>NW_027526448.1:0-73887 GCF_048455015.1 Haemaphysalis longicornis
TTTGTGAGTAATCTCAATATTGCTGAAGCATTTGGTAGTATTCGCCTGCTGTTTCAATTCCGTGACATTGAATTATTTAAAAAAAAACATTTTAAAGGGGCCCATTTTAAAGGGGACTGCATGGGGACCTCGCCGTCATATCTTCTGCATAATCGCGAAGCGGCGAATCACCGCTATGAGGTGGCGAAAAAAAATTCAGGGAAGCTTGCCCTCACGCCCAAGATTTGAATGGCGAAGGTTTTGTAGGTGAACATTGCCGGACAGAGAGAGAGAGAAAAACTTTAATGAAAACCAGCGATGTTAGCCGAGCCATCGGGCTGGCTTGCTACGCTAGATGAGAGAAGAAAAACAAAAAGAAAAAAAAAGACAGAGAAAACATGTGAAAACGAAATGATGTCATTTGATGCGGCCAAAATTTTCAATCACAAAACTCTGTCCAGTTCTGTGCTCCGAAGAAACTCCAAAAGAGCTTTGATTGCACGCGCAGCCTGACTGGGACCCGACCATGGACCCAAAACAGCCCTCAGCTCAAGTCCCGCACCAAGCTGCCTGCACAAAGATAATATGAGTTTCTGTCTGTGCACGGTGTACTTTGGACACACGCATATAACACTATGATGATGATGATGATGATGATGATGATGTCCTCAAATTTTTTGGCACGTACCCACAAGGGGTGATTGGCCAGGGCTAAACCGGTTAAAAACGTGGGGACTTCAAAATACTTATTTCCGGAAAGAGGCTGTAAAAGGGTACTTAGTTGTGAATGAAACCCGAATTACCCATTAATCAGCACCGCTTAGCAATTCAAACGACCTGAGGCAGAAAGAAAATTTTGAATGCAATTATATATATCCCTTCTTGCAAACCCCAGCTTTCATGCGCCAATAGATAATATAAGTGTTATCGATAAAGTCAACCCAACCGCTCAATCGGCTCCTTCAAAAACAGTTGTCTAGCTGTTGAGAAACGGCGACAGTCGAGGAAAAAATGTTCGATTGTTTCGGGGACCTGGCACCGCACACATAGTTCTGTAGGTGAAAGTTCTGATCTGAACAGATAGAAATTAAGCCTTGGAACCCTGCAGCGCAGCTCGGTGAAGGTCACCTCGCATTGCCGAGAGCCACAAAAATGAACATTCCACCCGTACTTTAAATGTTGGAACTCTTCAAATGATAAGAGTGAATCGGAACGGGTGGCGTCTAAATGCCAATATCGTCTTAGTCTCGCAGATGCAAATAGAGCCAGATTAGGTATTCCGAATTGAATGGGAGCTGTGACGGCGAGATTAGCTAAATGGTCCGCTTGCTCGTTGCCCCTGATGTCCGTATGGCCAGGGACCCAAGACAAGCGTACCGCCTTCACGTGCCTGGGAACAAAAAATAATAGTGTGCGGTACAATGGACAGTCCGAAGAGGAAGTTAACGCCGATATAACTGCCATCGAATCAGATAATATGATGATTTTTGGTACATGCTGCGGTACTTCGCATAGAGCGAGAGCTATTGCTAAAAATTCGGCCATAAAAGTTGGTGTGTAATCCGGGATTCGCAGCGAATAACTCCAGTCTAAATATTGTGAAAAAATACCAATTCCAGCTTTCTCGCCATTTTGAGATGCATCAGTATAAATCACAGAAGAAGCAGGATACTGGGATAAATATTCATTTAAAATAGCGGCTAATAGCGAGCGTGGTAGAAGTTTTGCAGCGGAAGGGAAGGGGTTTTGAAAGTAAAACTCAGTTTCTCGCTCGATTGTGGATACCGGAATGACCCCATATAACTTAACAGAAATACAATCCAGGCATGATTGAACGAATAGCACTTGGGGAGAGATACGTTTAGGCCACGGGGATGTAAAAAATATACTCGGCTCACAAATAAATACAGGCTTGGCAGCCCCAGAGGGGGCTTCGTACATGCGGAGGTAAGTTTGCACCGTCAGCAAGAGAAAACGGACCCTAAGTTCAGGAACGCGTGCCTCTAAGTACAGAACTCGGTTCGAAACGAACCGGGGAAGGCCAAGACAAAATCGAAGAATGCGCCTCTCCAACAGGTATAACGGACGCAGTTTGTAGATAGGACAACTGCAAAACAAGACGCACCCAAACTCCATGACTGGCCGGACGTAGGCTCGGTGCAACAGCAAAAGTGTGTCCCGGCGCATTCCTGCTCGTTTCCCACATAGTCTTTTCATGCGACCAAATGCTCTCTCCGCTTTTGTGACCGATGCGTTAATATGTGCCTTCCAATCAAGAGCAGACGTGTATTTAACACCAAGATATTTCAGCGAATCCACCTGCGGAATGACTTGATTTTTGTAAGCGAGAGAAATTGAAATTGTTCCTGCAACCGGGAAGACAAGTAAAGCCCTCTTCGACACATTTAACGTTAAATAAATGCTGTCAAGCCATGCCTCCAAGACAGATAAATAGGCCTGCAAACGGTCATATAGCGAATGAATGTCGACTGCGGCCGCAAAAAACGCTATATCATCCGCATAAACGTAGGTTGTTACATCTGGGAATATGGGAATGTCACTCATAAGGATGTTAAAAAGTAAAGGCGATAAAACCGATCCTTGAGGCACTCCTCTAGTTTGTGGAAATCTTCCTGAAGATAGCCTTCCCTTTGTACAAAAGAATTCCCGATCAGCCAAAAACTCCCTAATCCAAGCAAAAAGATATGTAGGCAAGTTTATACGCGCTAGTTTGTCAAGTAAGATACCATGCTCGACACTGTCATAAGCTTTAGCTGCATCTAAGGTCACTAGAGCCGACACCAGTTTCTCTTTTTGTGCTAAGCGGATCCTCGCCTCTAAGTCCACATGAGCGTTCCAAATAGAACATCCCCGCCTAAAGTCAATCTGAGCAGGACTGAGTACTTGCCTGTCCTGCATGAAAGAAGTCATCCGTTTAAAAAGTATTCGCTCTATTAATTTTATCATGTTGGAGGTCAGAGCAATCGGCCTTAAGTTGTCTAAATCGAAACCCTGACCTGGCTTTTTTTGGAGCAAAATTATCTTGGACACTTTCCAGTTGAGTGGAATCCAACAAAACCTGAGGGATGAATTTATCACATTCAATAGAACCGGTTGGAATTCCTCAGCCAAAAATTTAATAGCACCAACAGTCATGCCATCAAGCCCCGGCGCCGCAGAACGTGTGATGGACAAGGCCTCCGTCAGATCACAAGATGAGACTGGCATAAAATCATCCGTTTCTGGAGGACCGATAAGACGGAAGTTATTACAACGAGAAGAAAAGCGAACCACAAGACCTCTAGCAGAGCGCTCAAGAATCCGGGCCTCTTCAGCAGAAGTCAAGACCTCTGATGACTGTAACTTCTTGATAGAAACCGCCCGATTGCTTGCCATGAACTTATAGAGCGCTGCTTTATTTTTAGGATTCGAAAGAGAGTCATTGAGATTTATAATGTAATCCATTTTAGCTTTCGCAACTGTACGTTTGAACACTGCTGCCATGTACTTATAGTTTATCCAATTTACAGGACAGTGATTGTGCAGAAGAGTCCTCATAGCTGGTTTTCTACGGCGATAATCTCGGCTGCAATCAGAGTTCCACCAGTTAAAGACCTTTTGCTGTGCGGTACAATTGACTGTGAACTCAGCGTTTTTTGCTGCTGCCTGCAATGACTCCATCGTTCGCTGAGCATCTACAATGGACTGAGTGGTCTGCATTGATGAAAAGCAATCCCGCAGTGCCCCCTGATAAACTCGAGCGTTAATAAAGTTTTGTTTTCTGACCTCAATTCTAGTTAGAGGGACACCTACCGTAAACTCAATAGGGAAATGATCACTGCTTGAACCGCAGGGTAATGTACCCCAGGACGCGACTTGTACATTGCCTGGGGAGAAGGTCAAGTCCAAGGCCGATCGAGATCCACCAAGCAAAAATGTAACAGCCCGGGAATTATGACAGGAAAGGTCATTCTCCTGAAGCCAGTGCCAGAGCTCTAGACCACGAGAGTCCGTTCTGAAGCCCCAAGAAACGTGGTGAGCATTGAAGTCACCGGCAACAATAATTGTCGATTTACTGGCTATAAACCTGTCCAGTTTCTCTACTCTACGGAAGCCTACCGGAAAATAAACATTGACGATGGAGATCGGAGGACTCCCAGGAAGAAGCAAGTCTACCGCGAGAACTTCGCCACTAGGTGACATCAGTTCCAACGACGAAAATGCTCTATGACAAAGTTTTGAAGAAACTAAGGTTAGTAACCCACCCCCTCTACCATTGCGGTCTAATCTAAAAGGCCCGATAATTTCCCAAAGCGAAAAAATTGTCCTTAGAAAGCCATGACTCTTGAAGGAGGACAACATCAGGACAGTAATTTGCAACTAGACACTTGAGATCAACAAAAGAAGAATTAACGGAGCGGCAGTTCCACTGTACAACCTTCAGAGATGCTATACTGCCTCGTGTACTGTGGACGCAACAATGGCCCCCAGTATATCAGTGCCATTAGTTGAAGACGTAGGGGACGCCTTTTTGCTTGCTGGTTTTCCACGTGCAGCCTTAGCTTCATCTATAGGGGAAATACGCCTCTTCTGTTTTGTGGGGAGAATTTTATTTGTGGAAACGTCATTCACTTCCATGACGTAGGAGTCGTCGATGTCTACAGCCGGGGCGGCTTTTCCAACCTCGTCATTACTAACAACCTGAACTCCCTTCGGACCGATTGTCTCATCGCTACCCCAGTCTGGGACTGATTCTGCTGTATGCCGTGAGGAGCAGCCTGCAATAGCCTGAGCATCATCGGTTTCAGAGTGTGTTACAAGCTGAGGTTCAGAAGTAGAACATGTGGCCTGGTGGTTAATGGGAACATCCGGTATTGAGCAACCTAACTTTGCCGCCAAAAGGTTTGTGACATGCGTCAGCGTGACAAGATTCTCAGTAAGCGGAGCGACCACTTGCTGCATTACCTGCGTGATGGACTTTTCAATTACTGGAGTAATGGTCGCTGGAAACGCGGCATCAGCAGCGGAACTTGTTTTGTGAATTGCTGCCGCATAACCCTGGGTACGACTTTTCAACAGAGCCGAAGCCTCAAACCTAGAGCAGCGGTTTTTTCCCATTATCTCTAAGAGGGAACATTCATGAGACCTGGCCGGGCAGTAGGAATACGTCGCTTCGTGGGCTCCCTTACAGAGACAGCAGAGTTCGATGTCTGATCGACAGGATTGCGCATCATGACTATCTCCACACTTTTTGCACCTAAGATTGGACTTGCATCCCCTAAATGTGTGGCCAAATCTCCAACACTTCCGGCACTGCAGTGGCCTAGGCTCCAAAGGGTCTACCCTATGCACCAGCGGCCATGCCATCACCTCAGAGGGACATTTTAGTCCTGCAAAAGTCACGATAACAGACGCGGTTGGGATCCGCCGTCCATTCTCCACTCTGCTACAACGGTAGACTGCCGTCACACCTGCCATTTTGAACTCATCTAGTACTTCTTCGGGAGACTGGGTGGATGAACGTCACAAACAATGCCTTTCACACAAGCGAGGTGCGCCGGAATGAAGGCGTTTACGGGAACCGAGGCAAACGATGTGCACCGCAGCAGGTCCGCGACACAATCTAGGTCTTTAGATCGGCACAAAAGGCCTTACTTCCGAGATGGCCATGTAATGTTGGCTCACTAGTTTCAACTGCTCTTGAAGGAGTTTTGAATTTTTTGCTCGAATCACCCCGTCACCGGCGGGGACAAGTGCTACCGGAATGCTCTCTACGCTGTGCCGCTTGAATGCCTCTAAGGGTACGCTGCTTGCAGCCAAGCTGGCGGACCACGACGCCATGCTGGTCCCCGGGGAACCTAGGGCCATAGCCCTAATATCCCCCACCGCTACAAGTTTGCAACAATTTGGCCCAACTTTAAGAACTTTAGCCCTGGCCAAAACACCCACTCACGGTACCGATGTGGTGGTGGTGGTGGTGGCCCGTAAAGTGGCGCATACCCACTCAGGGGGATTGGCCAAGAAGAGTGTATTTTTTTAACTAAAAAACCAGATAGGCGAAAAGGTGCAGTCGAAGAAAGAATTTAGACTATAGGTTGAAGACAGAAATAGAAGGAGAAAGAGGAGTGAGAGAGCCTGATCAGAATCATTTTAACAAGGCAGACGAGCTGTCTCTGAAATGAAGGAATGAATGGCTTGACAGACATCCCCATGGCAGTGACCTAGCTGTGTGCCTCCAAACGACAAAAGCACTGGCAAGGTTAGGGGCATTCCAAGGCGCCGCAGGGGAGCCTCCAGCAGTCTTCTCCGGTGATGCGAGAATCGGCGGCAAAAGAGGAAGAAATGCTCATCCGATTCAATTTCATGGCAGAAGTGGCACAAGGGTGAGGTTGCTAGATCTGCCCGGTAAAGATACCTGTTAAGTGTGCGGGTTGCAGAAACAGCCTCGCGCACTTCGTTTTCTTCGCGTTTGTCTATTTAAGTTTCAGTATCATTGTGGTCGTCGTCGTCTTCACGGCGAGGGGTGGATGCAAAGTCGTCCTCATTTTTGTAGACTTCCATCAGCTCAACTGGCGAAGCTTGCACCAAGTCACGCAAGGCTTGAACCTTAGCGAAGCTGCAGGATTTCTTTATATGTGAGCACTGAAGGACACATCAGAACGCATTTGTACAAGTTTCAAATTGTTTATTTGCAGGTTCCGTCGTTGCTCTGCACTGCGCTAGTATCAGTCATCGTCATATGCATCGATATCGTCGTGTTCCTCATGTAAAGCATTGCATGCCCGCTAGCGCTTGACAACAGCGGTGGAGGGTTTTTTTCTTTCTTTTTTTTGTTCTTTTTTCTTTTTCTTTTTTTTTTTTTTTTTTTTTTTTTTTTTTTGCGAGAGCCACGGTACGAGCCGGGGACTCGGCGGTCGCCAGGAGGCAGGCACTGTCGAGCGCTCGGCATTTTCTCGCTCCTCGGGGTTTTTGCCAGTTTTTTTTTTTTCTTTCTTTTTTGCTGAAGCCACAGCGCATGCCGGGAACGCTCGGCGGTCGCCCCGAGGCACGCGTTCAAGGGCGCTCCGCATTTCCTTGCTATTTTTTTCCTGCAACACCGAACTTCCAGCTTGTACAACAGCTCCGCTGTTAATTAAATACGCGCGTAGTCCCTCCAAAGTGGGAATTGTGACAGAAACGCGTAAGCCGCCCTGCTGCACACTCAGGTGATTTTTAGGTGATTTCTGGTGAGTTGATTTTCTGGTGATTTTCGGGTGATTTGAAATGACTTCTGGATGATTTTTTACTTGTCCTTCCTCAGTTTTTGTTGTTTCAGGGCTGACTTCTCCTGCTTACTTTATCTTAATACCTCGCATAGACTCTCTCTCGTTGAGCGCCCCCTTCCTGGCCAATCCCCATGGGCAAGTATGAGCCTTTTCGCTGGTACCACGATGGGCCGCCACCACCGCAACTTGAGGCCGCCACCACCGCAACTGCCGCTCACGAGGTCGTCGTCGTCGACCGAAAACGCGACCTCAGCCGCCACGTGACTGATACTCGCGCCGGTCCCGTCACCGTATCGTCGCCACCCCGCTGCAGCGAGCGCCACCTCAAGTACCGGCACTCGTCGGTGGCTAAGGCTGGCAAGTTGCGCTATGCGTCACACCGATTCTATGACCCATCCGCGTATGCGCTCACGTATCTCTCGCGTATCCCGTGCGTTGTCTAGTGTGGGTTTCTCATCAGACGTTCCGTTAGATGTGTGGGCTATCAAGCCTCAATATCTTGTTAACGTAAATTCCACTAGGTTTGCCTCGAATCATAATTTGCTGTTACCTAATGCACACTCTAATTATGAAAAACAAACTGCCAACTTTGCCGCTTTCATGATTTGGAATTGCCTGCCAACTAACGTTAAACTCTCTTCGTCATTGTATGTATTTAAAAGAGGTCTTCTTGAATTTTTTTTACAGCCGTAAACACATTGTCTCTTTTAGTTGTCAATATGCAACTACCTGTATTCTGTTACCCTTGACTATGTGTTAATTTTGTTGATTTATTTGATCTACTGCCAATTTTTCATGTACCATTGACTATGCGCTAACTCACAGGAGGTCCCCTTTCAGCCCTTGGCTCTGGGACCTCCTTCTGTATTGTCACTCATGTATACATAATCAACGAACAAATAAACCCCCTTAGCTAAGCTATCTCAGGTCTGTTTCTCCACCGTCACGCGCGCCCAGACGTTATTTGTTGGCCAACCGGCCAGCAACCTTGGTTGCAAGAAGCCAGTAATGTGGATCGACGCAGAACATTCGCCAGATTTGAGCTTTGTGGTTCTTATAGTCTTCTTCAGTGAGGCCTGATGAGATCCGGAAACACATCATCGTTCCGGACTGTGTCGTATCCGACACGCGCCGAGTCGCCGACGTAATAGAGGGACGCAGACGCTTCCTTGTACCAACAGAACAAGAGGTAAGAGTGGCACACTATTTATAACCAAACTGCGGTTACTAATGATGACTGTGGAAACTGGCCACCTTAACGCTGTGCGCCACTTGTGGCACAAACATGAACTAAGTTACACATCACAACAAACTGTATTTCAGTTGAGAGGCTAGCGATGAATGTGGAGAAATAAAGGACAATGTTAAGACCACAAGCGGTGAGTGTGCATGTGCATGTGAGTGTGAGTGTGCAACTATACATGTCGTCACGAAGTCGTGTAGTAGCGGTTTCAAACCGCTACAAACAATTTGGCGTGGAATTGGTAAGGTCTGGGTTCAGAAGGCTCTCTCTCTGGTAATGACAGTGTGTTACCTTTGTCACTAAAAGGGTGTTTGCAAGCAACGCGTGCGCCCGCTGACAATTTACCGGTAAAAAAACTTGGTGTCTTATAATGCACCTTAAAACAGCGTTCGGTCAGTCAAACCAGCCGCGAAACTAAGAATCATTAGAGTAATGCTTAGGCGCTTGAAGTCACTAAAAGGGTGTTTGCAAGCAACGCGTGCGCCCGCTGACAATTTACCGGTAAAAAAACTTGGTGTCTTATAATGCACCTTAAAACAGCGTTCGGTCAGTCAAACCAGCCGCGAAACTAAGAATCATTAGAGTAATGCTTAGGCGCTTGAAGCGAGCCTCCAGGATTAGGGAACAAATGTGTGGAGAAGGCGTCGCAGCTACAATTAACGCGAGAGAATGAGGCAGGAACGCAGTCGTAACGCGGTCGAATGACAGAACGTGTACCACAGGAGGAATAGAACGGCAACCAAGAGACGTAGTAACAGGGAGAGAGAAAACTCAGTGCAGCGAAGAGATAACGAATTTTGGGGCCAAGAATGAATTCGGGTGTCGGAGGATAGAAGCGGTGGGGTTTTTCTCGTAATTTCAACCGAAGACTGAAATTACAAACATGAAAACTTCGAGAGAAAGTAAAAGATATACGGATTTGAGGGAGGGGAGTGGACCATTTCTACTCATCTTCACGCTTTGATTAGCTAAAAGATCAATGTTTGGTGGCAATTAGCAAGTTTGCAACCTACGAAGTCGAACCAGTTATTTTTCAAAGTTATAGACTCATAAAAAAAACACTGAATACAAGCTGCACTAAAAACTAGTTCAGTTCAGATTTTACAGTGATTTGGAGACAACGTGCCCAACCTAACTACACTCTTAATCTGGTTCCATGTAAGTTCCAGTTAAACGGGGCGATCCACATATTTTTATCTGGATCTAAACGAAGAATAACTGGAACGAGAGATATAAGTGGATCTTATCTGGAACTGTGCACTTGTTTTCTTTAGGTTTGTGGTTATTATGTGGAACCGAATAAATGAGGGGATGCGCTATCGGGCGTTCCAGTTACTGTTCCACTTATGTCCCAGTAAAAATTTTGGACAGTGCTTCTGTATATTTTTTGCTCGTGCCTTGTTCCACATAACTTGTGCGCTGCAGTGAAGTATGCACTGAATCGTGCATTAACTGGAACAATGAACCACATAAAAATTTGACGCGCTTTGGCGCACAAGCGCACGCACAAGCACTTGCACGCACACAGACATAGATACAGACACGAACGCACACCCGCGCACCCACACATACACACACACATGCATGCAGTCACACACGCACACACGCACGCACCACATAAAATTTAATAAACTTCGTCGATTTCTATGGCACTGTCTTAGAGGAGTTTACTTATATAAGACGGCTAAGACGTATTTTTAGTGACGTTATTTGACAGAAAAAAATATGTCCACTGCTATAACAACACCGTACAAAGCATGAAAGGTGCGAGAAAAGGGTATCTTAGCGAAAATAGAAATTCCACGAACCCCTCTCAGATTATCTGCGGCGCTCAAACCGCTTTAGTGAATATCGTCTTTTGCTAATTGCAGACGCGCAGTACGTCTGAAATCACCAATGACTTGAATTTGAGAAGGACCAGATGTCCTCAGGTTCTCCTTCCGCGTTTGGGACAGAGCCGCGGTAGTGCTGAAGAATTCATTGGGCTTTTGTGGATACCTCATAAAGAAATATATATAGTTGTTGAGACTATTGCATGTTCTGCATTTGGTTCACAAAGTGTCGCAGAAACATCGTTTTTTGCTCAATACTCAGCCATCAGCTCGCTGTGTTGTAGTACGTGCACAATTTTAAGTGCTTTACAGGAACGTATAAATGGCTACAATCTGCTGTAAAATAGGTACTTAGTCCACGTTATTTATGCCCTGATGCGGTATATACATAGTGTTGACCGACTGTGCCGCATTTCACACTGCACGCAGCAGAGAGAGAGAGAGAGAGAGAGAGAGAGAGAGAGAGAGAGAGAGAACGCCTTTAATGAAAGCTGAAGAGGTCAGCATGTCACGCATGCAGTTATATATGCTTGGATGTTCGTTAGCATTTTTCGTCTCGTGCATGCTATTAAGGGTGACTCACCTGATCCAATTCATATGGGACTCACTAATTCATGACGCAAATTCATGAGACTTACTAATTCAAAAGCACCATGTACCGATACAAGAAGTTTTACAAATTCACAGAAATGACACTAACGACCCGGTTTGCTTCTTCTAGAAATACAGTAGACCCTCGTTAAGACGAACTTGGTTAAAACGAACACTGATTGAGAACCCTAACATTTTTCTCTTGTAACATCCACAATGCAATACACCTCCGCTTAGGACGAATTTCGGATAATACGAATACATTTTTACGGTCACATCGAGTTCGTCTTAACGGGAGTCTGCTGTATATCATTTCTTTGCAGAGATAAAAAAAAAACAAGAAACGCATTTTGGTTTTCCAGTCTTCACTGGAAGGCGCTAGCGGTCTACCACGCGAGAGTTTTATTTCTTTGTTTCAGTAGAGAAGCGACATATATATAAAATAAGCAAACTAGGCCGTTGTGAATATCGGTATGTATTTGTAAAACTATTCATATTGGTGCACGATGGTTTTTAAGTCCGTTGGTCATGACGTAGTAAGTCCCATAGGAATGCTAACAGGTGAGTCCCTTTTAATTTCCACAAGCAAAAACAAAAGCCCCTTTGCAGGGAGCGGTTGATTGGGTGAACGGAACTAAACTTGGACAACTAAATATACCACGTGATACGTGCATTGTTTTGTATGTATTAATGCTGAAATGACATTGTAATTCCTATTTATGCTGTGCAGTAACGGCAAAAATGCGCAGCGTTAACTTGCTGTTGTTGTGTCTTGTCATAGTAATTGAAGTTCATTGAATGATCCACCTTCTCCAGCTGCTTCCCCAGTTGCTTTTTTCCCTGTAGTATTGGTGTTCAGGAGGGAAAAGGGCTGGGATACGGGCCGATGTATTATTACTCGCTAATTAGCTGTAAGTAGCTTGATATAACGTGGGTATCTAAGAGCGTCGCAGTATAATTTATTGACTATTGAATTAAAGGCTTGTTGTCAAGAAAAGCAGTAAATGAAGCCACGCCCTTTTGCGTTCATTGTAAACAGTAACGCATAAATTGTCATCCAAAGTTAAGCTCGGATATCGCACGCACTCACGGCCCTCCGCGAGAAACAACTTTAGCAAGTATTTACGCGCTAACGCGGCTATTATCTGCGCTTTGTTTCGGCCTCAGTGGGCGTAAACGTCCGCTTAGACGCATATGCCCGTTTTCCGAATCATATAAAAGCCATCACGTGTGCCGAGTTTGTATGAGCTCTTATGGGGGCGCATCGCCAAAGCCTCCGCGAGAACGAAAGTTTGCCGAAGCCATGAGGAAAAGACCGCCACTCCAGTAGCGCATTCCATGCGCATGCGTCAGCAGCAGCACGGCAGAGCTGTTTTTGCGTTGATTCACGGTACAGTGGGGCTGCAACGGGTACAACGACGACGGATGAAAATCGGGACTGCGTCAACACTTTAAACGACAGCAGCGCTCCCATCTTCCAGTATTCCCTCCGCTAATTTTACGGTCTTCCGCATGCAGCGCCACCAGTGGCATTCCCAAGCGGGTTTCTCAATTGCTCGCGCGATGCGCCTGATATTTACTAAAGAAATTCTCGGTCACGCTGGCGAGAACCGTTACCGCCGTCCCGTTAGCAGTTTGAATGGGTTGATTGCGGCGTGAAACTGGGAATGTTTTCATATCCCCGGGCTGTATTTCCTGTTCGACGAAGTGGAGTTTTGCCAGGAGGCGCAAAAAAGGTCAGTGCTGCTTATTTATGTTTGGTAACGGTTGTTGTTCTGTGACATCCTTGTTAACTGCGTCCGATAAACATACCGCTTCTCTGCCCGTTATTCGTGTGTCGTCCATGCTTGTGGTCGCGGCGTGTAACATTTTGTGTTGGAGAAACGTTTGCAGCCGTAATTTACCAAAACTTCTGTGTTCGTGGGTCAGAGTCGGCTGGACATTTCTGACTGCGTACACTAGCCATTGCTATAAGGAAGTTGCTGGTTTGCGCGTTTCATGATTAGATGTACCCTTACTGTGTGGCTTTGCTTAGTTGTATATTGACGGTTGCTGTGTATCTCTGCGGTAGCGAATCTTCTCGGGTTAGTCGCTCGCGATAATCGCGCGTGCACACGTGTACAACTTCAAAGCAAGTTTGTCGGAGCGTCCGTCCTTAGATTTATTGGTATTTTTAAAACTTGGGTGGTAATTGCGGCGTTGTGTTAGTCTGCTGAGTAGAATGCATTTACTGTGCTTACCAGGCCGGGAGTCTTCGAGCTTGCCCGTTGCGTGCAAGGTAGACGCTATTTCGAGTTGTGTTGATGTGTTTTCAAGGCGTCATCTTACGTTTATCTGTTCCATGATTCCATGTTTCATGTTTATGTTCCATGTTTATTCGAATTCCTTTGAACAATTGAGATGATCTATTTTATATAACATTGCCGGAAGTGTAGAGAAATGGAAGGGACAGTTGTTGTCTTAGCAGTACCGCAGTAACAAACGTTTCTTTTGTAGAGGGGAAGAAATGTGGAAACACAACACGCAGCGCGTATATAGAAAGTGTGCTGCCGTTTCTATGCTGTTAATATCAGTTGTAACTTGTGACTTCAGGATAATTATTCAATATCCATAATTAGTGCTTGCTACTTCACGAACCGCGTTAGAAATAAGCCACTCTTGCATTTTTATGCCGTCAATGTCGGTGGTAACCCGAGAGTCGAAATAATTTCCGACAACGCTCAGGTGATAAGTTCTTGCATCACTATGTGCACCCAACATTAACCCATTTCTGTGCTTCCTTGAACTTAGAAAATATACTGCGAAAGCAGATTGCTACATTGTGTATTCGATCTGTATAACCTGTCCAGATGGCTGACTGTGAAGACATTTGTCTCTACACTGGGAGTTTGCGACAATTGTTTTCCTTTGTCTGAAGAACAGAAATTTAAACGAATTATTTCCATTCCTTACATATACCTCTGAAATCATGGCTGTGTCATTCACTGTGGCTGAAGACATCTTCGGCACGCTGAGGCGTCGTCGTGACAAGTGTGGCAGATTATGAATGCATTGTGGAAGTCATAAAGCCACGAAAGAGTGCCTCTTGAGTGTTGCGTATTATACAGACGTTCACCACACCGCATGGAGCAATGACAGGTGAGCCTAAAAATGTTCAAATATTTTTATATTTCGCCTGAAAACGTTACCAGGGCTCGTGCTGCAAAATAAATTTTAGCACAACTAATCAGCCATTGTACGACTTATTGTAGTACTCCCTTCTTAGAGGGAAGCGTAAATTTATGCTTCGATATTTTTATACTGTTTTTATTTTCCAGGAAATAGGGCGGACCGGGACTTAAAACAATGGAACAAGGAATGCATACTGCCATTTTCCTGGTTATTGAAGGCGTGTGTTCACCGTTCTTGAAGGCGTGTGTTCACAAAAAGGAAACACATGAAAGCCGTTGTACGGGATGAAATCATTGCATTCTACAAGTAAGTACGCACTCCCAGTTCTGGAACTTTGATGGTCCCTTTTTAGGTAGTTGCAATATACGTAATGGCTTCGGAACACCATTTCAGTGACAACTTGACCTGTAGGTGAAAACGACAGTAAGAGCTTTTGGGAACACGTTGGCAAAACTTTCCTGGAAATGCACTCCGAGGAGGCCCTGCCAGGAACGCCTGCATCTTAATTTTAGTTGGGTAAGTTGGCATTTTATTTTTGTGGGACTCAATTTATGGTAGTGTTTATTGAAGCTGGCATTTTATTTTTGCGGGACTGAATTTGTGGTAGTTTTCTTTGTAGCAAAATCTTACTGTTAAAAATAAATCGTGAACTCCAATATTGGGAAATACCTTCACATTCAGCCTGTTTCGGATGCTGCAACATGTGGACAAAAAAAAAACTATTATTTTGCATTCAAGTTTTGCAAACATTTTGCTTTCACATTGAGAGTTGCTGCTGTAATAATACGGCACCACGGCCACGCCCAGTGCGGTTGCTTTCCAGAATTAGAGAACGGCCATTGACAGTCTGTGCTAATATTTTTTGTACATTGTTAGCAGCATTCCCAGAAAAGAAATCAAGAAATCGCTGATATTTCAATCGATTACTGTGCTATAAAAGGGGTATCCTAAGCAACTCACTCATCTAAAGCCTTCGTCTAATAAAATTTTCTTCCTTCCTTAAAGGTACATGACGTGGTCCAGTTATTCTCGAGGTCCAGTTATTTTGAGAGAAGAAAATGACAGCGTAAATATTGTCTGCAAGAAACACGTCATGGATTTTCCGCCGGCGTTGTCATATCAAGATGTGGTAATCCTCCTCGCCGTATATTTCATCTTTATCTCCTGAAACTTATGCGACTTTGGAGAGTTCTTGGGACTTTTGCAGAGAGTTCTTGGCCATTTAACAGTGGTCTGGTGTCATTTAAGTTGAAAGCTCTGTTGAAAGACTTGATGTGGTCACTCTACTTGGGGTTTTAAATTATTGTTAGACGTTGAAGCCTATTCGGAAAGATATGTCGTGGTTCAAATGATTGGTAGATGCAAGCGGCATGTCAATTGCAAAAGTGAAGTCGTGCTTTCCTTTGCAATTTTTCATTGGCACAAAGCGCAGGCTGCCTTTGCAGCTACTCTGTTACTCTGTTAATGTAGTTAATGACACTGCACTGTAACGTTTTTATTATTCAAGTGCAGCTCGAAATTTTTTTTCCGTGGCAGTGCTGCTGTTGATGGATGCAAACGTGAGAGTAATTATTTACACAGACGGTTTGGGGCTTTATTAATCAATTTTTGTACTGTATCTTAGCTGACACCTAAGCCCTAGAAGAATGCGAAATATACACATTTGGCTTGAAAAGGCGTTTACTTTGGACTAAGTTGCATTTCTTGCTTGTTAGAGGCAGTGATTTGGTCACAAGCATACTGTCGTCATGATAGTAGGGTTTGTATAGCCCGCAACTGTGAATTTTACCTGAGATAAATGTTCCGGCTGGAAAAATGCTTCCAAGTTCGCTTGGTAAAATTGATTACGTGTATGTTTCAACGCTACCTGGCTTGGTTATTTGGGATGTCTGAATTGTTCTTGAGGGAATTAATGACGTCTTTAGAGTTAGGCTGCTTGTTAAATTTTAAAATGCGTAACATGCTCCGAGCTATCTGGTTTGTAAAATTTTGTAAGATTCACACTGGGTGCTATGAGCTTTTTTTGATAAGTTATTTTAAATAGCTACATATTGTCGGGGAAGCAACGCGACTTCAGTGAAAGGCTTTTTCAGGGCGCGTATATAGTCGGTTTTGGCTACAGTTAGCTTGATATTGAAATATGATGTGTTTTAGTTGTGCAATAGTGCCACATGCTTCCGATAAGTTTTTCTGTGCAAATGTTATATTGTTAGTATTGGCTCGGGTGTTCTTTTCCTACACTCTTGCAGGTCTTGTGATAATCCAACCGTGTATGGCTTGTATTTTTGGCTTTTCCCTACAATTTAATAGCAAACTGCATATTTTGGAACCGGGATGCGTAAACATGGTATGGCAAGCGCTGTGGGTACTTCCGCATTCGCGGTACCTGATTTCATGTGATCAAACAGCATATTTTATGCTCACTGTTGTGTAATGCTTTTTGAGTTAGTGCGAGGGTAGATGTACAAGTCTGTTTGTGACGCGGTTGCGCTTAAAGCCATCTTTATTACCCATGTTTTTAGCAAAAAAGAATGGTAAATATTAGCGAAAATAGGAAAATGCCACTTAGATCGTTTTGGCCACTTGATATCGTTTTGGTATTTGATCCTGTACGCTGGTCATTTTCTGCCCAAGTGGAAACAGATATGTCTCCGTATCTCAAATGTACGCAATAATACGAGCGAATAAAATTTGCTTAGTGTTTTGAAAAGCATTGTATCAGTGGTAATAGTTGGTTTGGTATGTATTTTAATGCGAGTCTTGCTTCTTTTACATGCAGCCAAAACCCAGAACAGGATGCGGTGGGTGAAGCCAAAGTCTCTGTGTGCCGCTCCAGGTATCTCAGACCAGCTTTTATATAGAACTGTGCTCCGATAGGCAACTGTTGGGAACTGTCAGGGACCACACTGCTGTGGCGGTTTCTGTTTTCCAATTGTTGGTATCACTGTGGGCCATCTGTCAAGGCTGCGTTAGAATGGTGCTTGCGGTTTCCTTCTGATACCAATGCATCCGCCAGCCTGGCAAATGACCTCAGTTTATACCAACAGGAAAGCAGATATATTGGAAAAGTGGAGTCCCATAGACAGCTTCTCAACGTCTATCGGAACACCGTTTTATATAAACAGCTGGTCTGAAGGTACCTGGAACGGCGCACCGGATAAATCCATAATCATTTTACGTGGATCAGTGTTCCAGTAACTTACACTACCCGTTTATTTGGAACAGTGATCCGTATACTTTTATTTGGAACGCCGATCCAGATAATTTAGCTGCAAAAATATGTGGTGCACTGTTCCACTTACATTTTCAGGGTATGTGGAACACGGTTCCAAATATATAAGTGGAACTTTTTTGCAAAAAAGTTCCAGCTACTAAGTGGATCTTATGTGGATCCAGATTAAGAGTGTACACAAGAACTTGCTACTGCGCCAGTTGTTAGATGCTTGAAGACACAATACTTGAGCTCAGGGTACATACAAACTTGGTAAATACTTTATCTCAGACTACTGGCTCCCGCGGAGCGCATAATTTATCAATCATTGGAAATCGCCGCGCTGCGCTCCAATCCCACATATTTTATAGCTAATTTCTTGCCGTAGTTCTTCTATTGTTCCTGAATTCTCGCAGACTTGGGTGGGCGTTTCTAAACGTGTGTAGGAGGGTGCGCGTGTGCGTGTACAAGTGTGCGCGCGTGTGCGCATGCAGGTGGGTATGTGTGCGCGTGGGTGCGTGTGGGTGCGTGTTTGTGTGCACGTATGTCTGATTGCATACGTGTGTATTCGTGTACACGTGTGTGCGTGCGTGTGCGTGTAAGTTCGTGTGCGTGCGTGCATGTTTTTGTGTGGCTACGTGTGCGCGTGTGTCTGCGTCTGTGCATACATACGTGTGTGTAAGTGCGAGAGAGAGTGTGTGTGTGCATGTGTGTGTGGTTTTGCCACATGGTCTGGGCTACTTGAAACACTTTCCTTAGTAAGCCGCTTGCTCAGGTGCGCAACAATATTACGGTCCGACTTCCTAGCCAAGAACACTGGCGATTGGACTAGTATAATTAATGAATTATTAATTAATAATGAGCTGATTCATTGGGCGTCGCTGGATAGGTATGGCTGGAGATCTTCGGGGGAAGTTTTCGTCCTGCAGTAGACAAAATCAAGCCTTCTGATGATGAAGAAGGAATGATTTAATGAATTCTAATGAAAAAGAATTAGCCGCGTATAGGCTTGCTCCGCTGCGAATGTCGTCGAAAGACGTCATGCTTGTGCCGCCTCAACGAAGTAACAGTAATACGCTCTTCTCTATCCCCTTCCCTCTTCTCGCCCCTTCCGTAGTTAACGCAATGCAGATTTTCTCATTTCTGTACCATTTTCCCGCGCTCGTACTGCCCGCGCGCTATCCGGTCGGGGGGCGCCACTTGCTTCAATGGTTTTGATGCGTTGGTTCTTTTAGATGCGACTGCATCTCATTCACTCGCCTTGTCCCTCCATACGACGTTGTTGTTGACCGTCCATACCCCTCCCCCATTCGCCTCGCCGCGCGAGCTGCGCTCTCCGCCGCTCACCCCCTCTCCTCTCCGATAGCAAACACTCTCTCGCGAGGGGCATTGGATTGGATTCGATTGGCTTGGCTTGTCTTGGCTTGGCTTGGCTTGGCTTAGCTTGGCTTGGCTTGGCTTGGATTGGATTGGATTGGATTTGGATTGGATTGGATTAAAGTGGATTGTGTTGGATTGTGTTGCGTCATAGCTGCGTCATAGCCGCGGCAGGGGGTTCACGGCACGTTTCACGCGATGGGAGAATCAACCTAACGGAAACAACAACGGAACCCCCTATGCGTTGCATCTACACAGGGGTTCCCGCGAGGGGAGGTGGGAGAAGTTTTTGTCTTCATTTGGCTCCGCAACAACCACCATAAGGCGTACTTTGAATTAAAAGAGCGTTGCTTCAGATGGCTGTGCACTGATATCCAGCCGCAAACATGCCGGATATTTCTTTGGCGCTGCGTAAGGTGAGCACGTGCGACCAATGTCAGTAATTTTAGTATTTTGGAACGTTTTTGCCGATATACACTTCATGTTGAAGGATCGTTCCGACTTTTGGCCGGGTGTGTAAATCGAGGGACGGACAGATGGCCAGACCGACCCACAGACCGACCGACAGACATACAGCCGGACAGATCAGAATTGTCGCGTTTGGGTCGATGTTTCTGGGGGCAGTCGAGCCCATTCCTCGTTCCGGGACTGTCCACTCTGGACACTTGAAAAGTCGCCCTACGATACCTGAAGCCGGCGCACATCAGGTTTACCGGACTTAGTCAGGGCCGTTCGGGCGACGCTTCTACCTTTCGCCAAGGAGGCGAACCTCCTAGAGAAGCTGTAATTTCCTTTTCTCTTCTCTTTCCGCTTCCACTTTTAATCCAAAGGGACTGCCGTTCACAATATAACATTGCACAATAACAACAACGACCACAACATTGCGACTGTGGAAGCGCATACATCCCCCGTTCCAGGGTAGCGCGTTTCAAGCAACGGTGCTTCCCTTTACCATTTCCAAGATAGCAACTTTTAAGCGTTTCGCCGGAGTTGCTGCGCTGCGGTATGGTGAAAATAAGTGGGGCCACCGCTGTGTGAGGTGCACTAACCTTTCACGACCAATGGGGCGTCCATACGCGAAAGTTGCTTCTGGTCGGATGCTGTTAACCACCGACCTGAAAAAAATTGGCCCCGTATCTGCTCCTTTCCAAGTAAATTGCCAAGTAAATGCTTCCCTTCGCTTTCCCGCTCACACCTCATGTTGTTCCTCTTGCGTCGCGATACTCCCAAGGTGAACCTTCTAAATGTTTGCTAAAGGTAATTTATATTACCGCGTTCCCTGCGCCAGGCTGGGTGCCTCGATGCCAGCGCTCCCGTACGGCGGAGACGCGCGTGAATCGAGGCGCCCTACTTCAACGTTTATAGAACCGCGTTGCCCTAGTCCACGTGCGTTCCAAGCAGAACGTGGAACCAATAGTGAAACCTTTCGTAACTGTTGCCTCTTGATTTCTTAAAATGCGCCATAGGATATATAGTGGTGCGGGCGTCAGCAGGCGAGAGTGTTAATTTTTTTTTTCTGCAGTGGATGTAGTCTTTCATTTCACAAAAATCAAGCATCTATGAATTGCTTTATAAAGGAACACTGTAAATATTCTTTATGTATTGATTTTCTGTCTTATAATGTCTTGTTCGTGTTCAACAATGTTTACAACTATGAACATATAAACCGGACTTCGACGTTTAGTCTGTGATTATATAAGACTACTGCGCAGATTTCGTTTCACTTTGCCCGGGTGGCTGAATCGAGTCACAGACAGACAGACATACAGACAGAACAAAATTTCTGGGTTTAAATAGCTCAAGAAAGACTATCGCCGTTAAAATAGCATGATGTCCACGCCGACAGAACGCCGCAGCGACCGACTGGAGTGATCGTTGTCGTTACGACGTGGCGGGATTGGTCCCTTCTCCTCTGCCTCTGCTGCAGCCACGGGGCAGGTGCGTAGCGGCCAAACGCCGAGCCTGCTAGCTCTATTCTTTTCGGCATGAGTGCTCGCGGGTAATCAAGGAGAGTTCAGGATGGGAATCGAACCCGGGTCTCCGGGGCGAAAGGCAAGCACGCTACCCCGACTCCACAGTGGTTCCGCGGACCTGGCTGCCTAAACGTGTGCCCAGTGCATGCATCAATTTACCAATCACAATATTGATATTGACGCGAACCATGCATTGGACTTGTTTATTTATGTTTTTGCTTTTATCGTCCGGCTGCGACGAGGCTGTGTTATTTGTGCCCCGAGTGATTCGCACGTTCAATTCCTTCTTTCTTATACCGCACGGATTATCTCATTTCGTAGAAAGAATGTTTTGCCCTAATGCCACTAGCCTAGAAAAGTCTTCCTTTATTTACAGTGTTCTTGATGCAAT
The DNA here is from genome assembly GCF_048455015.1 of Haemaphysalis longicornis. Classification (NCBI taxonomy): domain Eukaryota; kingdom Metazoa; phylum Arthropoda; class Arachnida; order Ixodida; family Ixodidae; genus Haemaphysalis; species Haemaphysalis longicornis. The sequence continues at coordinate 21,034 of NW_027526448.1, forward strand.
TCAACGTTTCGAGAAACACTGGCGCCGAGAGATAAATACCTGCAGAGCTGACGCCGTAGTATTCGACTCGCCGACGCTCGCTTGCGCACTTCACTTTGTTGACTGCTGCTTCGCCAACTGTGTGTTCTTTGAGTTGTTAGGGGAGCACAAGTTCGCTCCAATAAACTTCTTCTTCCTTCAAGATTGCTGCGTCGTTTTTGGCGTGCTGACCTTTGCATGGCGGAAGAAAATATGCCTAATAATGTAAGGTTGTGACGGCCACCACTTGACCTTCCTTATGATACCCTCTTGTCCATCAGCTGACAACCTGTGGGTTAATACTGTAGTTTATATTTTGACATTCTCAAAGCATCTGCCCTACAAGTGACCGCAGATTGCTAACCACTACGATCAAGATTAAAGTCAGTACCGGGAGCTCCGGAGTTTAACACGGTTATCTCTTCAACCAAGGCTGCAAACCACGCGGTTGAAAACAAAGCTTCACAGCTGGAGTCGTGGCAATATATGTCCACCAACGGTGCCGATTCACACCACAGCGAATGTGAAACTAGATAATACCGGTTAATGAACGGACAATACAGGCGAATTGCTTTGGCGTTGTAACATTTATTGCACAACAAAACAGTTGAATGCCCATCGATGTCATTGAGCGAAAACAGAGTTGGGGGCCAAGATTGGGAGGAGTCAGTCCGTCATCTGCAGAAACAACGTGAAAAAAGTAAGTTCCACAGGAGGTGTATTTATTTCAAATGGCTCCAATTAAATGTCATCAAAATCAAGGAGTCCAAGGGAGTGAGTAAGATAATAGTGATAACCACACCAACTTCAAAATGCCATCCAAATCCCAGTACAACAGTTGCGCAAATACCAAGCTCAGAAAATAGTTTTAGCCTCGATAAAGGACGTCAAGAACAAACAAGGAGTAATTCATTTACTCCGACTATTCACATCATACTAGCGTATCTGCCCTCAAACGCCGCGCCAACCTTAAAACATTAGCTTCACGACGAAAAACCTCTCGCCTTTGCCTTTTTCATAAATTCTACCACGCATTGCCTCCTTCATCTGCTATCACACCCGCCCACCGGACGTCATGCCGCACTAGCCATTCAAAAGCAGTTTATCCTCCAGCAGCCCGTACATCTGCCCATCTGCACTCATTCTTCGTGCGAACAGCCAAAGACTGGAACAGCTTGCCCACCGACGCCATCCAACACTCCGACCCTACTACATTCAAGGATTTCATCGATCACCTCATTAACTGATGTATCTGCCCACCCCTCATGTAATACCCCTACTCGGGGCATTTGAGGTACAATAAATAAAATATAAAATAAATAAAATAAAAGCGTTACTGTTCGTAGCGAAAGCGTGATCCTTGCACAGATAAGATGTATTTTTATTTTTGCTGTATTTTTTTCTTCAAGCGCGTTGAAATCCTGAAGGCATTGCTTTAATAAACAAAAGAGTTAACAATCACGTGGAATATAAGCTTAAATCAAGGATGAACGTTACGGAGCGGGGGCTATGTCGAGGAGGTGAAGGAGTGGGCGTTATGTCAATACATAAAATGCGCTCATTCGCCATCCCTCTCCCAGGAGGGTAGTGACGGGAGCTCACCTTTATCCGTGGAGGCCGAAGCCACCGACCGCCCCGGTCGCTCCGTGGGCAGTCTTTCCAAAGCCGGCCTGGTGTCCCGCTGCACCACCGACGAATCCTGAAGACCCCTGCTGCTGTCCGGCGCCGAACGTCTTGCTGTTACTCGCGGAGAAGCCGGAGTTGTGGTTGTAGCCCTGCTGGTTGTTGAACGCCTGCACGTTCTTGTGGGCGGCTCCGCCGGCAAACGCTCCGGATCCCTGGGCGTGGCCCGCGGCTCCCTTCTGGAAGCCAGCCTGGTGGGCCCCGGCGGCGGCAGCTCCGTGCGTGGCACCGCCGTAGCCGCTACCAACTCCAACTCCGCCATAGCCAACTCCGCCGACCAGGCCGGGGTTCACCAGTCCCGGGGCAACGACTCCGGGCGTAATCACTCCAGGTGCGACCACGCCGGGCGCGACGACGCCAGGACCCACGACACCTGCACCTCCGACGTAACCGGGTCCGGCAGCTCCCAGGAGTGCCGGGTTAGCGGCACCGACTAAGCCGGGGCCGTAGCCACCAACACCAGCGAGGCCGGCGCCGACAAGACCGGCACCTCCAAGACCGGCGCCTCCGAGGACGGCGCCGCGGCCTTCAACGTCCTTCTCCTCGCCGAGGGCGACGCATGCCACGAGGGCCAAAACGGCGGGGACCAAGAACTGCTGGGCAGAACGAGGAAGAATATTTTCTCGCCGCCCTTGTTACTCATCCCAGCAACCAAACCATGGGTCTGGACCAAACCCGTCATTTTGAACAGCGCGTATTTTTATAGAAATAAAATGTTAGATTACTGTATTCTTTGTTAGGTCTCTTGTATATTGCACGTAAATAGCACAAGAGAGAGGAAACGCCGGAACGAACGGGCGCTTTACCAGAGTATTCTTATATGAAATATAGTGTTTCGTAGCTCTAGGTAGTTTGAATACAAAACTCGCTAGAACCAGCGTCGGTGAATAACACCAATGCTGAAGAATAGAGCCAAGTAAAGCAGGGCAGCACGCAGCTTTTGGCGCCAACTATAACACAATAATAGTTTAACTGCCTTTTTTTTACTGCATCGACGTCCGTTGAATACAACGAACCAAAGCATTGATGACAGCCGATGCGTATGAGCTATATTATAAAGGATTTACTTGGGTTTGTTTCGTTATACTGTGGGGGAATGACAAACTTCTGCTTCAAAAGGGAGCTACAGTGATGAACAACGGTGTCCGAATACGGCTTCACTAAAAATGGTTTACGCTGAGATCTTAGGCAATTCACAACTTCCTGTTTCCATTGCAAAAGGTGACAGAGCACACCACAGTTTTCGAGTCAAACGGTACCCGTACATTAAAATTGGCCTACTCTGCCTCTCATCGCAATTACTGGTCATTAAGGTGTGCTGTACTGAACACGACCTCAGTTTTTTCTAAGAGTGTCCGTTCTGCTAGCAAAAACATGTAGGCCACCGAGTCCTTGATTCCGCCGACATAAAATGGTCAACTAACATGCACGTTTTGGTAAAAGCACTGGCACTACTCTAAACATGCGCCAAAACCGTCTCTCTGTCTGTGGAACCTAATCTTAGCTAGGCAATGAGTAACAGAATGCTACACGAAATGGGAACTCATTCTAGGATACCCGACATGTGGTTAGGTCACTGAGAGAGATTGGAGAACACTTGCCGGTGTCGACAACCAAGCTCTTTCAGCGCCCTTACACATCAAGGAGAAAATGCAGCAAGCGCGTATGGTACCTGCATGTTCGGGCTCAGAACAGTGGAGATGACCAAAGAGTCTTGGGATGCTGGCTCGGCTCGGCTCGTCGTCCGGATCTGTGACTACCGAGTGCCGAGGTGGGCCCTTTTATACAGGTTTGGCTGTACGTGTCCCTCTGTCTAAAAATATGGCTCTGTCCGAGACAACCCAGAAACTAAAAAAAAAAAGTATTAACCCTCTTCACCGCTGTTACCAGCCGAAAACATCGCTGCCACAAGCGCAGCAAAATAATATTTTAAAAAAGTAAGCGCAAAGAGAAGCTTTTTTGAGGGCAGTGCCATCCCTCTCCACCAGTATGCCCCCGTTCATACTTTCCAAGCAAAAATATGGAACAGCGAGCTTCAGGCCGGGCCGAGTCCTGCCCCCTCATCGAGAACCGGGGCGACCGAAAGCGTGAGGCGGCGCTTGACCTTGTCCCAGGACGGTGCGCGTTCACAGCGAGCGTGTCTCGTGAGTTGAACCGAGTCTGCAAGCTCTCCGCGTGAACCCGGAGCAAAATACGAAAGATGTACGGTTGTTGAGACGGGTTCGGGCGCCCAACCCTTTCCTGGCGGCGGCGGCGACATGCGGACGAGAGCAGGCCATGCCTTTGAAGCGTACAGAGCCGAGCCGTTGATCCTCGGAACTGGTTTATAGGCCGCTCTCCGCTCGCCCTTGTGACGCCGCCTCAGATGCGATTATGCGCGAGGGAACGAACGAAATCAGAAAAAAAGAAAGGAAACACAGAGGGGACAATTACGACCACGTGCAGTGCGTAATCGTGAGCGTCTTGCCCCGGACGGACTCCCCTGCGCTCACCGCATGCCGGGCTTATCTGCGGGCATCGGAGTCTCTCGAGTCGCAAGGGATCGTTCGCCACTAGGGATGCAAAACGAATAATTCGAGGTTAAGAGTTTGTTGGGGCAGTAGGAAGAGGGGCAAATACTGAGCCCACCTGTCAATAAACACCAGTGGCCGCTGCCTTTGGTGAAGGCCGGGTATAACGAAGCCCCAGGCTGTTGTTAAGACCCGGCATCAAAGTATTTCTTGTGCCCATTTCTTATTATGTTATTCAGAAAGCACGGGAACGAAAGCAGCAACTGCTTTACACGTAGTTGTATAATCGGGAGCTAAGCCATACCTCTAAATATATTAGATATTTCGAAGCACTTTTGTTTCTTTCCAATTATGTTACCAAGTATCCGCAGTAAGAAATCTTGTGTAACTATTTTATTAGTCAACGCAATCGTATTACAACTTTTATTTTGTTCCTCGCGTTTCTAACTCGACCATTACTTGATTTTTCCTTAACCGACTGCATTGTTATTTTGTTCTTTATACAGTGTCATATTTATTATATTGGCACGCACGTACTCTTTCATGAATAGCACAAGTTATCTTGCGAATGCGAACTAAACCCTCCACTTCATGGTAACTGCGCAATGCCTTAGCCACTTAACCACCCACAGCGGGGTTGTTAAAATGGAGATGCTATTTCAGGCAAAAGCTTCAAGGTCCTAAGGCGCGGCGTTTACGTGCACACGCAGCTCAGAAATTATCGGAATTCAGAGAAGGTCTGACATAAGCCTACTGCCAGTATAAAATGCAGTTAGCAAGTCTCCAAGTTGTGATGGAATAAATAATGCTAAACTAGTCGTCATGGGTTCGTGGTTCATCAGCAGCATATAATTGTTCGCTTCCAATACATTATACTTAAATATCAACGAAATTAGAAAGGCTAATCACGGAAAAAACTGAAGGTTTTATTGAAGACTTTCGCACTACTTTCAAACCAACTTTGACAGTGACTATGGAAACTGCCCCGCTACCAGCGACGAAGAGCCGCTGTAAAATTCAGCGAGAAAAGCGCAAGGGTTTTTTCAACTCACTGGTTAGTTTCATATATATATATATATATATATATATATATATATATATATATATATATATATATATATATATATATATATTGCAAATGATGGGCTCGTTGCATGAAATGCTAACATAGTCACGAAAGCAAACAATCTAAAATGCCGATGAGAGCGTACAGGAGGTAGTTCGCAACTTATATGCATGCAAATAGAGATTTCGGTTTCGACATGGGACAAGAGTGATAATGGAGAAAAACGGATGAAAAAATTGTGAGAACAAGTTGGCTCCCTTCACTGTGATTATCTTCGAAAGACGACAGGCTTCTCCAACCCCTGCTACATGACTGCCTCTCTCTTGTGCCCCCCCCCCCCCCGGCCGCCCGCCTATCCCCCTCTTCCATTCCGTATCGCTGCTCCCACGATGAACACGGTGAAGGTGGGCTACAGAAAATACAATTTCCCCGTGTTCGCACAGCTTGCACGCCATCCTTTGAAAGGTTTCGTTGCTGACTGCCACCTGGAGGTCCAGCCCTTTGTGTATTTTAGATGCGACGCATATCTTTAACTCGCCTTGTCCCTCCGGCGTCTTCCGTCGTCCGTAGTCCGCATCCCTCCCCCATTCTCCTCGCCGCGCCAGCTGCGCTCTAACGCCGCTCTCACCGCAACGCCATCTGCGTGTTAGCGCTCGCTCCCGTCGCCGTGCCAGCTGTGCGTCAGCGCGCGTTAGCGCTCGGTGAAACACCTAACACATGCGCATGCGCTGCTCTCTCTCATTCCCCTCACCGTTAACGCGCGGCACATATAAACGCGGTAACTGCGCCGCTCCGCTCAGTCGTTCCGCCGCTCCGATGACATCCGATCACCACCGATGATTTGAATGGAGACTAACAGGCCTGCTATCGCGATGGTCGGCGCAACCGTACGTAATATAATGGAAACAACAACAAATTGACACGCTAAATGGAAACAACATAACGGAAACGCAACGGAAACCCCACGATGCGTCGCATCTATCCATGGTTCCCCTCGCGGGAAGATGGTGTAAATTTCTTGGTCCAAACTTTCTTTTTCAACGCGTTTTTTGTATTTGTTATCGCAACAATCAGAAACGTCATTTTTTTATTTAATGAACGCTGTCAGTAACATTTATGTATTAATGTTTTCCCTAAAATATGCCTATTGTTTCTCTTTGCTGGACGATGTCAAGTACGAAGTGTGGCAGCAGATTTAGTAGTCTGGAATAATTTTCCCAACGTAAACTTCTTCTTCACGGATAATTTTCACTTTCAATAGCGTGACTGAATCGATGGACAGACAAACAGACAGGCAGACGGACAGGGAGGCAGACCAAAATATTTCGGGTTTAAGTAAACCAATCTGGACTATCTTCTCTAAAGTGCAAAGCGAACGCCTCGGATCTGGCAGTCCTGGTGTTACAGACAGGTTTTATGAACAATGGACTGGTCCTGACACGGCGTATACACGCTCGAGCCACTCCCGTGGAGGGTAACAGCAAGGCTCCTCTCCACCTTACACCTACCGGAGCGTCGCTGGGTAGCACCCCTGTATGAAGGAAACTCCTAGCCGCACGTGAGTACAAAAGTACCAGGAATGGAGTCGCTCCTGTTGCTCAATTGGTAAAGTATCAGACTTGTGAGTCGAAGGTTATTGGTTGCAATCCCACCAGAACAGGGAATTTTCCGCATTTCCTGTTTTCTTCCTAGAGGCAGAATGTCTTTATAGGGTCACGCTGCTACGTGCGCATCAGCTACTCACAGGCCCTGCAGGCAGACGCGCGTCTTAAGAGAGGGCGTTGCCAGCCTGAAACATCTCAGAGGTGTCGCGCTGGCGAAATATCCGTCGTGTGCGCCGCTTGCCTGGAGCGTGTCAAAGGGATTGCCACGAACACAAAGGCACAGATGGTGCCAGCATGCAGAAGCAACACAAGAGCGTTGTGGCGGCCAAAGACCCTGCTGGTGTCGCAGCGAAGCTTCCTTGCAGAACAGCGCTGCATAAGAACGTGATGCTCTCCGTAGCGCCAGCGTGAATACTATCAGGGATTCTTGTCAACATGACAGAAGGCCCCAGCGACACCTTCTTCGATAAAAAGAATGCACTCTTCAGATAAAAACGACGACGGACGTTGGAAATCTAGGGCTAGTTTCTTATTAATACGAGGTAAGTTGTTTGGTTATTCGGCCCTTTATTATAGTACATTTATTTGATTTTATTTTTAAAACTTTGGGCGTGCTGGTTTTCCCCACCCAGCACATCAACCCGCGAAAACCTACGCCGCGCTCATTTGTTGCGTTGCACCGTTTTCTCTTTAGCCTTTGGGTATTTATGGTGTGTTCTCACCAAAAAAAACATGCAGTCAGAAACAGAAAGAAACAAGTAAAAATCTAATAGGGAGGGTAAGGAATGCTGTGGCCCTGGGAAAAAAACATTTAGGCAACGCAAGCTGGAGTATTGGCCTCACTTTTTTGCCATCTAAGAATGGACCGAAGGATGGTGTAAGCGGCTTTCGAAACTTTCTCTTGAATAACTGGTGGGCATTACGGACAAAGGGGCATATGGAGGAACGGTTTCCGCCTCATTTATCCCACCCTTTGTCCATTCGTATGACGTCGTGTTCCGTTCCGTACATTGTGCGAGCTGTTGAATGGCAGGAAGCCCCCCCCTTCCCCAACAAAGACGTCCAATACTCGCATCAATCGTCGACCGACATACACGGTAAATTTGCGCTATACGCCTTACTAGATTTGCGCTATACGCCTTACTAAATCGAATGACATGACCACGTCGGCGCCCTCGGTGTCCGACGGAATATCAGCGAGCAATCTGAACTCACCTGCGCCTATTGAGGTGAGTGACCACCGCTAAGCTTCGTCAGTGAAAGTTGTGGGAAGTGCACAGAAATTGAATTTTGCAGAATATTTTGGTCACCAAGTTACGTAAGTGATCCTGTGACGATCCGCATTGTTGAAACAAGGTAGTTCCAAACAATCACCAAACAAAACTATTTTTTTACATTAATTGAGCTGCTGGCATCCTTGCTTATATCGGATAAGGCACTTCCACAGCTGACATGCAGGGAGCAAAATTAACCGAAGACCAATTACACGTAAGCTACCTTTCTCAGATCGGGTTAAGGGGGCCAGAAGTGCTAAAAAAACCATGGACGAACAGGGCACAAAGATAATCCGAGCACACCTAAGCCCTTCTTGTTAGTTACGAGTGCGAAAGCATTAGTGTTCACACAATGCCGCTGCGGCTGCTTCGAGTTCCGCGCTGCCAGTAACGTTATTCAGTTTTGCGATTAGATTCGTGAGGTTTATTTTTACCGTTTCTACGTGACGATCTTGGCTGTATACATAGCGGAGTCTCAGGACGAGATTGATGCGAATACTACCGAAGCGCAGAGAGAACTGGCTCCGAGGTGACAGCATATACTGCACCGCAGGGTGCGGCCAGCGCATTGTGTGCTTCATGCGCTCGCTGTTTTACACGTGTTCCTGCACATGTCCTGGCGTTTCCTAGCAGCGTGCACCTTTTCTCGTACTTTATTACTGCGGCAGACACACCCTGAAACGGTTAGCAGTCACGAGGGGTTAGGAGCTCTTTCGCCGCTTCTGAATGCCGTCGCCGACACCAACTTCTTTGCTTTCCTCAATGTGTGTGAGAATGCGAAAGCATACGTGTGCTGCGCACGCATGCTTTCACACACATTCGACCCTGCAACCTGCCGCAGTCGATGTCAACGAACCGGTAGACGTGGAAGCAATCGATGTCGGGACGGAGAGGAGCAGAAGTGGCTGGAGTGGAAGGTCCGCAAAAGCGCCTGTTGAAGTCGCGTGTCCTCGCGCCGTAGCACACACGCGTCTTCACCCACCCGCTGCGCAGCCAGCAGTTTGTTGGGCCGCTTAGCAGCGATGACACCGTCGCGCTCTGCTGTTCTTTTATTTCTGAGGCATGGTGCGTGCTTGAAGCTACATGACGCCCCGCAGCGAAAGGGACGCCGCTGGACGCCGACGCCGTTCATGTTGTTGTTGTTGCGGTAGGTATCTAGAAACTTACAGTCCGTGCCTTGACCTCGGTCGCCGCAGAAAGGGGAGATGGGGGAGGGTGTGAGTGGATGGATTAAATGCGTTCCTGTATACTGGCTTCTCAAATGTAGTACACAGAAGAGAGTACAGGACCACCTTCACGCGTTCTGTAGACCCTTCGGGATGGGCCCCTTCCCGCAGCGTTTCTGGCCTGACTTGATGGGGCCCGACCAGCGAACACAGAGCATGCGTCTGTGTTCGCTGGTCGGGCAAGGCGCGGCAGCTCCATAGCACGTGGCCAAGGCCAGAGGCCTGTTGATGGTCAGGAGATCCCATGTCCCAATGCGCCTCAACCAAGTCGCCCAATTAGCCCCCCCTGCTCCAGTTCCTGTAGAGCGCCGACCGAGCGGACCGACGGCCAATGTCACCCCTGTTATGACCGTTCTGTGCTGCGGCGCTACTCTCAACCGCTGGGACGCTACACTCTAAGAAAATAGTCGCACGTCAGCTTTACGTTAAATGCTCCAGGACGAAAAATCTCGGTGATCAAGTGTGCGAATTTGGGGAATGACGATGAGCAGTTTGCAGTTTGAGTAAAAAATGGGATCTACGCAGGGACAACAGCGCAAGACAGTTTCCCCTGCGTAGATTTTAAGCGTTACTCAAATCGCATGCTGGGTCTCGTCATTCGCCGAAATCGAACATTTGGTCATGCTGATTTTTCGTCCTGGAGCATTAACGTAAAGCCGACGTGCGTCTATTTTCTTAGAGTGCACGCAGAAATTTGCCCCCAGTTTCCACCATCACTTCGTCAACGGATAACGCAGAGCTGTTGTATTCCCACGGCAGCACGTACTGAATCTTCACCGGAGAGCTCCGCCACGCCAGATTCATTCTCGTAAAAGATATCGGTCAACTCAAAGGTCACAAAAACACCTCTCTCACGAAAGAAGACGCAGGAGGTAATCAGTTAGCACTGCCAACCAGTGCATGGCTGGTAGCGAGGGCGCGGCCGAGGTTTTGCAGTGCTGGTCGTCATCATTGACGTCACCAACCGCAACTTCACATCAGTACTCCTGCGCGTTTCCACTGAAAGTCTGGGAAGTTTTATTAGGCGCGTAAAAAGAGCCAGATATCAAGCCTTATCGTGTGTAAAATTTATTGCCCGCTTTTGCTTGAACAGCGCATCGCTTTACCGAGCGGCCAGATACTCGGGGTTTCCCAGGAAAGAGACGGCATCAGTATGCATAGGGGCCCCTCGTCACTGCTTACATCTGCCTGACCAGATGATTTACTAGGGGTGATCCTCGGCAAGTAGGAAGGGCTGAAGCGCGTCTCCTGCAGCCGGATCGTCGCCCTGTTCGTGCGAGCCTAATTCCGACGCTGCCCGAAGTCACGCGGCAGACGTGATTACATTCACCCCTCGCCAAGGGCACGGCTGTCATGCCGTCCGTATAGGATGCAATAAGTGAACTATGCAACGTCGCTCAGTTTGATTCCTTGCTACTGTGTTCGTCAATGAGCACCCTTTTCGATTCTTTCCAAGTTTATTTCAGCAACTTGTGTGAACCTTTGTGCGTGGGTGTGGGTGTGTGGGTGCGTGTGGGTGCGTGTGCATGCGTGTGTGAAGGTGATTCCGTGCGTCTGTGTGTTTGCGTGTGTGTGTGTGTGTGTGTGTGTGTGTGTTTGCGTGTGTGTGTGCGTGTGTGTGTGCTTGCGTGTGTGCGTGTGCGCGTGTGTGTGTGCGTGTGTGTGCTTGCGTGTGTGCGCGCGTGCATTCGTGTGTGTGTGCATGCATGTGTGAGTGTGCTTGATTGATTGTGGGGTTTAACGCGCCGACGCAACGCAGGCGATGAGGCGCGCCGTAGTGGAGGGCTCCGGATTAATTTTCGTGTGTGTGCGTGTGCGTGTGTGCGTGTGCATGGGCGTGCGTGTGCGTGTGCGTGTGTGGGTGTGCGCGTGTGCGTGCGTGTGCGTGCGTGCGTGTGTGTGTGTGTGTGCACATGCGTCCATGTGTACATGCGTATGGGAGTGTGATTTCATGTGTGTGTACATGCGTGTGTGCGTGTGTTTGCGTGTGTCTGTGTTTGTCTGTGTGTGTGTATTTGCACGCGTGTGTGGGTGTGGGTGTGCCTGCTTCCGTGCGTGCGTGCGTACGTGAGCGCTTGAAAATCTGCCACCAAAAAGAATGTGACCCTCGCTCTCCTTAACTGCCACCCAATACATATCCGTACGGCTCCTCGTCATGTTTGGGGCACAAAAAATGCAAGTGAAAGTGTGTCACGCGCTGGGGCGTTTCCCGGCTTCTGCTCCTTAGCATTGAAGCACGGAAACCTGCAGTACCATAAGAAACTTGTCATTCAGTCCGGCGGCAGTCACCGTGATGCGATAGGCGACTTCGCTCCATGCGCCCAGGTCGTAAAATTGGCCTCAGTATTTCCGTATTGACTCTCGTTGGTGTAACTGATAGCGAGCTAGTGGTGAACAGCCTCCTATGAGAAATTCCCTCCCTGGCTTTCGAGTTTTATTTTTCTTACGCTGTGAAAAGTGTACGGGCCACCGGGTTCCCCTTTCCAACATAACAAAGTATCTACTGTGCCGCCTCTCGCTCCGTTTATGACACCCCGAAGGTAAAAGAAAACTTTAAGCGATGGGTATCACACTCTTCATTCCTTTTTTTTTTATTTCGTGCACTTCTCAGCCGGTTTTTTTTTTTTCAATACTGAAAATACTTTCTGACTCCTTGTTTATTTTACAGTAATATAAAAAACATTAAACGGTGTCACATAAAAACAAAAATATCCCCATGATTTCATGCGGTCGCTGTGCGGATAATGCCTGCAGCCATGTCGTTGAAAAGCAAAGCCCGCTTGGCACGTAATTGCGGTAGCGAGGCAGTACAACCTTCGCGAACAGCACATAACAAAGAAAATCAAAGCCCCTGTCTTAAGAGACATGTAGTTAAAACGCGAAGCTTTCCCCCATGCAACCTGAGTCAAAGTCCAAACGGCTTCGACCTTGTCGGATTGGCGCAATCGGGCAGACGTTGGCTTCACAACGCGAGGAAGCCAGGTACGATTCCGACGACGAGAAGCGTTTTTTAAAGCAAAGCTTTTTACCTCTACCCCCCAAGGGTTCTTTCGCGACCGTTGGTGTCACCAGAAAACTCCAGCGAACAAATAAAAGAATTTACTGGCACCGCCGGGAACCGAACCTGGAACTAATAGACTAACAAAGCGAGAGCCCGTTGTCTTACCGATTTAGCTACGAGCCCACCGAAGACTGGGAAGACAGGTGGTGTACTCACCAAGCCCATCTACGGGTGTACCCCCTGCGTTCTCGCTGAATGCCACGTGAAAGCGTCACGCGACCACTCACGCCCGTCTAGCGGCCCTGTACGCACCTTGTTCATGTGCTAAGAGTTACAAAAATTAAAGGAAGCTCACACCAATGCATGGCATCTCACTTTTAGTACGGCAATGTGCTAAAGCCTGTGGCCTCCATTGTTGACGTAAACAATCACAGCTCCTTGTCGTCCACCCTCACGCCAAACCAAGGAATACATTCAAATACTCCTTGGTGGCCAGGCCATCACTCCAAGCCCCAGCATCAAGATCCTGGGCCTACATCTCGAAGCTAACACCAAGAGTGACGTCTCCTTGCAGCGCCTCAAAAACAGCATTAATCAAATCCATACACATGATCAGGCGAGTTGCCACCAAGAAGCGAGGCCTAAAGGAATCCCGAACCTTTCGATTAATCGAAGCTTTTGTACTCTCGAGAGTTACTCACGTGAACCCCCTGTCTTCTCGACAAGGAAGACATAGAGATGCTTTATATAATGATTAGAAAGGCGGTCAAGCAGGCCATTGGTCTTCTCATGAGTGCGTCCACACAGAGGCTGCTTAGCACGGGGCTCCACAACACGGTGGAAGAGCTGCTAGACGGCCATCTTTCTAACCAGAAGGTCCGACTCAGAACTTCGGTGGGTAACCCCATGCTTCACCAGATTGTTTGGGCAGCCCAGAATATCACTGCGCTTGACGTACTCCCAGACTCTTGGTGACTAAAACTAAAGATGATCCCTTTGCTTAGAAATATGAACCCCCCACATGACGAGGGTCACCGAAAAGCACGGGCTCGAACGCTAAACACCACCCTCAGTGGGGATCATGCAGTTTTCTACACAGACGCCTCCAAACATCCAGGGCAGCAATACGCCATCATCGTGGCTACCTCCGGAACCAACATCCTCGCATGTACCTCGCTTAGGACCCAAGAAATGACGGCAGCAGAAGAGACAGCCATCACCTTGGCTATCGCTCAACCAGGGGTTCGGAGAGTAGTCATCGATTCCCAGCAAGCCTACTGGAATTACCAGTAGGGTTGGGTGTCCTGACCTGCACCACGCGTGCTTTTTATAAAAACCATTCCCCAAACGGTTCCATCCAGCTCATCTAGACATCCCCTCACGCTTCAATGGAGGGCAACAAATACGCCCAACCAACAAGCCAGCGCTTTTACCTCCCGTGCTATGGAGCTGCACGAGGACAGTCACCCGCTTGTCACATTCAGGGAGATAACCGAGGAGTATCGCCTCCTGAGACAGACCGTACCTTCGCCTTACCCTGACCTTTCCAGAGAACAAACTACCCTACGGCGCATAGAATCCGGGCTCCTTCCCACAGCCTACGCGTCTTCACTTAATGTATCGGAATCGCTACGACGCTGAATGTAAATTTTGCTCAGAAGTAGGAACACTCCGCCCTGTAATCGGGGTGTTCGACTTTAGCCCTGAGCACCCTCCTCTCTTTCCGTCAACTATCCAACAAGAGCAATGGGAGATACTGCTGTCGAGGCCCTCTCTACCTACCCAGCTTTAGCGGGTGGACAGAACACAGGCCGCGCGGACTGCATATGGGCCCCACAGAAGAGGGAATCACTCCCCAGAGCTGCACTCTGGACCGTTCAGAAATCTGAACAGAAGTATTTCTTCCTCCTCCTCGTTCTCTGCCGCAAATCTCGTCGCCTCTGTCCGCGGCGCAGAGACGGAGAAAACAGATGATCTAACGCCGGGTTGGAGCTTACTTTAATTTTATAAAAAAAGTTTCCACTCTTCTGCTACACCAATACAACTCAACCAAGCACCATTCATGCTTCATTCAGTGATTTAACCTTAAGAAGAATATCTCTTTGAAGAAATAAATGGTGTGTTTAAGTGCATTTCACTTCAATCTGGTTTTGCTATTTGTAGAGGCTTGTGAGTGAATTTAAGTGACGTCGCATGGGTATTTGTTATGGGTGCCGTTTACAGCTTTGCTTTCCAACCACATTCACGGGGTGGATTGGCGCGATTTTTTTTTTTTTTTGTCTTTTGAGGTATTCTCTGAGTAAATTTCTTGCAGTGCGTTATGGCGTAACGACGGACGGGACCAGTGAGGCATCGAATGCTTTGCTTTAAAAACTGTATGCGGGCCCAACACTGGGTGTGGTGGCGCGAGCTGTGCGCATGAAGGGTTTTACTTCTCGCCTTTTTCAACACTAAAGAAGAGACGGGTGGCAGTCCATCCGACCACGTCATTCGAGTGTACGGCAGCACTGCTGCTGCGCCCTCCTCCTCTCAGTCGTCGTCACTGGACGCGACTGGTTTTGCGTTTCTGCCCTAAGAAATGGTGTCTTCACCTGTCAGCGCACCACAAAGCGCTGCACTCACATTCACACCGACGTAGTCCGCAAAGACGTATCGAACGCGCCCGCCAAGGGGTTTTTAATTGGTTTAACAAGTCTTAACTTCTCTCTCTGTTTCTCACTACGTTCCGGAGGCAACGCACCGTCGGTGGTAGGCAGCGGTTGCGTTTCTGGGACCGTACCAGGCACCAAGCCGCGGTCGCGGGGGCACGTAGTTGGAATTATCCTTGGGAGCGGCCACTCACGTTCGGATTAACAGTTTTTTTATACATAAGCTTCTATGGTAGCTCAGCCAGACCAAATCCTACAGTTGGAACTATCCATAAATTCGAAGTATTGCAGTTCGCATTTACCAGCTTTAACTGTAAATATTTAAAGCTGGCCCTTTTTCATTTTTCTTTTTGCGACGTTAAAGACCACAGCAAAAAGTAAAAAAAAAATTCTGGCCCCACTGGCCTTCGCCGCGCAGTAAACTAACCCGAGCATTAAACTGACGAGGACCCCACATGCTTCATAAGTTGTGCGTATTGGGGGGGGGGGGGGGGGTAGAGAGAGAGAAGAGAGGGTGGAAGGGGGAGGGGGCACGGGCAATTGATGCAGGTTGGCCTGCACAGCGGAGGAAGAAGAACAGAAGTGGAAGAATGAGTGCCGCTCAGTGGTGCGGTAGCAACAGCTGGCCACCGGGCAGCAGTTCGAGGAAGATGCACCACGCTCCGGCGCAGACCAGCGATTTGCCGGGGCAGAGGGTTGCGGTGACGAGACGCACTTCTCGCGCGCTGTGCGTCGTGTTTACAGTACGGGGGCATCCCTTGCGGCCCAAGGTCTTCCCACTAGCCCATTATCTACGGTTACTCGCCCCGGGGTAAAGCATTAGGAGCTTACGCGAGTGGGCTTTCGCGTGGGCTGCGCGGAGAAATAGCGCGTTTTAAAGCAAAGCTTTTAACCTCTACCCCCCCAAGGGTTCTTTCGCGACCGTTGGTGTCACCAGAAAACTCCAGCGAACAAATAAAAGAATTTACTGGCACCGCCGGGAATCGAACCTGGAACTAATAGACTAACAAAGCGAGAGCCCGTTGTCTTGCCGATTTAGCTACGAGCCTTTTTTTTTTTTGAGCTTTATTTAAAATCGGGTGCTATGTACATAGTAAAAAGGCAGTCTTTGCCTTTATACATCAGAGTCCGTTGACATAACAGAGTACACTCAGCGAAGTGCAACACACAGATACACTGATTCATCTTGAAATCAGGGATGGACCCGTCTTTGCAATTGCGCCTCCATTACTTTCCACTTGCTGGATAGCTCGTCGTCTGCACTTTTTAACAGAGAGCTGGTGTAGGCAAACGCGTCACAAAAATGCGTCCACGCGGACTTTGCTCCCTCCAAACAAAGGACGTGATCCGTGCGAGACCGCCAAATTGCATACAATCCCAACAGCAGGACAATTTCCACACATTTGTCATCTCGGAATTCCTCACTTGTGAGAAACTTCACATCCTTCCAAGTTGGATACAGAGAAATTCCAAATGCTGATCTGACCTCATGCCAGAAATGCGCTGCGTTCGTGCAAAAGAGGAACACGTGCTGAAGGGACTCTGGGTAAGGGCAGAGATCACAGTTGGTTGACCACGGAACAAAGAAACCTTTGTTTGCCAGCCATGGCTTTACCGGCAGAACTTCCACGTGAAACCTGATAAAAAAATCCTTGACGGCGACCTTAACAGGAAGCCGTGGTAATCGTTTCAAGACGTCTGACACTAATGTACTATCCATTCGTGACCGGTAGAGCGGAGCTGGAAAAAGCATGTCAATCATGTCCCAGTACAGTGATTTTCTTTTCACTTCCATTAAGTAGTCCCGTGAGAACCTCTCTTCGAAAAACCGCACCGCCTGTTCCAGCTCCCTGTAAAACTTTAGCACTCGTGACCTTGGTCCTACACCCGCATCTTCAAGCCAGTCTCTCAAAATCCCACAGCCCAGCTTAGCAAACGAGTTCAACATTAGAGGCCTATTCTGCCTGCGAAAAAAAAGGTACCTCTGAACCCGATTTAGCTACGAGCCCACGCGAAGACGGGGAAGGCAGGTGGTGTACTCACCAAGCACATCTACGGTTTTACCCCCTGCGTTCTCGCTGAATGCCACGTGAAAGCGTCAAGCGACCACTCACGCCCACCTAGCGGCCCTGTGCACACCTTGTTCATGTGCTAAGAGTTACAAAAATTAAAGGAAGCTCACACTAATGCATGGCATCTCACTTCTGGTACGCCAATGTGCTAAAGCCTGTGGCCTCCATTGTTGACGTAAACAATCACAGCTCGTTGTCGTCCGCCCTCACGCCAAACCAAGGAATACATTCAAATACTCCTTGATAGCCAGGCCATCACTCCAAGCCGCAGCATCAGGATCCTGGGCCTACATCTCGAGGCTAACACCGAGTGACGTCTCCTTGCAGCGCCTCAAAAACAGCATTAATCAAATCATACACATGATCAGGCGAGTTGGCACCAAGAAGCGAGGCTAAAGGAATCCGGTACCTTTCGATTAATTCAAGCTTTTGCCCTCTCGAGAGTCACTTACGTCAACCCCCTGTGTTCTTCTCGACGAGGAAGACATAGAGATGCTTTATATAATGATTACAAAGGCGGTCGAGCAGGCCATTGGTCTTCTCATGAGTGCGTCCACATAGAGGCTGCTTAGCACGGGGCTCCACAACACGGTGTAAGAGCTGATAAAAGGCCCTCTTTCTAACCAGAAGGTCCGACTCAGAACTGCGATGGGTAACCGAATGCTTCACCAGATTGGCTGGACAGCCCAGAATGTTACTCCGCTTGACGTTCTCCAAGACTCTTGGCGACTAAAACCAAAGACGCTCCCCTTGCTCAGAAATATGAACCCCTCACATGACGAGGGTCACTGAAAAGCACGGGCTCAAGCGCTAAACACCACCCTCCGTGGGGATCATGCAGTTATCTACACAGACGCCTCCAAACATCGAGGGCAGCAACACGCCATCATCGTGCTACCTCCAGAACCAACCTCCTTGCGTGTACCTCGCTTAGGACCCAAGAAATGACGGCAGCAGAAGAGGCAGCCATCACCTTGGCTCTCACTCAACCAGGGGTTCGGAGGGTAGTCACCGATTCCCAGCAAGCCTACTAGAATTACCAATCGGGTTGGGTGTTCTGACCTGCACTGCGCGTGATAAAAAACCACTACCCAAACGGTTCCATTCAGCTCATCTGGACACCCCCTCACGCTTCAATGGAGGGCAACAAATACGCCCACCCAACAAGCCTGCGCTTTTACCTCCCGTGCTATGGAGCTGCAAGAGGACAGTCACCCGCTTGTCACGTTCAGGGGGATGAACCAGCATTATCGCCTTCTGAGACAGACCGTACCTTCGCCTTACCCTGACCTGTCCAGAGAACAACAAACTACCCTACGGCTCATACAATCCGGGCTCTTTCCCACAGCCTACGCGTCTTTACTTAATGCATCCGAATCACTACGACGCTGAATGTAAATTTTGCTCAGAAGTAGGAGCACTCCGCCCCGTAATCGGGGTGTGCGACTTTAGCCCTGAGCACCCTCCTCTCTTTCCGTCAACTACCCAACAAGAGCAATGGGAGATGCTGCTGTCCAGGCCCTCTCTACCTACCCAGCTTCAGCGGGTGGACAGAACACAGGCCGCCCGTACTGCCCACAAAAGAAGGAATCACTCCCCAGGGCTGCACTCTGGGCCGTTCAGAAATCTGAACAGAAGTATTTCTTTCTCCTCCTTCTCTTTCTCTGCCGCAAATCTCGTCGCCTCCGTCCGCGGCGCAGAGACGGAGAAGTCAGATCGTCTAACACCGGGTTGGAGCTTACTTTAATTTTATAAAAAAAGTTTCCACTCTTGTGCTACACCAATACAACTCAACAAAACACCGTTCATGCATCATGCATTGATTTAACCTTATCAAGAATATCTCTTTGAAGTAATAAATGGTGTGGTTAAGTGCATTTCACTTCTCTCTGGTTTTACTATTTGTAGAGCGATGTGAGTGAATATAAGTGACGTCGTATGGGTAATCGCTATGGGTGCCGTTTACAGCTTTGCTTTCCAACCACATTCACGGGGTGGACTGGCACGATTTTTTTACATAGGAACAGCCGGTAACTGTAACCTATGCGGGCGCGCAGAGACGAGCTGCGACGGGCGAAAAACAAAGAGAAGAGGGAGCATTATAGTGGCTCCTAGGAATGACCGACTGTTTTCTTCTTCGCTTGCTTGGACGGTTGTGTGGGTACGAGTTATCGTAAAACCTAGCTACACGAGTTGAGTGGCGTCGCAAACTCGTGGGGTCACTGCAACCGCTGTGTTGGGGCGAATTGTTTTATTCGACGCGAATCTGAGTAAGGGCCAAACGCATGTCTACCCTCGAAGCATGAGCGTAGTACTCGTAGAAGGATTTGAGGCGACCACTGCGCATACACCTGCAGCCTGGTTTCCGATGCGTCGCCGCACCGGATTTCGCTCCTCCCTCCCCTTTTGACGTTATTCAAGGAGACTGGCATATAATGGAGAGAGAGGAAATAATAGCAGGGCTGGCTGCTTTCCAGCGAATGTTTTACTTTTTTTCACCGGAGGGAGGTAGTAATCGCACAATAAACGGTACAATGGCACATTATTACTCTTCAAAATAGTTAAGGGACTCCCATGACAGAATGGCGCATCATTACTCCTTCACTTTTTTGTTACCGTGGAAAATTGACCGATTTCTAGGTGTCTATAAAACATTTTTTTGTTAAAATATTGGTTAGGAACATATCGCGGTAATATATAATGCAGATGATTGAATGCCTTTTCCTAAAATTTGTTTTTGTTAAACTCGTTTCATAAAAACGGTTGCGAAAAAAATTATCAATATCAAAGACTTCGTCCAGACGTAAAATAAAATGATAAAAAAGAGGTTGTGTATAACAGACTGCCGATAGTAGAACAGAACAAGAATATAAGTTTTATAGGTAAACATTCCATAACTGAATATTGCAACTGAGCAAATTTATGGACGATAGTTCGACGACCCACTTTCTGTGATTTTGAACGCCAGAACACACCGCCCCCCGCAAAATAAAGAAATAATGCGGTGTAGTGGGGAATTCGAAAATGAGCGTCTCTACGTCACTGGATTTTTTTTTGGGGGGGGGGGCCTGTGCTCATGTGCGTGCTTGAAGTGCGTGGGTTGAGCGAACATGCGTGCCCGGGCGCTGCTTGCCGTGGAAGGCTTCAGCGGGGTGCGTGAACTGCTCCCACGGTACCTTGCGCTATCTATGGGCTGGCTAATGGCGGGGTCTAGTTGCGGTTACCTCGGCTTGGTCAGCAGGTACACAATTCTAGAAGAGAGATCCCCACGTGTCGACGGTGTCACGGAAAGCCCTTCTTGGAACCACTGCGTCGCGGGCGCATGAAACTGGTTTTATAATGAAGGCCGCGCGACTTCGTTAGTGACAGCTCTGGGTGCGTGCTATCGCCTCATATGATAAGACTGGACAGCGACATATTGCGGCGCAAAACATAACTGCGACGCACACTGCATCGAAATGGGGCCGCCTGCCTTCTGTGCGACGGCTTCAGCGGTTCACTGTCCCCCGAGCTTGAGCAGACAACCCCTCCGTAGTTCATCGCAAGCTAAGCTCGCTGACCTGTGTCGTTTCACTTTTATCAAAACACATTTGTCGTCGCATTCTGCTCAATATCTCTTGCGGGCCTGCGCATACCCCTAATTATAATGCGATGAAAAAAATATCTTCTTGGTTTGAGCAAAACTGACCATCTTCAGGCTCGACCCCTCTTCAGTGCATACGTATGACATGCCACAGGCTAAAAACGAAAGTGCCCGAAGTGTGCACGTCATGTAGGTATCTGACAGCTTCTTTAGTAGGACGTTTCGGAGGACGGCAAAATTAAAAAGAAAAAGAAAACAGCACACAGCATACGCATTCCCACTTTTTCGCTTTTACTTTTTCCCGGTCGACGGTATGCCCGGCGCCGTAGATCGATGGCACTGTGATTCCATGGTTCCTAATTCCTAAGGCCTTGTGACTCTGAGCATAATGACCCGGGTTGGATACCCCACCGGGAGGAGCTTTTTTGTATATATACATCCGAAATGTGGGAACGTCTATGCCAGCGAGGTTTCGGCGCTGGTAAAAAAATCCTGGTAGCCGTAATTCATTGACCTCCGCATTAGTATGCCTTATTATTGCCCAATTGCAGCATCACCCCGCGAAACGTGAATTAAAACTTTCCGCGGGGCATTTTCTTTGCGGCCGAAACACATGTGAAGCGAATAACACGGTATTCGGCAGTCTTTTTTGTAATAGGTTCTGAACACTCGGTCGACAAACTAGGAACCCGCTGTGGTGACCCAGTGGCTAAGGCGTTGTGCTGCTGAGTCCAAGGAAGGGGATTCGATCCCAGCCACGGTGGCTGCTTCTCAGACTGAGGCGAAAAGCGAGAACGCCTGTATGTCGATATTTCTGCTCTCGTTAAAGGTCACCAGGGGGTCAAAATTAATCCGGAGCCCTCCACTAAGGCGCGCCTCGTAGCCCAGGTGTAGCATCAGAGTGTTAAATCAATCAATCAATCAATCAATCAATCAATCAATCAGTAAGTCAGTCAGTCAGTCAAGCAAGCAGCCAATAATTTAATTCACCACTCACTAACTCACTCACTCACTCACTCACTCAATCAATCAATCAATCAATCAGTGTCAGTCAATCAAACAACCAATAATTTAATCCATCAATCACTCAATCAATCAATCAGTCAGTCAGTCAGTCAGTCAGCCAGTCCATCAAACAACCAATGATTTATTCCATCAATCACTCAATCAATCATCCAATCAATAAGTCAATCAAACAATCAATCAATCAGTCAGTCGGACGTTAGGCCATCCAATCAATCAATCAATCCATCAATCGATTGACCGATTAATCAATCAAAAACTAGGAAGTTGTCACGCAGCAAGAGAGCGAGAGGAAACTACCCGTCGCGGTAGCTCAGTGGCTAAGGCGTTGTGCTGCTGATCCAGAGGTCGCGGGTTGGATTCCCGGCCGCGGCGGCTGCTTTTCCTATGGAGCCGAAAAGCGAAAACGCCCGTGTGATCGAGATTTCGGCGCACGTTAAAGATCCCCAGGTGGTCGAAACCAATTCGGAGCCTTCCACTACGGCGCGCCTCATCGCCTGCGTTGCGTCGGCGTGATTCAATCAGTCAGAATGAGAGAAGACCGGGAAGCGAAGTTTACTTGACGTAGGCGACCGTCACGCATTGACATCAGCGGTCCTCCCAGTATCGTTGCGCGTGGTTGAAAACGGCCTTGTGCGCCCAAAGCAGCTTCGGGTGTGGACTGCGCTCGCTCGAAACGACACGCAGGGAGCGTGGCCATTGCTCACTCGCCGCTTTACAGGGCGAACAAATTTTCCGCCAACATGGTTCTGAACCTAGTGTTGACAAATTATCAGAAATTTTTAATGTTCATGGAAAAAATAAGGCGCGAGGAAAATTTATTCTTGGTATATGTAAATTATGTGAATTCGGAGGGTGCCAATCGGAGAGCCTCTTATTGCTCAGGAATTATCTTGACGTTCGTGAGCGGAAAGTTCAGTATCTATTACCTACGTGTAACGACGACGATATTTGAAACGCCAAGCTTTCGTGCGTCCGAACATCAAATGGCTCGATTGATTGATTTATTGATTGTGTTGTTTAAGGCACCGACGCTACACAGGGGATGAGGCGCGCCTTAGTGGAGGGCTCCGGGTTAATCTTGACCACCTGGGGACCTTAGACATGCGCCGAAATCTCGAACACACAGGTGTTTTAAAGCAAAGCTTTTTACATATGCCACCAAGGGTTCTTTCGTGACCGTTGGTGTCAACAGAAAACTCCCGCGAACAAATAACATAATTTACTGGCTCCGCAAGGAATCGAACCTGGAACTAATAGAGTAACAAAGCCAGAACCCGTTGTCTTACCAACTTAGCTACGAGCCCAGACGAAGACGGGGAAGACAAGTGGTGCACTCGCAACCACATCAAAGGGTTTAACCCCTGCATTCTCGCTGAATGCCACGTGATACCGATTAAAGGAAGCTCACACCAACCCATGGCATCTCACTTATAGTACGCCAATGTTCTAAAGCCTGTGGCTTCCAGTGTACACGTAAAAAATCTCAGCTCCTTGTCGTCAGTCCTCGCGCCAAACGACACCTCAAGGAACACATTAAAATACTCACTGATGGCCAGGCCATCACTCAAAGCCCCAGCGTCAAGATCATGGGCCTACATCTTCAGGCCAACACCAAGAGTTACGGATCCTTGAAGCGCCTCAAACACAGTCAAATCAATAAAATCATGCACATGAAAAGGCGAGTTACCACCAAGAAGCGAGGTCTCAAGGAATCCGATACCTTTCGATTAGTTCAAGCATTTGTCCTCTCGAGAATACCTTACATCAACCCCCTGTCTTCTCGGCAACGAGGACATAAAGGTGCCTTATATAATTATTAGAAAGGCGGTTAAGCAAGCCATTGGTCTTCCCAGGAGTGCGTCCACAGAGAGGCTTCTTAGCACGGAGCTCTAGAACACGGTGGACGAGCTGATCGAGGGCCATCTTTCTATCTAGAAGCCCCGAGTGCGCAGTACTGCGGCGGGTCGCCGCTTCCTTCACCAGATTGGCTGGGCAGCACAGAATGTTACTCCGTTTGATGTACTTCTGGACTTTTGGCGACAGGAACTAACGACGCTCTCTTTGCTTAGATATATGAAGCCCTCACACGACGAGGGTCGCCGACAAGTACGGGCTATAGCGCTCACCACCACCCACGTGGGGATCATGCAGTTATCTATGCAGACTCCTCCCAACATCGAGAGAAGCAATACGTCATCATTGGGGAAGTGCATTTCACTTCCCTCTGGTTTCACTATTTGTAGAGCGACGTGAGTGAATTTAAGTGATGTCGCATGCGTAATCGTTGTAGGTGCCGTTTACGGCTTTGCTTTCCAACCACATTCACAGGGTCATTGGCGCTATTTGTTTTTTTTTTTTTTTTTTTTTTTGCTTTTCGCCTCCATCGGAAAAGCAGCCGCCGCGGCCGGGAATCGAACCCGCGTCCTTGAGCTCAGGACCGGGTCGGGGGGAAATCAAATGGCGAAACCGGCAAAGTCGAAGCCGCTGCAATCGCAGTCCAAGCGTCGACGACCAAAATGCACACTGCATGCGAGTCAAGTCCAAATTCAGACGACAGCGAATTGGATTGTATTGGATTGAAAAAAAGTAAAAACTCCAACCTCCCCTCGAGGGAACCCCTGTGTAGATGCGACGCATAGGGGCTTCACGTTGCAGCGTTGGACAGCGGAGGAACGGCGCTGGAACGATGGAGCGGAGCGGCGCAGGCACCGCGTTTTATAGCGCGCATAACGGTGATGGGACGCGCCGGCGCAGGTGCGTCTGCCGCGGCTATGAGGCAACACAATCCAACACAATCCACTTTAATCCAATCCTAATCCAATCCAAGCCAAGCCAATCCAAGCCAAGCCAATCCAAGCCAATCCAAGCCAATCCAATGCCCCTCGCGAGAGAGTGTTCGCTATCGGACAGGAGATGGGGTGAGCGGCGGAGAGCGCAGCTGGCGCGGCGAGGAGAAGAGGGGATGGGTGGACGCCGACCATTTTCTTCCTCCATGACGCCGACAACGCCGGATGGATGCAGGGACCATGGCAGGGACAAAGCGAGTGAATGAGATGCGTTCGCATCTAAAAAACCGTTTATTTGACCTGCAGTAAAGTGCGCGCTTTAGACGCGACCTACACTCTAATAGCATCCTCGATTAACCGCACCGGTGCACACCGGGGCACACCGGTGCACCTTTTTATCCTCGATAAACCGCACCGGTGTGCACCGTCCGTCCTCGATAAAGCGGGGCGCACCGTCGCGGGGCAATTTTCGGTTGCACCGCCGCGCACCAAGAGAGTCGACGGTGCGCCGGGGCGCAATCCCGAGATGCATCGCGGACGACGCCGGCGAAGGGGCATGGAGGCGAAGGGGCTTCCTCCGCCGTCTGCTGCAGCGACGGCGCATCGCCGCACTCGTATCAAGGCGGGAGGAGCTGTGTATTGTTGCTGACAAGGATGGCGTGCTTGTGAATTCATCGGGCAACGATGCGACAGGCTCCTAACGGGAGGTAACAATGGCCAGAGATTGTAAATGAGGACGCGAACTTCGTGTACTTCAAAGACGGCTGCATGCATTGCCAGACAGTTGGGGATTCATTCGTTTCGTTCGATCGAATTATCGTGAACTGTCACCGGAGTGCCTAGGCGATGAAGACCTACTTGTTTTGCTGTAACGGAAGGGCGGAACAAAACAGGCACTCGCATTATGGCTCAAACGAAGATGAGAAGCAGCTTGTATGTAGCTGTTTAGTGGAAGCGGTGGCGGTACGTTGTTCCGCATGTGTGACGGATTTAAGTTGTGCGTACATATAATCATTGGCCTTCAATAAATACCACTTTCTAATAGCGCTGTGTCTCATTACAGTGCTGTATTGCTACTTGTGAACGTTTTTATGAGTTGATTTCTTAGATTAAGAGATGGCGCCTGGGTAGAACAGCCCCGTTTGTCCTCGATCAACGCTCCGTGCCGGTACGCACCGTCGTGGGGCACTGTGCAACCGCGCCGGTTTTGGGGGCAACACCGGTGCGTGTTTATCGAGGACGCTATAAGAAAAAAGGGTAGAAAAAGGGAGGAAATCGAAGGTTTTCTCCCCCGGACCAGCGAGCTCCTCCCTTCAGCTAATTACACGTACGGCCTCTACGAAACACCAAAACGGGGGAGGAAATATTCTCCCCTGTCGTCTGCAATCTGCTGTCGGCGCCGACGCCGAAAACGAAACCGTTCATCGTTGCACTGTGGCTTTCTCCGATCGGGCGCATACGACGACTATGAGCAACAACTCCCCTGCGGTGTGCTGCTTGCTTGTTTTCTCGCTGTCTTTCTTTTTTATTACTAGCATGTGCCCGCCACGCTAACGCACGGCTCGCCAGCCGCGTGTTTGAAGCACATTCTGTGGGCACCGCTGCATGCTTGCTGTGGGCGACTCACCTGCGCCCTGTTCAACGTTACCACTGCATTTGTGGACGTTTTATACTGACGCCCAAGGGTAAAAGAGGTCAGCGATGATAGCAAACTGCCCCTTTTTTCGTCAACGAGCATGGACCGCAGCATATTGATGCATCAGTTACCAACAACAAAAGGCCCCCATTCAATAACCATAGAGTTTCTCAAAAGCTAGTGCTAACATCTTGGCTGAATGGTTGCCAGACCAGTGGTGCGCTCTACGCTAAAAGAGCGAAGGCGAGGCAATGAGTGTCATTCCAAACATACCTGCCGTACTGTTTCGTGGAACGTTTTTTCTTCTTTGAGCTACTTTACTGCTTCTTACAAAACCTCAAATTAATAAAAGTTTGCAATTACACGGGTTACATTTGATGAAATAACAAAACCCACCTAAGGCTTACGCACTGCCGTGGGTTATCAAAACAAGCAACGATCTCACTGTTCCTACCTGTATTCTCGGCGATCAGGGTTATATATACTTCGTCGCCGTTTCAATGTTTAGTTGTGGCTTGTGATCATGCGGACATGTGAAAAGTGTACTATATGTTGTGGTGTATACGTGTGTATGTTGTGTGTTGTTCGTGTATTGTGCGTTGGCAGTGCCTTTAATGAAGTGTATGTCGCTGTGTTGTGCTATGTTTCTTCCCAATATGTGCCCGCCCACATGCGGCCTCCGTAATGTTGGCTATAATAATATACGTTATCCATAAAGGAAACCAAGGAAACGTCTCGATGTAAGTGCCCACTGATGGTGATGCTTAGTAGCTTCCCCTCCCCACCCCTACTTTTTTTTTGCGTCATCTATCGGTCATTTTAAAACGTTTACGATTGCTTTACTTCGAGCACGCTAGAGGGCGGGCATTATCGAGGATGCGACAGCGACGGATACGTTTTTCGCGTTGTCTGCATTGCCTTTGCGCTGCGATTTACGATTGCAGACGATCCGCGTTTTAATGCATCGGTTGTAGCAAGGTAAGACGACTAAAAACAACTGGTTGTTCTCAAACGTCCGCATTGGATGCTTGTGATCTCGTGTGCGGTGAACGGTGGGGTTACGAGCCTTTCGGAAATAAAGGCGGCATTTTGAAAGCAATCGGTATGACTTTACTGTGTTTACGGCGGCGCGTTCGCTCTGAATGCATAGACGGGGCACGCAGCGAGACGAATGCAAGAAGTCGCGCATATACGATTGGCGAAATCGCTTGCTAACCGCAGTTCTGGTGCTCGGTAGGTAATTTCTTGGTTATTTTAGCGCATTTTAAGCGCACACAACCAGAGTAACCTACGTATTCGTACTTCCTCGATCCTCAAACCGATCAGCTCGTTAGACCTTTCTCGCATGACAAGCCTTGCTCGGGTGGCGCTGCCAGGGGAGGAACGCTCCTCCATTAGCTCACGAAAGGGGGAAATCTTCCTCCACTCTTAGGGGGAGAAACGCTGTCCTCCCTCTTAAAGGGAGAATCTTTCTACCTCTTAGCGAGCAATATATGATACATTCCTGTTTCACCCTTAAAGGAGCCATGAAGAGAAAACATAAGTTTGTTTTATTCGAAAGATTAGGTGTTTCATAGTACCCCAAGCGTTTTCCCGGAAGCAAATGATGCTTTATTCACTAAGAAATAAGGCAATTTAGGCCAAAATTTTAAATCTTCCGCTAAAATTGCACATTCCGTGACTTGAATAATGGCGTCATACGAGCCGGTCCATGAAACAGATACTTAGTATGTCGACTCCATATAGCACCCACACGCGGGAGTCGATCGATACGGCGGCCATTTTAAAAATACTAGTAAAACCTAGTGCACCCGCAGCCCTAGTCATGGAATCGTCTGATCCGGAGAACAAAACTCTCGCCGAGGAGCTCGGGCTTGCATTTAACAACCTCACACCACTTGAACGCTCAATGCTTCTAAGTGAACGAGCGGCAAGAGTTGTGGGATACGCGGTGGACGGGAAAGCGACCATTCCGCGATAGCCACAACAGACGAACGCCCTGCCGTCGGCACCGCTGCCTCGTCAGCCCCGTCGCGACGGACGAATATAGACTGGTACGTATGTGCCGTATTTTGATTACGGTTAATAATAGTTCAATTTCAGTAGCAGTATCACTTATGCCAGTAGGCCGGTGTCGTGTATGGAAAGCCATTCGCGCGAGCTCTCTGCTTCGACCAGAAAGATACGAGCGTCAATGCGCGGTGTTTACGGCATTTTTTTCCCCCAAGGTCAGAGCGATTTGACGAAGTCGGCGACGAGCGCCAGCATGTCCCAGGAGTGAGCTAACGTAAGGGTCCCTGCCGTAATCACTTCCTCGGAAATGAAGCGAGCACACTCGTACTTCCTTTAGCTCTCTTTCTCCTCCGTTTGCAAAGTTCACAAAACGTAGCCACTTGCTTCGCCGAGGTTCGTCGTTGGGCAGCACATGAAAGGAGATCTCCTCACCGGCGGGGATGTCGCACTCCCTCGACGATTTGCCCGTACTACATGGGCATTTCAAAACGCAGCAACGAAATTTCATTGTAAAGTACTCGAACAAACTGAAGTTTTCAGTGGTTGTAAACTGGAAACGAGCTCGTATACGACAGCAGCAAGCCAACACCATTCGAAACTTACGCGACGACTGGCACTATCTCGTCGCTTCTTGCTGTTCCTTACTCCCCACGTCTCTATTTTTACCTTTGCTGGTTGGCGATATGACGGCCAACCTCCTGTGAAGGGATTACGATACGAAGCAAGGTCGCGGCTGTGCGTGCTGGAACGGTTCGTTGGCCCCGAAGAGCCTCGAACCCGAAAATTCGTCTGTGCGACGGCGAGATGTCGAGCTCGGCCGGCGCTAGTTTCGTACGCATTGGCGCACACGCTTGCGTGTTCGTTCGGAACTTCAACCGTTTACTCCACCGTTCTTTGCCATAAAAAGAATGTG
The DNA here is from genome assembly GCF_048455015.1 of Haemaphysalis longicornis. NCBI lineage: Eukaryota > Metazoa > Arthropoda > Arachnida > Ixodida > Ixodidae > Haemaphysalis > Haemaphysalis longicornis. Next base: position 50,093 of record NW_027526448.1, read on the forward strand.
CAGTATGTTTCACGGGCATTTAGCTCGCTATGCAAACTGTAAGCCCTGCCTAACATGCGTTTGCTTTTGCCGGCCTCCGCCAATCGCAGAGCATTCTCAAGTGACATCACAGGTTCTGTTGCGGAAAATGAGCTGGTGGGTCGCATGGTCATTTCCTTTTTTCCTAATTATGTAGCTTATTTGAGCGAAGTTTGCGTTATAAGTGGTGTCGTTATGGTTCTAACGAGGCAATCTTTCGAATGAACCAAACTTGTGTTTTCTCTTCATGGCTCCTTTAAGGGAGAAACTACCACACCCTTTTTTCTTAGAGTGTACGTCGTCTTCTTGGAGCGCCCGCAGGTGTATCGGCTCGCCTTTTCAGGCTCGTCAAGACTCCGCCTGGCTAACGTCTCGGCCTGTGTCTGCGTTTCTTGTTTGTAGTCGTCGGAACAGGGCAGCCAATCACCTGTTCAGGCTCGTGCGTGGTTGTGGCAGTTCTCTCCTTGCCAGTATGCACATTTTGGTTATCCGTCATACCCGACAGCCGCCAACACCCCATCGTCGTCATCAAAGTGAAGCGCTCAAATTCGCTTTAAAATTCCTACTGCTTCGACCGACTCAGAATGGCGCAATGGGATAGACGTCGGCTTCAGGCTTCATAACTCGAGGGACCCCGATTGGATTCCGACCACGGGAAGCCTTTTTCTTGCTATTTTCTTCTTCTTCTTCTTCTCCTCCTTCTCCTCCTCCTCCTCCTCCTCCTCCTCCTCCTTCTTCTTCTTCTTCTTCTTCTTCTTCTTCTTCTTCTTCTTCTTCTTCTTCTTCTTCTTCTTCTTCTTCACGATGTCCCCTACCATTGTGTAAGGTTGGCTCTCCTGCAATGCGCTTTAGGTAATGACACCACCATCATTGAAGCCAAGAATGCCTCGCTTTAAAAAACGGACCGGAAGTGGACGCGAGCTGAAAGCTAGAGAGCGAAAAAAAAAGCAATGCCGCGAAGAGGATGAACACAACGCAGCCAACTCGTCACGTCAGATCGCGGACTCGTTCCCTTTTCGTCTGTCATAGTCAGGCTGCTCTGGCTGAATACGGGAGCCGTTTCCTGCTTGAACTCGCCTGTGTGAGCCCTGGCAGCATCAAAAAGCACTCTTGGATACCTTATATTGTGTGGGAAGCTTCTGAAGCATAAAAACAGCCCTCGGGTTTGAACACGTCATGCTAACGGCGCGTCTGGTAACGTATGCACGAAGGTCAATGCTAAACGCGCCGAATGTGCATCTACACTGCATCGATTTCTCGATGTTTACGAGGCTTTCAAGAATTCATAAAGACCTCCTGAGGCTGATATACAAGTTTTGTTCATTGAAAAGAATGTTGCATCGAGATAACGGTCGTGCAAGTTTAACCGATAATAGCTAGATGGTACGGACAAAGGTAGATTAAACGGGTAGAATTATAAGCTAAATAATAATGGAAAGAGTTGCAAGAGTGGCGACTCCCCAGCTCCCTTCTCGCACTGCGACATTGGCGCGTGAGGATGCTGATCAGCGAACAGATTGCGCCCTCAGGCCGATTTGGAAGGCCCCAGGTGGCCGAAATTAATCCGGAGCCCTCCACCACTGTGCGCTCTCTGCCCACGTGTAGATTCGGCACGTGAAACCGCCAAATTTAAACTTCAATTTTTGTGTTCAAAGGGCACAAATCTAAGGCTGGCGAGGCTTCCCCACATCGTTATGTTGACAAGACGCGTTGGGCCGGGGTGCTATAGGGGATATTCAAAACGCTAGGTGGTCTGGCAACCCTGTGCGCGCAGCCATTTTGAGAGCGGCGTCGGCGCCGTCGTTTGACCTTGCGGCCTGCTATGTGTTAGCTGTAATACTTGCTCTACGGGTGTTTTTCGACGTTTTAAGGGGCTGTGGATTCTAGCGATGGCAAGTTCTCGGTGGGTCCGTGATCTAAGCGTCCTTCCTACACTCAGCGACGCAACGGTAACGAACTTCTGCACCGAAAACGACGCATCCCTACGGCAGCAGCGGCGAGCGTACAACTTCACGGTGGAGGCGTACGCCGAGCCGACTTCGGTAGCTACTTGTATGCCTGACGTAAGGTAAGTGCTATTTCTTGTGTGCTACTGTGGATTATGTCATAAGTAGTGTTAATTCGTTAGTTTCGCTGCTTGTCTACCGCTTGGCGATCGTTCCCATACCTGCGGATGTTCTGTTTACGAAGCTACCTGCAGTGCAACACGTTAGAAGCAAGCGCTCGAACTCCTGAGCGTAAAGTATAGATTTTCGTGCTCGTACGAAAACTGCAAAAGCTTTACACCACACATTTTCGTGGTTCGCGCACCCGCCCGAGGACATTCCAGCATACAGCATACCGTAGTGTTTAGTGTTTTCGTAAACATATTCTAGCGCTTAGACCGAGGTCGTCGACGGCGTCAACAGAGGTTTGTATGGTTACAGAAGGGTTTTTGGACGCATAAGATGTTATTTTTGAAGATGCGAAGTGCTTTTTATACGTAACTCGTACATTTGACGAACTTCAATGCATCTGCCATGCATCTATCGGCTCTGTAATGACATCAAAAGGGGGGTGTTGCTTAACAAAGTGCGCTGGTTTGAGGGCATAAAAGAGAGGAAAATGAAGTTTTAGCATAAAAGCAGTAAGCGGCGGGCGTGTGTGTGCGCGCGCGTGCGTGCGTGTAGCGGGGGTTTTACATTGCCGGTAAGTACGTTTCCCAGCAAGTGTCAGTGTAGAACAAATGGAGGGTTTATGTATTTTTTGTCAGCACAAGGCACATTGTGTACAAACTTCACCCGTTTATGTAAAAGAAACATTGAACTGAGGGTTCTTCTAAGGTATGTAGTAAACTTAAAGCTTCCTTGTTGCTTTTTTTTTAGCTGTGGTCTTGTCCACGCTCGAGGCACATGCTTCAGGAGCCAAAAGAAGGCAGGTGCGCCCTACCAAGTTCAAGTAACCCTGGACAGAAGCTCGGGTGTCGTCAAGGCCACCAGGTGCCAGTGTCCAGCTGGTAGTGGGGGTGCATGCAGCCACGTGCTTGCGCTTTTGCGTTTGCTGGTCCTCCTCCAACAACATGGTTACAAAGAGCCACCACCAGTGCTTTCTTGCACGGAGTTGCCCCAGCGGTGGAGGCGCCCCCGACACGAAGGAATCAAGCCCACCAGTGTCCAGTCTGTGGATTGGCGGAGAGTGGACGTGAAGTCCCGAAGTCAGTGAGTCTGTGTGGTGCCCAAAGCAAGGATGACGAGCGAGTGCTTCAATCTTGCAAGAAATTTGGCGAGAGGTTAATGGCTCTGGGGAAGACATCTTTTGCAGCTGTCCTGTTCAGCGATCCTGGAGCCATGGTGTCAACAAAATTCGGTCTTGCACCATCTGGCTCGCCTGCAACCCATCACCAGGGCCACCAACCATCCGGCTTCACCACCTGGCTTGGGAACTTGAGCCCTGGAAAGAGCCTGTCACTCCCTCTGCCAAGACTGGACTTCTTCGAGGACAGTGTGCAGCACGAATTTCAAGGAGACTTCTCAAGCCGGGAGAAAGCCATTCTTGATGTGAGTACCTAAAACCGATTTTCTAACAAAACATGGAAGTTTGTCAGTTGAAGGTGGAATTTTTTTAACAACTTAATTTCATGGCACCTATCCGGGGTGTTAGGTCAGCATACTTTAAAGCTCCCAATATTGTAGTTAACTTTGATGTAGGCACTGCAGTGCGCCTTCATTTTTCCGTCGTAGAACTTCATCCGTGGGACTTTTTCCCCCAGCGAGTTTTCTGGCTGCACATGAACTTTAACTTTCTTTTATTTTTAAAAACTGAAATAAAGCATTCTTTAGCATGGTTGACTAGCAGGCTTAATTTTTTTCAGGACATATCCGTATCCATCCAGGAGGCACGTGACCTGGAAAAGAATACACGACAGCAGAGCCAAAGCGAGACATGGGTTCGTGCTCGCAGACACCGTCTTACTGCGTCGGCCTTTGGCAAGGTGCTGATGAGGCAAAGCTGGACTCAAAAAGGCCTGCACCACTTGCTTGACCCCAAGGACCTGTCGCGGGTGCGGCCCATACAGTATGGTAGGAGGAATAAAGCTGCTGCAACCCATCGCTACACAAACGTTCTCCGGAAGCTGGGCCACGACGTCACTGTGGAGCACTGTGGGCTTTTCGTCGACCCTGCCTCTCCGTGGTTGGGGGCAACACCCGACAGGCTTGTTTTCGACCCTGAAGAAGGCACGTTTGAAGAAGAAGAAGAAGAAGAAGACTTTATTTTTCAGCAGACGTTGTTACAATCCCTGCTGAAGGGGCAGGAGCTAAAGGCATTGAGTGCCTGACGAGGGCTCCTGACCCTCTGGAGTCCACAACAGAGGAGTTCACAGTAGAGGACATGTTCAAATCAAATATGCGTGCTTAGCAATAAGATCCAGCAATACAGAGAAAAAAAATAAGTAAATCGTGAAAAATACAAAAAATCGTACATTTACTATAATGAGAATCACAAGTTCTACAATATACATTGAACTTTTTTCTTCAATACCTGTTGCCAGAAGATACAATACAACACGAAATGTTTCCTTACTGAGTGTTCCTCATGTCTATGAAAAAATCACGTCTTCACACAGTACAGTTTAAATTCTTTAGAGTGAGACACGCCTAGTGATTGTCATATCTCACTTTCTTCTCTATAAACATCACCTTGGTTTCAGTCTTAAATACGGTTGCACTGGTGCTAAAATTTAAATTATCCGCTAGGATGTTCAAGACATGTGGTACTTGATAAGTGGCCGATTGTTTGCCGTAATTAGTCCTAGTTTTAGGTGTACGTCTTATTGGACGCCGTACACAGTAATGACGGTTTTCTGCGTCACCATCTACATATAACTTGTTTTTGTGTACCATCTGCAGGAGTCTAAAGTAATACAGCTGGTCAGCTCTAAGTATTGAGTGTTTTGAAAACAAAGGTGAAGTTGGCAGGTCTTGGAATTTCCCTTGAAAATTTTCGAAACACCGTAATATCTTTTTTTGCAGGACAACAAGCTTATTGTAATTATTTCGTGAGGTTGTTCCCCACACCAAGATTCCGTACGTTAGTTTTGAATAGAATAGAGAATAATACATGTTTCTTTTTAGCCATAGCGGTACTAAGTCTGAAATTTTATAAAGGCATCCAACTGTTCGTGCCAGAGCAGCAACTAAATTATTTACGAGTACTGACCAGTTTAACTGTTCTTGGAACCAAACACCAAGGAACTTTTGCTCATGTACCCGTGCAATAAGATGACCTTCGTATTTGAGATTGATATCTTCGTTTAAGGGCTTATTGATTGGGCGGAAAATTATATAGGTTGTCTTTGTGGCATTTAATCGCAGCTTGTTTTGTTGTAACCAGTTTGAAAGATGCACCAGATATTCGTTTACAATAGATTCCAGGAATGTTAAACTGTTTGATGAGAAAAAAATATTCGTGTCATCTGCATACATAATAATATCAGAAGAACCTGGTATTTTAACAATATCATTTATGTACACAAGAAATAATAACGGGCCAAGTAAGGATCCTTGTGGGACACCTTGTTTCAATTTCATTTCGGCAGATAATATGTCATTGATGCCGACTATTTGATATCGATCATGCAAGTAGTTTTCCAGAATTTGTAATGCGATCCCACGAATTCCACAGCTAGATAATTTTTTTAACAGCAAATCAAAATGTATTGAATCAAATGCCTTTTGAATATCTAAGAAAAGACCGAGTGTGTATTTTCTGTTTTCCATATTTACGATTATCTTTTCCTTGATATATGCCAGAGCTTGCTCAGTTGACCTATGCTTTTGGAAGCCGTATTGGTTGGTTGCTATTATTTGGTGCTTGTCAAAAAAAGAAGTGAGTCGCTCATGGATTACGCCTTCGAATATTTTAGATAGAGTTGGAAGCACCGATATAGGACGATAGTTCGACAGGTTGTTACGGTCACCACCTTTGAATATAGCAGTGACTTTGGCCAGTTTTAAATGTCTGGGAAAAATGCCTGTGGTCAAGGTGAGGTTAATAATGAAGGATAAAACTTCGCATATTAATGGTGATATCAGTTTTAACTCTGCGGGCCCTATTTCATCTATGCCAGATGCTACATTGGTTTTAAGCTTGCAGATTAAATCTGCAACCTCAACTGCGTCTGTTGGTCGCACAAAGATGGACTCAGGCACACGGGGGCCCTCTGTTAACGCGTTGTCTGCGCTAATGCTAGTTCTTTCGTACGTGCCCGCATTTATAAAGTGGGCGTTGAAAGCATCGGCTAATCTCTTTCCTGCAAGAGCTTCATCGTTTACGGTTAATTCTTGGATACATTCACTACTTGTACTTTTGCCAGTCAGAGCATTCACTACCTTCCAGATTTTGCGTTGGTTATCGTAGATCCTTTCAAATGTCTTTTGGTAATAATCTTTCTTGGCCTTTTTCAGGTCCGACGTGAGCGTATTTCTGTATTTTTTGTACTTCAGAAATGCTGCAGGTTCTCGTGAACGTACAAAGTCATGAAATAACTTGTTTTTAGATTTAATTCTCTCGTGAAGACTAGTGGTTATCCATGGCTTTCGGCAATTTTTAATGGTCCGGTGGGAGAGCCTCTGTAAAGGGAAAGCTGCAGTGTAGCTTGTACGCAAGAACCCGAGAAACTTATCATATGCATCATCAGGATCGGATTGGTTATAAATGCAGCTCCAGTCATGCGCTTCTACTAATCTATAAAAGTGTTCCTGGGCCTCGGCATTCTTTTTGCGTCCAAGGCGGGTCCGAGTTCGGACTTTACTTTGATTAGGTGCTGATGGAAGAACACAGAACACCGGAAGGTGGTCACTTAACTCATACGAAATTATTCCGCTTGTAACGCTATCCGAGCTTATATTTGTTGCACAAATATCAAGGAGAGTGGCACTTAGATTGGAGAGCCTAGTAGGCAAAGTTATATGATTTGTAAACCCATAAGCTGATAGAACTGTCTGAAATTCTTGGCTGTACGGGTCAACGGACTTCATATCGATATTTATGTCGCCAATAATCATGTAGGGAGCATTGCAGAAAGTGACCGATGCTAGCGTTTTGTCTAAAAACTGTAGGAACTTGGTTTTATGTCCGTGCGGTGGTCTGTACACCAGACTGATTGTGGTCTTTCCAAAACGCATCGTCAAGATTTCAATGTCTTCATTGATAAGAGAAAAAGTTTCTACTAATTCATAGTTTAGACTATCTTTAAAATAAATAGCGAGCCCTCCACCTTCCTTTTTTTGTCGACAAAGAAGTTCGAAACGGTAGCCCGGAAAATAAGGTGCATTGGCTTCATCCCTAATCCAGGTTTCAGAGAAAGCTATTACATCAAAATCTATTGATACTGACTGCAAGAAAATGGTGATGTTATCACCTTTTTTTCTTATACTTCTACAGTTTACATGTAGTATGGAGAACGACTTCTTTGTTGATGATATTTTAGAGTTGAATTCCGAGACAGTGTAATACTTGCAAGAGTCATTCGAGTCCATCAGAGCGAAATCTAATAGCAATTGCCATTTTCATGCGACCAATTTAGTTGCGGATTTGGGCCAGGTTCCCTTCATGAGCTATGTGAATCACAGGCGAGTCTTCGTCCCTTCGCACCAGCACCCTTCCATTAGTTGTCCATGCAAATTTCCACCCTACTTCTTTCTTTTTTTGGATGGCAGCCGAGAGCAAAGCTTTGTTTTTCTGGGTCAGATGTTCGTTCACAAAGAGCGGCGTTTTTTGCGCGCATCCAAGGATAGAGCAGTCCACTCTCTTTTTTCTGCACTTTGCCAGCACGTCATTTCGCTTGCTACGTCGAACAAAACGCACAACTATGTTTTTCACGCGCCGCTTTGGGGTGCTAACCCAGTGACATATATCGATGTCAGTAGCGTCTATGCTCTCGCCCACTACCTCTCCTATTTTCTGCAGGACGGTCACGGGGTCGCTTTCCGCGGGCGCGCCCTTTACCTCGATATTGTTCAGGCGCTGATATTGCTCCAGTTCATCACATCTTTCGGATAGCCTTTTGTTCTCCTCTCTCAGCTCTATGTTCTGCCTGAGCAGCTCCTGCATTTCCAGCCTCAGGTTCTTTATATCTGTGGCAGTGTCCTTGACGTCATTGCAAACATCAGTGCAGAAAGATATACCGTCTTTAAGATCACGCATCTCAGCGCGAAAATCCTTCTTAAAATCCTCAAACATCTTTAGCAGGTCCTGCAATTCTTTAACATCTGTCACCTCCTTTTCACCATCCCTGCCAGTATCCTTGTTAGCATACTTGCAAGCACCCTTGCCACTATTTTTCCCCATCACGGGAAGAACAATTTACGCTTTGTTCGCCAGCAGTGCACAACAACAGCCAAATTAAATCACTTATACTTTTTCTCACCTGCAAAAGCAGAGTCAAGGGTTTACGATGTGGCCGGTTTGTGCACCGCTGCCGAATTGCGTAGCGCCAACGATGTGGCGGGAGAACATTTAGACGATGCCCGCAAAATGCCGTTGCGACGGCCAAGTGAAACGGTGGGCGGTGCAGGCTGTTTCACTATGCCCCAGCGATGCGGGGGCGCCGCAGTTGCACGTTGCCAGCGTCCGATCGCGCTCCCCTGGTCGCCGCCCGATGAGCTCGTTGACCGTGCCGGCACGTGCGACGATCGAGTCCGGTCACCAGTGCGGGTGGCAGCTTCACAGCGTTGAACCAGTCTCCCAGCGCTGATTCCTTCCACACGATGACTGTGTTCCGCGACAATACGTAGTCACGCCAGCAGTGGACCTGAATTCCTGGACGCGGTGCACAGGCCTGTTGTAACACGGGAGTGTCGAGATGTTAGACACACACACACACCCTGCACTTGTAGCCACCTCGTGGAACCTTATCTCTGCCTTCTCGAAATCCACAGAAGAGATGGGCGGCATTCCATACGGCCATGACTTCATAGCGGACGGCCGCGCTATACTTTGTTTTTTCTCCTCCTTGCTGTCGTTGGCAGCGACAGGTTCAAATCAAAATCAAATCAGTTTATTTCCAACAACAGTGTTGGGGGTCCCTTAGGGGAAAAGCGGCTAGCTACCGCTTGAAGGTGCCTGAGGGCCGCATACATGACAGCACCACGTGAAAAAGGATAATATAAATACATGGACGCTTGGAAGATTTGAAAATGCCCCATGAAGCAAACATATTCCTTCAGAAACTTGTAAAAAAAAGTAAAAATAAAAATATCAGTATATGGTGACCTTTATCTGATGCACAAAAACACAAACACTACACGACGTGCCCATACCACTGCACGCTATTCTGATGATTACAAAAGAAGAAGAAAAAAAAGAACAAATGAGCAATAAATATCAACAGTCGCTACACTATGTTTATACAAGGAATATAAAGTTACATTTTAAATAGATTGCTGGTTCACAGATAATGCACACACAAGGAAATGCAGGCATAACGAAATAAACACGTGCACACGTGCACAAAGCCAGTGCTTCTGACCTGAGATATGGTGCCCTCATCTGTCAGTGGACGACACACCACAGCATCCTCACGTAGTTGCAATGAATGCGTCTTCCAAAACTTCCATCATGTGGGATATAGATTGATTTTAGCATATCTTGTATTCTATGGAGCAGTGTGTGCAAGCACTGGGTGCGTTTCTCTGGCCATGTGCGAAGCGCCGGCACATAGTTTGAGTTATCCGTGGCAGCAGCGCCTACTGGGGTTTGAATTAACGGGCTTCTTTATACATAGACTTCTATGGAGCCTTGTTAGGACCAAATCGTACAATTTGAAATAACCATAAATTTGGATTATTGAAGTTCGAAGTAACGAGCTTTCACTGTACATGTCTTATGATTACTCAGCTCTCTAAACTACCCACATCTGTTTTCATGCTAACATTGGACTAGACCACACCGGGGTTCGCAATCAGGTCTGACTGAAGGTTAGTTAGCACGGCGACTACAGTCCATATTTGAGTCACCACAGGTGCCAGTGTGAGGGGAACTGGGCGATCGAAGATGTGAAACGCTTTGATTCGCTGTATCCTCCTCTCCACGTGAATTCTCAGGGAGGCAATTTCCTGTGTCTCTCTCACTTCTTGTTCAGACAGCTTCCCGTTTTGCAGGAAAGGAGGAATGTTCAGGCGGACACCTTTCTCTTCAAGAAGGTCGGCAATTTTGAACCCCTTGTCTGCCATCACAATATCACCTTCGTCAAAGCTAAGGTCCAAGAACCCACTCTGAATTACACATTCACGGTCCGACATGCAGCCTGTGTATAATTCGGAAACGAATGAGAGTTGACCACTCGGCATTATTCCAATGAGTCCCTTGAAGATGTTTGCAGACTTGTACTGGGAGTACGTGCTTGACTGTAATGCAAGGGAGCTGGGGACTGCGCACCTGATCTCTGTGGCATCCAAAATCACCCTGGTTTTCTTGCACTTTTCAGTGAACGAAGCAGGCATTGTATCATTCACAGCTTCCCTGGATGGCCAGATATGCATCTTTATCACCTTAGCATAAATAAGGTTGACCCATTCACAGCAAATTCTCGACACAGTGGGCTGCGAAATGGCAAATCTATCCGCCAGGTCTTGCTCAAACAGGCCAAGCCGCAACCTCACTAACACGAGAAACAGTTCATTTTCTCGGTCCAGCTTCCGTTTCCTTCCCTGGCTGTTGCTTCCTGGATCTGCTAGTTCTGCCACCGCAACAAAGGTGTCATAGTCGGGGAGTCCAGTGTAGAACATCATTTGTTCCCTGGAGCCTTTGAAACGGTCAATGCAAAAAGGTGCATTCTTCAACTTTTCTTCTTCCAGTTGCTGCTGAATCACAAGAAGGTCTCCCTCCGCTTTGTAGGCAGCAGCCTTTGCTTGCAACAACTCTTCCCTCAAACCATCACACTGTTTCTGTAGCTTTGAGAGATCTTCGGCTTGCTTCTTTTCTTGAAGAGCTTCTCGGCTTTGCGCTTCTTCAAGTTTCCTTTTCAGGCCACTGCACTGCTCTTTTAACAGTTCGATTTGCTCAGCCTGCTTCTGCACAACAACCTTTAGTGTTTCCACCTCATCACTGTCTTGCATATCGATGGCTGTATCCACCTCTTCCACCTGATCTTTCCCTCCAGACTCCTCAGTTGCATCCCTGTCAGGCGAGGGCAAGTTTAGTGTAGCAAAGGATTGGGCATTTTTCTGCTGGGGCAAGGGGGTACGCACCTTCGGTGCCTTCGTTTCTTTTTTGGGCTTGGAAAACACAAACACTGAAGGCACTGCTGTTTCACGAAGAATCCTCCTTCCGCTTGCCACTCCAGGGATGAAGTCTGTTGGCTTGAAGTGGGAATTGCAGACCTTTGTGTTGCTCTTTATCGTGAACAATGGGCCCTCGTCCCGCTTGATGGCAATTATCCAGCTTTTTCGAAGTGAAGAGGCTTGTGGAAAACGGTGGTACGAGACCTGGAGTGTAAAGCAGACACAAATTAATATTGTTTACAAAGCTCTGACATTGCAACTCTCTTAACCCGCATAGGAGAGAGAGAGAGAGAGCTCTTTATTAGATGAAAGCAGAGAGATTTGCCGGCATGTTACCGCCTGCATGCTACTCTGCGGGGATGGGGAGAAGGGAGTAAAGGCCCTAAAAGAAGTAGGGCAGAAGAAAGATGGGAAAAGAAGAGATTAAAAGAAAAGTGAACACGAAGCTTTGCGTGGTGACTTAAAAGTCCACACGATCTGACACGTAAAGTTCTAAATTGTCTCTGCGAGGCCGATTCCGTGTAAATAGTCAAATAAAGCAACCAACACTTTTCTCTGGGACGATGGAGAGGGCCAGGGTCCAAGGAGACCTTTCAAAGATATAGATGCGTTGTTGAGGCACTCAATCTTTTCTGCGAGGTGAGTTCTTTCTTGGATGTATGCCGGGCACTCTAGAAGGACGTGCTCTACTGTTTCGGGCAATCCACAATTATCGCAATTATCGCAACGAGGCCGCGGCGCTAGTGAAGGAGCTTGCCTTAGCGGAGCGAAACCGCCTCTGGTCTTGTCCTGAAACTCGGCACCCTTTCCTGCACCATATAGACCCTGGACTCAGAATGAGGCTACCAGAGCGGATTCCACGTAAGCTTGAAACCCTTTACCACCGGTTGCGTCTCAACGCAGCGCTCACGAACTCTTACCGCCATCGCCTCGGTCTAACTGCAAACCCGCATAGGAACACAGGGCTAAATAAACCAAAATCATCGTCTGTCGGAACTTTCTCGAATGCTGGCGAATGAGCTGCTCTAGAAGATAGCATTGTCAACACCAAAGCAGTATGCTTCATTGCCACTGTCTTTTTTATAACAGTCTACACTGCCGTGTCTAACCATTTTTTTTTTCGTTGAGAGCCCGGCAACTGGCTAGTATTTGGAAATGCGTCTTTTGCCTTTTTTTTGTCATAACGCCGGATGTGCGTAACAACACCCGCTATAAGTTTACGAAAAACCTAAAAACGCAAAACGAATGAACAAACGTGCTCCGTCGACACCACTAGTTTTGCCCGGCACGAGCTCAGATGAAAAGAGATGCTGTGTTTAAATGTAGGTAGGGCGCACCCATCGATGTAATCCGGCAATCCTACCTTGACCTACTCGGAAGGACTACAATGATAAATAAAATGTAGACTTAAAAAATGCCTGGGGAACGGAACGTACGCTCTCGCATTACGGATGCCAAAGGATGGGCGTGTGCGCGAAATGTGCGTTTCGTGCTTGCCGAGGCATTGCACCGCACGCACGAAGCGCACATTTCGTTACGCTGCGAAAGAGCACAGTTGGCATGCCCAAATATTTACACACCTGCCCGCGAACCTGAAGAACCAGAACAACGTCATTTCCTTACGCCGCGACAGAGGAAATTTCAATGCTCCGGGCTATAATTTAGCCGTCCCTGCCCGTGAGCTAGCTATCATTCGCCGCACTCATGTGCTGTTAGGAATGCATGCGTAGCAATACATACTCGTAACTTGTATTACTGTTGAGTTACTACGTGTTTAGTTTTCACGCCGCAACATTGACGCCAGCGGAAGCCATTCGGATCAGCCTGCGCGCGATCCCCTATGCTGTATTTTGGTTCCTTCATTCGCTCTTGTTTTCATTAAGTTAAACAAGATTGGTAATAAAAATAAGGGCTTACCTTGCCTCCTGTGCCGTTTCTGGTACCTCGCTGAGTGCACAGAGGCACGCAGCAGTGCGAAGGCATTGTAATAGACCCTATGCAAAATGCGCCCCGCCATCTCCCGCCGACTCCGGTAACTAGGTCCGCCATTTTGGTACGGTCGTTTGAAACCGAACCCAAGTAGCAAAACGTAGAAGTCGGGCATTGACCGCTTTTTTTGATGGACTACAATGCCGGAGCATTGCTGCGTGCCGCAGTGCACGCAACGAGGAAATGCCGGTCCAGATGGAGAAAAGGCACGTGAAGTTCCACGCTCTTGAACGAACTTTCTGACGCGAACTATGCCGGCGCGAGCAACCTTTGTGACACGCTGGGCGCGGTGCGCTGGGAGCGAATATTTGTCATTGGTTCGCTAAGCGCGGGATTCCATAGTCGCTGTCCGGATGAAAAATACAGCTGCGTTGGAGTTCCCTGGTTCAGCCTTTGTATTCTAAATGAAGCCTGAGCGTGCGCCGCCTATTCACGCGACTGACAGCGGCGCTAGAGCGGGGAAACAGTACCACACGTTGTCAAAATTAGGCTTTATTTCTTCACTCGTCCCTGTGGCTCTACGCCCGCTTCATTTCATTGTTAAATGGTACCGCTTAGCCCCTACACGAGCCTTTATCTTACCTAGGGCTGTAAACTTTTCTTTGCCGCACTACGCCGTCACGGCGCGGTTGAAAATTTCCTCTGCAGCGGGCGCGCACGGTATCGGAGTATGTTGTTAGTTTCTTTGGGGTGCATTTAGCCGCGTGTCGTTGCGGAAGTGGCGTACATTGTTTTATGATGATCTGACGTAGGAAAATTCGAGTTTCTGCAGTTGGTTCCCGATTTGCCGGGCTGAAAGGTTTGTTTACGTCAAGTTAACTTGTTGCCCATTGTCATTTCTGCCACGATGTATTTGCCGTCGAATATTTTGCGACTAAAATACAGACTCACTCCTCTAGTTTGTCACATACTGCATGCATGCCTCCGACGTAATGATAGTGACCATTGATGTAGGTAGCTGAGGCAATTTTCAAGTTTTCATCAAAAAAAAAAAAAACGGCCAGAGTTGCATCCGTCCGCCGCGCATCAGCTTGAGTGCTTTTGCTTTTTTGTATCCACAGTGAAAATCCCAGTAAATTAAAATACTTCGCTGATTTATAACGCGTGCAGTATAGCAAACTGTGGATATAAATGGAACAAAGGGAAGCATTCGCGCACCCCTGCATGCAGCGGTCTAGTATACACGACGTTGCCCAGCCTCTGCGTGCTCGCGAGATGACCACGGCGCGATATGTGGCTTGAATGCTCGCTGGTAGCTCATAGGTGACCCTCCAGGTGCCATGCCAGTCCTTGTTTATGTTACTGTGGGGGGTGAGGCCAGCAAAACTGAGGCAAAAAACCCATTCCAAATGCGAGCAGCAATAATTATTGCTGCTCCTGCACTCGACGTGCGCCGAACAGACGCATTGGCAAGGGAAGGGAGGGGCCATTTTCTTGCGGGCTTCTCCAGTCAATGTCTTGGACACTCGCTGGCTTGATGTCCTGCTGTCTCAGACGTCGCCACTGTTGTGGCAGCTGTGCACGCAAGCTCCGGTGGCGCCTCTTTAAAACCTTGGGCTTGCAAGAGGACGAGTAGGTGCACAGCCGCCAGGATGTGACTGCATGCTCCACTGCAACCCGCCGGGCACTCGCACACTGCCTCCACAATCTCCCTACTGTCCGTCCCAGAGGTGAGGCACACAACATAGGGCCGGCCAATTTTTCTCTGGGAGCGAAAGCAGTTGCTGACCACATGGATGAGGCCCAACCTGCAAGAACAGAGAGAGTAACAGTAAATAGCACTCAGGGAAGAACAGGACTAGTCCGCTATAGTTTATGCTAAAGGGACAGAGCAGAAAGCAGTGGCCGCAAGGAACAGACTCAAAATGACCAGATTTTGTCTTGCTTAACGCTGTTGCAAGGGCAATATTCTACACCTTCAACAGCAATGATGTCAAAATTGTTTTTCAAGTTCGAGCGTGCAAGTATCGCTGCATGCTTTGTTAATGTACTTTCAAGAGAAGGAAGTTTAACATTTACAAACCTCACCGTGGGTAATGATACTACCCGCATATTCGTGTTCGTCATAACTTAAGCAAGCAATATTATGATTATCTGGAACTCACTTCCAAAACCTTTCGAGATAAACAGGTAAACATTCTGGCTATACCGATGACCCATCGAATTAAAAAAAAATTTAGTTCAGTGAGTTCGAGCTAAAGGATTTACGGTAATATCTGTTCGGGCACACTCAAAACATGCGCTTTAGAAACTACCACGACCACCCCACTGCCAAAAAAGGACAAGCCAGACGCACAAACAGATTTTTTCGGTAGGACATACGCAATAAATAATGAAAACATATAAAAAAAAAAAGAAAATTCAGGGCGCATGTGCACTTTTGTAGTTGACTTCGCCGCAAAGCACGAATGCTTTGCGGCAAACGCGCGGGCGGACGACCATCACGGAAAACGGCCGCAACCTTTCCGTAAACATCTTCGCCAAAAATCATCCCGTAAATTCGATGTACAGCATTTGAAAATACCTAATCCACCCACTAGCGGTACGGTCTGGCGATTGTCGCTTTCCTCTTTCAGGGTTACTGCAACAGGGTCCCCGCTACGCATTTGCATGGTAAACAACGGTGAACAAAGTGCTATACAAATGCTCATACCGGTTAACTCGCGTCAAGGAAAAAACAGAGATTTACTTACTGCGAGTCGCACGTGTTTGTCCGCACCGATGAAGGCGAGCAATGCGGCTCAGTGGCTAGGCGGCATGCCCTGCTCCGCTGCTGCTCGGATGGGTCTTTGGCGCGGCACCACGAGTGGTGTGAGTCCTCAGACACAGTCGGCAGCGCAGACGAGTCCTTCGTCCACAATACGTGGTCGGGACCCGGAAAACGCAGTCCAGTTTGACCCATACCGCGTTACCGTCACCTACTCTTCCACAGTAACTTCGCGATCGTCGCCCGTACCAATATGGCGGACGGTCTTGTTTACATCAGTGTTGCTAGATCACCAAGCAATTTCGCATAGGGTCTATTGTCGATCGATTGAGCTCGCTTCCGTACGAAGGTATACGGAATGAAGAACTCCGCGTCGAGCGGCGCCGCTCTCAAAATGGCGGCGCATAGTTTGCATTTCGTTCGATAGATGGCGCCTCTTTTTAAATATCCCCTATAGGCTCCGTGCGCTGGTATGGTGGCGACACAAGCGCCTGAACAACTAGCGCCATCTACGGCCACTGGAGGTATCGGATGTTGTGGTCGTCGCTTGCGCCCGTCCCCGTACTGCCCGTGCTACGCTCCGATGACTGATTGCTCAAACTAGCGCTCGTTTTAACGGTTTTAGAGAGGTGGGAGATATTGGCTCGTTTTCTTTTTTGTCTAAGAAAACCTCAAAACGCGGTCGCCAGCTACACGCTGCAAACGATGTTTACTGCGTCCGGGAGCTAGCGAACGCAACGGACCCGTCCGATGTTTCCAGCAATGGCGTTGGGCACATAACAGGCGTGACCCTGGGCTGCGACTTTTACTTAAAGGCGGGTACAGTGAATGGTTATGAGTTCTGTTGTAAACACGCGGCTCACGCATCTCTGCACTTTATTATGAGTTCAGTGAGTCTAAGCGAGGTAGACGGGGGAAGCTGCACGCGCAAGGCCGGGTGCCACGGCTCGCGTAAACATGCTGATGCAGTTGCTATGTTCGTCAACTCATAACGGTGAGCACTGGGCAGCTATTGCCAAATTTTAGCGCCGGTATCAACGCCGGTGTTCCAGCTCCGTCCGAATCAGCAAAATGTTAGTCGTATGGAGTTGGCCGCGATATCTGCGTCAAAGCAGCGGCCGTTGGCTGCACGGGCAGGAGCTCCGCGCGTACACCTAGGAAAGGGTAAGCAGCGATGAGCACCATAATACGGAAGAGGAATAAACGATACAGATTGCTAAAGCATAAGCAACACGTAATGCTAAAATGCCGGGGATGCATAAGCTCAGCGACAAAAAAACAGAAAACGACCGACGCCGTCACTGCTTCAAGATGATTGACGCGCATATTAATGGCCCATTCATTTAGCTGCGGTGTTTGCCTTTGGGATCACTGCAGTTTCGTGTCGACCGTTACGCTGCGTCATATTCCGTAGCACTCGGGTAAGATTGCTGGGGTGTATGCTGGCGCGCTGAATTGTTCCCGATGAAGTTTGCGTTGCCTATGCAAGTTTCGCCGGGCACCGGCTGTCGGAGTCCCCCCCCCCCCCCCCCCCCCCTCCCGAAGTTGATACCGGGTGTGCGCAGAAACAAGATCCTAGAGTATAAACCGCACTCACACAAAACAGCAAAACGAACGCTTATGGCCAGAAGTCGATCGGCGTTGTTTACATTGACCGTCGCACTGCGCGGGTTCACCGCTGTCGCCTTTACGCTTCATTTCAAGGGAACCGAGATAAACTGTTTTTTCGTCAGCCTCCTCGCAACCTTTTTAAAATGTTGCGGGAGCCGTAGACCCAGCAATGCATGCAGAAATACGCACTACTAGCTCGTCTTTTTCACAACGACTGCGGAATCTCCGCCCGGTACAGCCGCTCCTTCGGGCTGACCAACATCCGATTTCTGACGGCGCCGCTGCTCGGCGGCGCTGCGGTCGCGCTCGAAACACCAACGCACGGAGCCGATACAGGGTGCTACGACGATAATTGGAACACTTTAATTTTTTTTTTCTTGAGCGAACCGCTCGCTGCTCGGTTCGCGCTCAAACTTCCCACGACGGTCGCATTTTTGGGTGTATTTTGTTTGACACCGGGAACAACACCGGTACTTACCCGTTTATTCGGAAAATAAACAAAAATGATTTTCGCCTATGGGAAAATGGCGGCCGATTTGGACGTGCCAGCCAGTGAAACTGATCTTGGAACATCCCCGCCACCTGGGGTAGGAACTCGGAACACCATACTCAGACGAAGAGTGGCGACGGTCCATCACACCCAGAAACACTTACCTGTCAGACTGTTCGGGACGCCGCCTAGTGTCTTTCCCAGGCTCTGGTTGTTCCAGGACGCCCGGCCGACTCATGGTTCATATTATCATTCTAGCGTCTAACGAACAATGCGTTGCATTACGTTCGCGGATTTGGAATTGGGGCTCTCTTGATAATTAAAAACATTCGAATAAAAGCACCAGCATCGAATCATACGTATCGCTCCCATGCCATGAAACCATTTCTTAGCCGACATATATTCAATTCCGGAGCAGGCCTTTACTGCTGGCAACGTTTTTAAAATGTGCAGGGCTGCATGATATTTAAGCGAAAGCCTTGTGAGGCCCATTACGAGAAAAGGTGGCGCCATGTATTGTTTCGTGACAGAAAGATGGCTACAGAGACACAGCATCAAGCACTTGGCGTCCGTCTGAAGTAAAACGCAAAGAAAAGAAGCGCGTGCTTCTGTTACTAGTCGATTGCGCAGAGCCACTAGGAATGCGCAGAGCACGTTGAGCAGCGTAGAGTTGGGGAAGGCGAAAGGGCGCTGTTAGGCTGCTGGTCTACGCCGTGGTAACGCCTTGGATTAAACCGGTTCGATCCAAATAGGTTGGCTTGAGATATAGAACGGGTTTTAGCTCCACAACGCTGCATGTGTCACTTGATTGTGGAGTTTAACGCACCGACGCTACAGATGCGATGAGGCGCGCCGTAGTAGAGGGCTCCAGGTTATTATTGACCACCTGGGGATCTTTAACGTGCGCCGAGATCTCGAACCCACGGGCGTTTTCGCTTTTCGCCTCCATCAGAAAAGCGGCCGCCGCGGCAGAGAATTAACGCTACATGTGTCACTTGCGAAGTGCTCGCGCTGAAACAACAGGAAATTACCCGCGACAGCACAGTCGCCGCCACCCATGCATAGCTCATGGTACTGCACGGGATATGCGAAGAAGCATAACTCAGAAACCGCGGGCATATAATTCTTCTGAACACGTATACGTAAGCCGTATGAAATGACTCCGCGAATGTTTTAAATTTTAAGCTAAGAGACATCACTGCCCTATCGCGATGGTAAGGTAATGAACTGCCTAGCACACGGGAGCCTTCAACCTAGAATTATAAGTTTGAAGCTATCAGAAGAACACGTACAATCTATGCACTCCCACCTTTCTCAGAAGGATTTGCTGCCGTGTAACGTTATGCTTATTGCGAAACAGAGAAGGGATTAACTGCTGTCCTCGGCCTTATATAGAGCCTCTTGAATTCGTGCTCTCACCGTGAGCGGACAAGTTTTGCTAACCAGGTGGCGAGAGTCTTGGTAGCGGATTTCCTTCGGTCGGTCTTAACCTCCGCGGCGGAAACCCTTTCTTCAGGCGTTTAAAGGTGCTCTACATAGACAAAAGCGGATCTCCCACTGGGAAATTCGACGCTGGAAGAGGCACCCTACATGCAGCGGCTTTCCATAACCTAAAACAAGGTCGCGATAAGGATTGGAGCACCACGCGTTTTTTTTTTTTTTTTTTTGCCCTTAACAAACTCTGTCAATGTTGCTCTCACATCTGTGCTAAGGGGGGAAATCAATTTGCGAAAAGAAGCATTGCAGGACATACTATCTGCGCTAATTGAAACGCGAGCCCTAAAATATAAACCAGAACGTGCAAAATTGAAAAATACTGTTCGTAGAGTTCATATAATGGTACGCTCTTGGTATATTTGTAAATCCACATTTCCAAACTTTGTTTTTGTAACTGGGCCACGCTTCATTTTGGGTTGCATGGAAAGAAATCGCGCTATCTGTGTGTTCAGGTTCATATTTTCGTGTTCGCGTTTCATTTGACGCCGATAGTACGTACGCTGTGCAATCGGGTTAATAAATGAAATTCCTCTCACGTGCGGACACTCTTACGTAGCATAAACTGAACGGGGTGATAATGCCCGGTTGAGGGAACACGTCCAAATTTTGCAATCTAATGTTTTGGGTCATTTACCTGCTCATTGTAAAAGGCCGCGCATGGGAACCCCGCTTTAGAGTAGCACATATTTTGGGCTGCAGCAGGAGCAAGATTGATTGATTGATTGATTGATTGATTGATTGATTGATTGATTGATTGATTGATTGATTGATTGATTGATTGATTGATTGATTGATTGATTGATTGATTGATTGATTGATTGTGGAGTTTAACGCGCCGACGTATATACACAGGCGATAAGGCGCGCCGTAGTGGATGGCCCCGGATCAACTTCTTTCTCCGTGAACCGGATTAATCTTGCCCCTGGGGATCAGCAGGAGCAAGAGGGCCCGGGAATGGAGGGAAACATGCTCAGCACAAAGACAGGCCCCGAGCACGACCTCTTGGGAACAGGACATTCCCCTCCTCCTTTTTCTCTTTATCTTTTTTTTTTTTTTTTTTCAATTTCCATAATATCCTCTGTAATTTCCTTTTTGTAAGTTTTTCAGTGTCCATAACGCAGTATTCATAGGGAATCAATAAAGCCTTGTTTTTGTATTGCACCCGATTCTCTGTGTTGGTTTAGCGCACGTGAGTGAAACTGCTGTAAACATTTGTGCGTCTCTCACGCCATATTTCGCCATCTCTCACGTGTCGCGTTAGGGCAAATGCGGTTTTAATTCTTTCTCGCCGTTTTTTTTCGTTCTCTATATCATTAGACTACGTTCAGAAACCACACTTAACGTGCGCGGTAAAAGAAGAGTTGAAGACAAATGTGCAGAGACTTTATCCTCGGTGTTGATTCAATGAAACAGTCTGCGTAATGTGCCACCGACCAAAGTCCCTTGGAATCGTGCGCACGGGATTGCTCGACGGGAGTCATGTGCACGTGATTTCTGGAATAGCCCTAGGTTTGCGTGCAAGTCCCGCAAGAGCGCATTTCCACTCCCGTGTCCGCAAAATGGCAAAAGCGGCTATTCCAGTGTCCAGGCCAGCCGAGCGAGTCCATTGTCGGGCGGGCTATTTAAAGAGCGCGAGAGCAACGGAGCATTTCAAATCACCTGCACTTAACGAAGAGTCCTGGGGATTTGCCCTTCGCCGCCCATTTCACAGGTGCAGAGTACAACTGGGGCTAACGCGGAAAAGAAAATACGATACAATCGCGAACTCCGAACCGTACGTTTATCTGTGAGGACAACATCTGCTTATATTCTAAAAAAAAACTTAAACCACGAAGTACGCAACAACAGGGACGACGGACGACACGCAAGCGCTCACCGTGTGTTCCCTTAGCGTCTTTTACAGGAATATTTTTGCGGTTTTGCCCTTCACGGAATGCAGCAATTATCGGCAGAAAGAGAGAGACGCGCAGGCCTTCAGACGCACTGTGGACAGAGGATCAGAAAATGAGTTGCATCTGTTCCTTGATTCGTAATAACCATTCGACAACATATTTTCTGCTCAGCTCCGACGAAATGCGCAGGTTGCAAAATGCGCAGTTTTAATTGGAGTTTTAAGCTTCCAGCATTGGCTAGTTACAAAAACGAGAGTACCAAAGCCGCTGGCTCGGAAATTCCTCCAGAAGTCACACTGACTGTGAAGAAATTACAACACAGTTAAAATATAGCAATGCCTGGTATAAATATGGCGATGCCTTAGAGCAACTCTTCCCCCCAAATTGCTGCTCTCGTAAAGTATACCGTTTCCAGTTGTTGGTGTGGAATGAGAAGCTGCCTGCCATGAACCTCGTCGCCATTGCAGGCACGAATGCAGCTAAGAAACCGGCCAGTATAGGGAACAGGTGCATTTGGGCAATATCTGAAGTTTTGTCGTTTTGGCAATAGAGAGACTAATTTTATCAATAGAAGGAGAACACAGAGAGGTCGGTGTGATCCTATAGGCCAGCTCTGGCCTGCTGCTCTGTGTGAGCGAAGGGGAAAGGGCGAAACGGCATAGATAGAGGGTGACAGATATAATGATTGAGATAGAGGTGAGTGTATACAAAAAATGCCTATAGCATGTAGAGTGAATGGTCAGTAGTTCACCACAACGGGCTTGGGCCACAATCTAGCTTCCAAACAGCTGCTTTTTAAAAATGCCCGCACTGCCGTTAATGCCTTGTTTGAGCTAGTTTTGTAAAAGCAACAGCGGCATTTAGGTGTAGAAAAACGCCCGGTTACATATGCTGGGACACTAAAAACCCGTTCTGTTTTCCTTTCTTATTTTCTGTCGCCCGCGATGCTTAGGTAAGAAAAAGAACCCGCTACGATAACGTCGTCGCCGCCGACCTTGTCGTGCACTCGTTGTGTCAAACTCCGAAGGGGAAACACCTAACGCGTCTAACTATTGCCAATTAAGCAGCACTTGCGCTGGTCCTCTTATCGCCGCGTGACGATGGGACGCGCAGGCAGCCTCGATTTCCAAGGAAGAGCAAACAAAGAGAGCAGAGAGGCCGTCCGGTGGCGAACGCATTGCATGCGTTCTCTCTCGCACGGAAAAGAAGGGGGAGCGGGTGCACCGGATGGAACAGCCGGCCGGCCGGATTGTCGCAGTGACAATGAAGCGACGATGGTGAAATCGCCCTTTGCGTCGACGATGAGAGTAGACAAGCCTCCGTCCGCTTCTTCGGGTTTCACTCCGTTCCTGGAGGCGGAAGGGGTGCGAGGGGATTTCCTTTGAGTTTCGCGCAGGGCTGAACGCGGCGAGATCGTAGCTCGCAGGAAGAGAAAAAAGAGGAATGCACGCGCAAGAGAAATTTCCATAATGGCGCCACTCCTGCGACCATTATCAGCTGGCTGATGCGGCTCAGAATTCATGGGGCGCTTCGGTGCCAGGAAAAGCCCGAAACAATTGCTTCTGTGTACGAACTGGCCATTGGAGTTTGGCGGTGCTGGCTTGAAATATGCGTGCACGAACCGGCAGGCTGCTCGAAGGGAGCCTGCAGTTCTCATTACGGCCAAGAGGGCACCCTGAGACTGTGCGTGCATCCGCCAATTCGAGGTTGGGAAGAAGCGCGAAAGCAAGAAAAAGGACGTTTCCGCTGAGACACGAATAACGAAAAAATAAATTGAGGACCCTTCCACTGTGATGAAGGATCACCAGCGGAGCCGGGCGCAGTCCAAGAAGTACGTGAAACAAGCCCGTTAGTTTGTAATTTGTGATTAAGCGTGCTTTAGAGTTATTTAGCTGAATGACACCTGGACGGACATTAGTTTTATCTATCCGTCCGTTGGACAGCGGACGGGACGATGGACAGCGGACGGGATTTCCGCAATATTTACAACTTCCCTGCGAACCAAGTAATTATGAAAAGTATATGTAACTCGGTGTAACGTTAAAGTCGTTTAGCGAATAATTGACATAAAATTTGTTGCGGTACAGTTTCGATAAAGCAAGAGTTACAGCTGCTTTATCATACCATGCGTCCGCTGTAGACGCCCGTCTGTTGACAGCAAACACGAATTCTGCAACGCTTACAAGTTTACTGTGAACTCACTAAAGACGACAACTAAATAAAACCCTGAGCACTGATAGAGCAGTCCTAGTGGCCAGTCGCAGTTACATTTTTGTCAAGGTAGCTACATCATATTAGAATAAATTACGAAGCATTCACCAGAATGCTGG
>NW_027526449.1:0-341494 GCF_048455015.1 Haemaphysalis longicornis
AGGGTTCTCTCCTGGCAGGGTAAGCTGTGTCGCTTGATGGGGGAGCACACGCGCTCGGCTCAACATTGCTGCGGGGAGGATTGTTCACCAACCATCACTGCCCTAGTTACGTGATTTGTAACACTGTCCACAATTTTTATTAGAAGCACTTTTCTACGTCGTTTACCATATCTAGTCATTCCATGCACACGCCTTTTCAATATTTGTGATACTGAAAAGTTTGCAATTATGGGATATTTCTACGCATGTTTTGATTTTATTAGTCCGCAATTTTGAAATACACTTTTTTCTCGTTCGCGTAATTCAGGGAAGAGCAATTTAAACCTTCTCTACACGTGTTGTACATGAAAAGTAGTTATTAAAACATTCAAACATAACACTTATGCTACCAAGAATTAGGCATTAGATTGCGCGAAGTATGTACATCAGTGGGCCGTCCCAGATAAATGTGGGCACACCAAAATTTGATATACCATTCTGGAGCTGCCTTCCTAACTCGTACCCGTTTCCGTAATTGCCGAAAAATGGTGTTTTTCCCGTGATAATCAGAAATATCAAAACGCTACATCACGGTTGTGATGAGATGAGACTGGGTGGAAACCGTTAGAAATAAATTCGTTCACCAGCTCGTGTGCCACGTCATTGCGGAAGTTAGCCTGTGCCTTTGCACGTAGTCTAGGCGAATTTGTGTTCCTTTTCTGTCACAAGTTTCCTAGCGTGTAAAGGTACGCGCACACTTGCGTCTAACTTGCCGTGCCGCCCTGCTGTCGGCCGCCAGCGGCGTCGGCCGTGCTGCGGGTGAAGGCTGCGGCGCGCCGCCGCTGGCAGCCGTAGGCAGGGCGGCACGGCAAGTTTGACGCTAGTGTGCACGCAGCTGAACGAGGCGTAGCACGCAGAGAAGGCAGATGCGGGATATTTTAGGGTGGGGCTACAACAACAACAAACGAACATTTATTGAAAGGGATTGCTCATTGCTGCATTGGAAAGGAGAGGGAGGAAAGAAGAAGGCCTCAATAGTGTCCCAACATGGAGGAGTCAAGAGCGAACCACCACAGTGCAGATAAAGTCTGTTTGATGGTTTCACGCGGCGTTTCGGACGGATCCAGTGCTCGTAAGCAAGTACCCAGGCAGGCCGATGTGTGTCACGTGGCCCTACCAGACCTATGCATGGGTCAGAGTGTAAGGAAGGAGAAAGTGAGGGTAAAATAAGGGCAAGAATGTTTGCATTAGAGGCAGGAAAGGTAGGAGGTAGAAGACGCGATGAAGGGGAATGAATGCAAAGAGGGAGAGTAGAAGAGAAGCGGAGATCGAGGCAGTGGTGTATTGGTCTAGAAGAATAAAAGGGGAGAACAGTAGGGTAGAGATCTTGCAAAGGGAGAGCAGAAGGGGGATGAAGACAGAGAATTGGCGCAGAGAGGGGAACAATGTATGCTGTGAAAAGAGAAAGGGTGCTTTACGGCAGGGGTGACAGGAACGCTGCCGTCTTTCGACGTCCTTTGCAGCTAATCAAGCAGGTACGCGGCCATTTTTTACTAGGAACGCAGAAGGCCAGCTCTTGATGTACTAAACTCTGTGGTTCAATGTGTTTTGGCGCTAACACCAACAAATGCCGCAACAAAAAAAAAATGGCAGTGGCATAGTTCAGCTAACCCTGGATATACAAAGTGAAAGCTTCGTTTAGCCTAGCCCTCTGCCGGTTTTTTGAGAACTGATCGAGCGGCTCGCTCTTCGTCAGTATCTGACGCTAGCTTTGCGCGCTTGCGATTGCTAACTCTCCTCAGTGAAGCAGCTCGCCAGGCGATATCCGCGGTGTGGTCAGGCGCCGCTTGTCGATGACGGCTCAAAGCCTCCAGCCGGCGCAACACTAAAAAATAGCCCCGTCCTACCCGAACGAGCTGTGGAGTACGCGTGCGACAAGCGGCGCGGTCGGCTAGCGCACGCGGTGGTAGCTGTGATCGGCACGGCTAGTCATGTGATGGGTTACCCACGCTACGGCACATATGCGGTCAAATGGAGTTCAAATTACTGGCGATGGCGAAACTCGGCTCGACTAGTTTATGCTATGTTTACTATAAAAAAACTAGAGCTTTGTGTTGAGCTTTACTTTGTGGACACTAAGGCGGGAGCGGGCTTTATTGCAGCATCACCTTTTATGCAGTTTAGCAAGCTTATGAACACATGCCTAATAGAATTTCGTGCAAAAACCCACGTGCCACGATTTCGGTGCTCGTTGAAGACCCGTACCGGGGCAAAATAGATCGTAGTGCACCACAATAGCCTGCATCATAGCCCAGGTGCATGTAAAACACGTTAAGCCTCCCAAAGTCGCGTATGAATCCTGCTTCGGGAATACGTCTTTTTGAAACCGAGTACGTGGTTTTCTAGAAGCCATACCGAGAATGTTTTTTAACCCCAACCACATTTTCAAGGTTTCTCTGTATGGGTTTGAATGAGCTGTGCTAACTTGGACGCAATGAGGTCCAAGGTTCTTTATTCATGCAAGGTGGATTATTCAGCTCCAAAAATTTCAAATATACTTTCAGCGGCCACTCTGGTTGTAGTCTTGATTTACGTAAATAGGCTCCAATTGACAGCAATGTAGTAAATGCAGATAACGCAGGAAAACAGGATAAGAATGCAGTTCCTTGGTCGCTTTATCATTTGTACAAAACCTACAATAGAAATGGATGCTTTTCGCTTTACTTGGTGTTTCTTTGGCTCAGTAGCGAAAAACGATTTTTCTCAGTTTTTGGATGAAGGCTTGTTAGTATATGTAGATGCGGCAAGCAGCTATGCAGCTGAAGGAGAGAGCACTCCGGATCAGCAGTCTCAGTAAGCAAGCAAGTGGGCAAGTAAGGCTGTAAGTAGGTAAATAGTGTGTAAACAAGTGAGGTAGTAAAAATATGTAAGTGAATAAGCAAGTAAGGAAGTAAGTGAGCAAGCAAATAAGTAAAGAAGTATGTAAGTGCAAGTATTTTTTTGTTTTTATTGTAGGGTTTAATGCGCCGACGCAACGCAGGCGATGAGGCGCGCCGTAGTGGAGGGCTCCGGATTAATTTTGACCACCTGGGGATCTTTACCGTGCGCCGAAATCTCGAACACACGGGCGTTTTTGCTTTTCGCCTCCATCAGAAAGCGGCCGCCGCGGCCGGGAATCGAACCCGCGACCATGTAAGTGCAAGTAAGTAAGTCAGAAAGTAAGCAAACGAGCCGTATGTAAGCAAGCAAGCAATTAAAAAGCAACTAAGCAATTAAATGAGTGTGGGAGTAAGCAAGCAAGCGAAAAAGTAAGCCGGCAAATAAAAAATAAGCAAGAAAACATCAAAGTAAGTAAACAAGTATGTTTAATCAAGCAAGCAGGTGAGCAAGCAAGCAAACAAGTAAGGAAACATGTCAGCAAGTAATAAAGCAAGTAAGTAAGCAAACAACCAGATGACTAGGCAAGTAAGCAAGCAAGCAAACAAGAGAGAAAATAAGAAAGCGACTGAGCAAGCAAGTAAGAGGGCAAACAAGTTAGCAACCGAGAAGATGTGGAGTATGTCAGCTAGCAAGAGAGAATATGTAAGCATGAAAGCAAGCAAGCAAGCAAGCAAGCAAGCAAGGAAGGAAGCAAGTATCAAGTAAATTGGTAAGTATGGAAGCAAATCAGCAAGCAAGTTAACAAGAAAGTAAGCAGGAAAGCAAACAATTAAGGAAGCATGTAACTAAGTAATAAAGCAAGTAATAAAATAAGCAAGGTGGCAAGCAAGCCAGTAAGAAAGTACGTCGCAAGTAGCAAACACTGTTTTCCGAGGCAAACAGTCGAACATGTGCGCAGTTCAGGAGTACACTAGTGCAGTATAGTTGTCAGCCCTTGAATGTCGCTTGACTTTTTGTGTTTTTAGCTCTCTTATAACAAAAAGGATACAGGTGCGACTGATACTACATGAGCAGTAGCTGCAAATATTACTGATTCATTTGCAGTGTGTGGTTTTTGCGACTAAAAGCTTGATAGTAATCAAGCTTTTAGGAGAGAGTGGCTGCCTATACCCATTATTTTAGCAATTTTTGCATAATCGATTTCTTATTTGACAAAAACTGTCAATTTAATAAGAATGAACACTGTGCTGTGGAATTGTGTATACTTAAACAAGACTTCGTAGAAACCCTGAAATCACGTCCCAAATTGTTGCGAGATGATGGACGCGTTGAGTGAGTAAAAAGACTCTCGCTATACTCCAGTCCGATATTAACGCAATCGCTGCATGGTGCAATGACTGGCTTATATCTCTTAACATAAATAAATGTAAAGTAATGCATGTATCCTGTAAAATAACTGCTAGTTTTAGTTATACCCTTCAAGGTAATCTTGTGAAGACTGTAACATCGTATAAATACTTAGGCGTCTATATATCACCCAATCTCTCCTGGGAACCGCATATTAACTACATAACAAATGACGCTAACCGCACGCTCGGCCATTTAAAACGAAACTTTTCTAATCTTACGTCCTCGCTGAAACTACCATTGTATAAAACTCTAATTCGACCGAAACTGGAGTATGCCGCTTCTATTTGGGACCCTGGCCTGGCATCTTTAACTTCAATTGTTGAATCCGTTCAAAACCGTTCTGCGCGTTTCATCCTTTCTAATTATCATCGCACAGCTAGTGTATCAACCATGAAATCAAGTTTGCTCCTACCCGATCTGTCATTACGCCGTCAGCTTCAGCGTTTGTATTTATTTCATAAAATCTTTCATCACGACACACTTCACACTTTGCTCCTTTCAAGCCCCTCGTTAATATCACGTCGCTTAGATCACCGCCACAAGGTTGAACCCATCCATTGTAACGCTAATACGTTCTATCACTCGTTTCTACCCCAAGCAATAAACCACTGGAACCACCTTCCCGAGCCGATAGTTCTAATTCGTGACAATCATTTATTCAGATGTGCTGTGTCAACTTACATTTGCAACCAGTCATGAATGTGCCATTTTTTTTAGAACATTTGTGCCTATTGTTGTCATTTTGCTGTATTATTACCCACTATCATGTTTCACTTGTGCTACGTTACCGCTTGCTGATTAGATGTCAAAAATTTCCTGAATATGTACAGTTTTTTTATTGATTTGATTGATTGTAGGGTTTAACGCGCCGACGCAACGCAGGCGATGAGGCGCGCCGTAGTGGAGGGCTCCGGATTAATTTTGACCACCTGGGGATCTTTAATGTGCGCCGAAATCTCGTACACACGGGCGTTTTTGCTTTCCGCCTCCATTACAAAAGCGGCCGCCGCGGCCGGGAATCGAACCCGCGACCTCGTGCTCAGCAGCGCAACGCCTTAGCTACTGAGCCACCGCGGCGGGTACAGTTTTTTTTTCCATCTGTTAGTCATTTTATTTACGTTAGTTTTGCATCGTTTGCCTGCTGTTGTGTCACACAAGACTGGAAGTTTACTGCTGCATTTTGTTGCGAACTTGGCCTGATCTTATTTTTCTCATTTTTCTGTTCTCATTTTTTTCCTTCCTTGCTGTGTCTGCTCCTTATTGCATTGTTTTGTTCCCACTCCCCTCGGTAACGCCCTACCCGGGCCCTGAGGGTAATGTAAATAAATAACTAAATAAATAAAGCGGCATTGTTTCGAACTTTCCTCATTAAACAAACCCGCACCGTAATTGAAACAGTTTCCGGCAGTTTTTTTGCGCGTCCGCTTTTCGAGAAGTGAAAATATTCACAATTCGATACCCACACAACGTTCCAAAAAAATCCCTCTACCAACCGTATTATTCAGGCCTGAAGCCATATCCTGAGCGCCTCAATATGCACTCGCACGCTTAGCCGATATTCAGTAAATGTACAAAAAACACAAAACCACTCGCTAGATTCTTTATAGAACCCGACCAGGCACACCAGGATTTTACGCTTGTGAAAGTGGCGTCCACGAACTCGGTGCTGTGCATAAGAAGTACCGCAAATCATTTAACAGTAATAGCGTAGCAACAGGGCACCTGCCAGAATTACGTGCGCTGCAATTAACAGAATTTATCAAGAGGGAAGCTCTTTAGCAAATCGCAATTTTTTGTGTCCGCAGTTAAAACTATCAAGACATTGCTTAGCGCGTACACGTGAGCGCGAGGCTCGCGCAGACCGGCAGGCAGTTACCGAAACCAAGAAAATACCCAGCGCTCGTGTGCGTGCCTCGCCACGACCGCCAAGCCTCCCCAGTGCACGTTTGTCAAGACAAGATTACCCAATTAGGAAGATTGGTTAAGATTGCGGTGACCGCCCGGCAGGAAAAAAAAAGCAACAAAGCAATACCAAGCGCTCGAGTGTGCGTGCGCCTCGCGGCGACCGCACAGCGTCACCGGAGCACGTTAATCAAGCCAAGCATACCCATTAGGAGATTGGCCAAGATTGCCAAAAAAAGATTGCAGGGTTTGCCGTAATCGTGGCAACACTTACTCGGGACGAGAAAGACTCCAGCATTCGCTGTAATCCTGGCAACATTTGCCCGGAACCAGAAAAGTACGTTATAGCGTACGCCCCTCCAAGGTGATGTCCAATGGTTATCACTTCCAGAAAAATGAAAGAAGCTCACACTTATTTCAACAATGACAGAAAAGGTCGTGGCGGCAGGGATGAAGCAAATCGGCTGCAACCGCGGACTTAAACCTTCATGATGGTCGTGAAGGTTGTGGACAGCCTCGCTCCGTTCAAGTCTGACGCGTTAGTGTCAGCTTCCTTCATTTTTTTCTTCTCCCCTATAAGAAAGTTTCTAGTTCCTGCTCCCTTTTGCTAAATAACCCGTCATTTGGTAGATTGCAACAAGGTTTCTAATAAAAATAAAGCCGTTAATGCCTCACCGCCGTTGCTTACTGTCGAGGGGGTCTCATCATTTTGAGCCTTTCCATTTGGGGCGAGCGAGCCTTTCGCCATACTCCTCAATTGCTTGTTCTCTCTTCGAAAGTGTGCTCATACATTGCCGTCTCGTTTTATTTTCTATTTCCATTGGGTGGGGACACTGGCAGCGCAGATGGTTGCATAATGACGGAATCTTCATAGCGTGCGGTAGCAGTGGCCGTCACATGTGTTTACAACTGACGTTTGGGCGGATGAATTGCTTGTTCGTTGTTTTGGGAAGTTTTTATTTTTCAAAATACCATTTTTGTTTGTAGCGATCGTTAATGAAATACCAGAATTAGGTCTTCCGCCTGTGTATTCGTACTATTAGGATGGCGTTGCTACTGGACGCCATCTGCATCCACAGGGAAAATTGTTTTACTGGTACCAACGTGCCCCTAAAGCCCAATGCAGTGGCCACGTTATAGGAACGCAACAGGCTCAAAACCTGTTTTGTTTTCTTTCACTGCTGAATATGTCACCAAACTTTAAAAATGCATTTATTCAGTAAGAAGTAGTGGTTGAATATGGCGTAAACAACGCGGGATGTGACGGACATTACATATTTGCAGTTTTGGTCAGCTTCCTGAAAACGAACACAGGCCTGTATTCAAATACATCTTGTGCATACTAAATCCGCCAGAGCGAAGGCGCAACGGCACTATCTTCGCGCTCGAAACAACAATGCGTCACGTGCAACGTCTTTTGTCATTTCTCTTGACGTCTCAGTAAGCGGTCAATTGGGTTCCAGAAACTAGATCTCATCGTGCGTTTGCTTCAGATATTCTTTTTGACAGGGGCCTGTAGTTTATCAGGAAGATTGTGAGGAAGAGTTTGAGTCCTTTGTGGTCCTGCGGGAGTCGATAAGTCTGCTGCTCATAAAAATGCTTCACTATTGTTTAATTTACGGTGACTTCGCTGCTGTTATTTCAACAGAACAGGACCTGGAAGTTTTTCTGCAAAACACTGATCGCTTTTCTTTGGTATGCTTTTAAGTATGGTCACAAACACCCTCACAATAAAAAAGTTTCCTGCCGTTCTGGCCGAGGGATTGACTGAACCTTCCGTTGAATACTGAAGGCCTTAGTCCTGCAGAAGGTAAAAAAGGGGTGTGGACGGTGATGAAAGTGTGTCCCTCGAGGCGCGAATTATGCTTTGTAGCATAATAAATTATGAAGGGGCCCAGTCCTGGTTCAGTTCAAGCAATTGATCTTTTTTCCTAGTTCCCGACAAATCTGTACCCTAAGTATTGCTGAGTAAAGGTCGGTTGGCCTTCACCATATCCAACACCTGTATTTATGGGAATGTAAAATAGGCGTGTGAGAACAAATTTGTATTCCGCCTTGGGCATATATGATTTTTAAGGGGAACAAGGAATAGATAAATGAATAAAGGAATCCCCGCAAAGAAACGTCCTGTAGGCGAACAGGTATTAACGGAAAAGACACGGCCATTATCAGCGGCGGAATCTAGTCTAGTCGAACGTTAGGCCTTCCGTCACGGCATCGTATAGCACTGTCTGTGCTTCTATCTGAGGCCAAAGCACGCAACAAAATATTGTCACGGGAAGCAAAAAAAATGACAAAGGTTCGCGTAGCGCCATTTCCACCAATCCCCGACGACGAAAAGTTATAGGAAGAACTCAGCATGGCCTGGACTGTGGTGGACACTTTTACATTGATCGACAATCATTATTTGAGGTCATAAAAGGCTTGAAATGAGTGCCTACGTCAAGCATTTTGAGACGTGGAGGCCAGCAACCGTTGAACTCGACACGGAATATGAACAAGCGTAAGAGCATGTTCGCAGGAGTGTAATGACGTTGCAACATGGCAAAATAGGTGGAATATAAAGGATGCTTTTTTTGGAACTCGGTACTGCAGAAGTAGAACAAGACAATAGTTCATTTGTCATCGTTTTGCCATAGAATTATGTTCGGGGCATTGTGGAGTGAGCAGATGTATTCGTATAGACGTGACCTTATAAACGTGTCTTTTACGAATGCTCGTTGCCGGGACTGTGCAAAGAGACAGTGAAACGGGGATTTTGTTCTGCAATTGAAGGATCTTGAGGCAATAAGGAGGCGCCTGAATGCATTTCTTAGTGCATTTGTATGACGAACGTTAGATGTTGACGCTGATTTTGAAACATGTCCGCTTAATTTGGCCTAAATACCCCTCAACAAGTATATTACAAAATATTTTGGGGCTTATCAATACAGCGCTAATTTCGGCAGTTCCTTTTTATAAGAGCATCAAAACTATCAACTATTGAAACTGCCATCTCCGAGTCGTGGGGCCTATATATACTTGTAAAACAAAGATAAAAGATTTCAGCACGTCACGCACATGTGTTGATAAGCTCTTTTCATTGTTTCCTATATCCTCACAGCGGACACCTGCTGCCTCGAAACAAATAACAAATGCTTATACCAACTTATAATTGTGAAACGTACTCATCAGCCCTGTTCCGAATTTCTGTTTGAAGCTCTAAACTGCGAGCTCGTAACCTTCAAGAGGGGAGTGGACTTCGTTGCTACTATGAAGCGAAGCTGTTTTTGTCAGGACAGGACGTCCGCCAAGAATGGTCTGGGCCAATAGGCAAACCAGACTGTCCCAAAATCAATCAATCAATCAATCAATCAATCAATCAATCAATCAATCAATCAATCAATCAATCAATCAATCAATCAATCAATCAATCAATCAATCAATCAATCAATCAATCAATCAATCAATCAATCAATCAATCAACCAATCATTCAATCAATCAATCAATCAATCAATCAATCAATCAATCAATAATCAACCAATCAACCAATCAATCGTCAGTCAACCATTCTTTCAATCAATGAATTAATTTTTTAAAACCGGGTGACCTCATGGGGTTCGTGGAAGAACGCTTCGACAGGTCACTAATGAACATTCTACACGAAACCTGGCTGCATGCCTATCGGTAGACTTGACCAGCGTTATCGGTTTCCTGGCTACCAGCAATTTTTGTGCTCCTTCTTTCTCTTGCTTTCCTACTTTATTTATTTCTCTTGCTTTCACACTTT
This sequence comes from Haemaphysalis longicornis, assembly GCF_048455015.1. Lineage (NCBI taxonomy): Eukaryota > Metazoa > Arthropoda > Arachnida > Ixodida > Ixodidae > Haemaphysalis > Haemaphysalis longicornis. Next base: position 9,942 of record NW_027526449.1, read on the forward strand.
CTTCTCTGCTGTTATCTTTAAGCCTAATTTCCCATGCCGCATGGCAAAATACAGAAATAAAAAAAATCCGCTTCTCGGAAAATATTCGAGCTGTTTTTTACCAAATTGTCGCACACCACACACTAAAACTCTAAACGTCTTTTTTATTCCAAAGTTCAGGCACAGCAGCACTTTCAAACACAGATTTGTAAGCAATCACCGACAAAGCGATGCCTCGATGGTTGGTGCAGTATGCATAATGGAAACAGGAGCCCGCACAAGCATAGCATAATACGAAGGATACTTACTGCTAAAAAAATTAAGGAAGCTCACACTAACGCTTAAAGCTTGAGGGTAGCGAAGCTGTAGGCAACCTTCACGACCGCCACGACGGTTTACGTCCACGATTGAAGGCGTTTTGCTTCTTTTTCTTGTTCGCGGCCGCAACGTCATATACTCCGTCATTGTTGTTATAATGTTACCTTCCTTCACTTTTTTGGAAGCGATAATCATTGGACAGAACCTTGGAGGGGCATACGCTATGACGTGTCTTTCTCATTCCGAACAAATGTCGCCACTGTTACGGCGAACACTAGGTTTTGGCCAATCTTGGCCAATCTCCCTAAGAGGGTATGGTTGGCTTGAAAAACGTGCACCGGGGACGCTCGGCGGTCACCGCGTGCCACGCACACACGAACGGTCGGATGTTTCCTGGTTTTTAAACTACCGGGCGGTCGCCGCAAAGCACGCGTTCACGTGCACGCGCTGGGTGTTTCATTGGTACTTGGAACTGTGGACAGGAAAAATTACGATTTGCTAAGCAGCTTCGCTGTTAAAAGGCGAATCAGAATTGAAAGCAAAGGCAGTAATATGATGTTAATACTAAATAGCTTGTGAATAGCATGTGCTCACAGTCTGGGTACAGAATATACATACATTGATCCACTCAAAGCATATCCGTGTAATCTCGTCACCGTACAACAAGTACAGAAAACAAAGGCACAAGTGCAGTGCAGTCATTGTGTAAACGGCTCATTCAAATCATCATATACTTTCAAAAAGCGCTTGAATAAAACTTCATTACAAAAAATGTTGACGGGAGGTAAAAAGAGTTTGTTAAACGCACTTTGCATCTGCCAGCTGGCGACAGGCTGCGTGTTGCGTCTACATGAAAGCAGCCAATAGGGCATACAGGCCTGCTCGGTACTCGTACAAGAACTTGCAAGTTTAAAAGCGTCAACCGAGTAGTTTAGGCTGGTTGCTTTTTGCGTCAGAAAACAAATACATTGGGTTATTTGTATTATCGTTGCGAGGGCGCTTTTGATTCCTTGGGTTTGATGTTTTGTTGCCAGCAATACCCCGTTTAAGGGAGGTATATCTTAAAATCGAGTTTTTTATAGAACGCAATGAGTGCCATCGGGCTAACCTTGTAGCAGGCGAGCGCTCGTTAGAGATGTACTTTAGGATTTGTCTTCTCCCTTACGGCTGAAAAAACATTCCGGTGTTGCCCTCGTTATACCATTAATTTATGAGGCAGGCCGATTATATTTCACGGAAAAACTCAATTAGTGTGGCTGTTCCATACGTTACTTCGTGGTTCAATGTTCTAACAGAGATCCAAGCATACCAAAAGGATATTACTAACCCTTTGTGCTGTGCTAGTTTTTAACCGAAACTACACTAGATTGTATCAGCACAAAGAGTCCTCTGAGTCATCGAAACAGGCAGGTAGACTGACGATCTCTTTAGTATTGTTCACCGTAAGGGACCGGTTGTGTCTAGATTTCTTCCATGACAGCAAGGTGGCCACAATATTTTCGGATTTTTGTAATTGTTTGTTTTGTGTCTCCGAACTCTTTTTTTGTTTTGAGTGTGCTGAGCTGGAATAGACGTAACTATGCTAAACAGCGTTTCTTCTCGTTCTCGCAAAACACTTGAACTGATTGAAGAACTTGAGAAGTATCATCACGTACAGCAGAGGAAGGCGCATATAGTCTTCGGTTATTTCACATTTCTCTACCTTAGCACAAGGAATGGCTAAACGCAATCAATATTCTATCAGTATCAACAATGAATGGTGGATTTACTGCTTGCACTGATACACGAAGTTGCACCGGAAAACTTTTAATTGACATGCTTTTGGCTTGCATTTATCTTCTTGGCTACTCTTTCAGCAGTGTTTGGACTATCGGCGTGCTTCTTTTACGAACGCTAAGATCTTAATTTCAAACACTGTTATAAAAGCCTAATTTGGTTTGCAATTCTCCGCACCGTCTCCCTTTTCGTTACGTGGACTTCTCAGCAATATGCTCATTCATGCAGAGAGGCACAACACGCTGAACATCTTGGGGTCCGGGTCAGCCACAGAGAATTGTGCTTCACGTGGAACCCCTGAAGATCCCCCTCTTATGTACTTTGGGACAGCGTGGGACAATGAATATATTCAGAGGAATATAAATGGCACTTAGTATAGTTTTTGGCACAAAGTTGAGAGAAAAGTGGGCGTGAAAAAGGAGCTGTGTAGACCGGTCCTTGACAGGTTTTAAAGCAAAATTTTAAAGTCAAACCTGAAGGAGAAACAAAATTTGGGAGTTAGGTCAAGTTGTTTTTCAAGGAACGAACTGGTGTTTCGCAGGTATGCGTAAGCGGGCGGAAAGAGCTATTTTGTTTTAGCAATACCTTAAAAAACGCAGTCCGGTTTTAAAAGACTTGTCGTTGTGTGGGATACTGCACTAGATCGTTTTACGCTTCTTTCCTTAGTGTGCTCTGGAATGCACTGGTTTACAACCAAAAATTTTCATGACCGGGTTCATTTAAAATCTAAAATGGAATTGTTGTTTTACAACTGTTGATACTTCTAGTTCTATAAAAACCAAGAATACAAAGATTGCCGAATTTTTTACAGAAACAGGGAGCAGGCGGGCAGTGACTGAATGATGCACATAGGTGCTTGACTCTTACACAAATTTACATTTTCTCAAGTCTGCCAAAAAGAGAAATGAAATATTGGACTGTATATAGGTGCGGATGGCGTACTTAAATGTCGGGATTTAACCAAGTTAACTTAGTACCCATCTACATAGTATTTTCTCCCTTCGTTCGAGTGATTCTTTGTGCGGACAGCTATAGGCCATTTGCAACGTGTATATGCAACAGCAGCTCGTGCGCTTATAAAATTGATTCCGAGGTTTGAACCCTTCAAGAAGTTGTTTGCATAAGCAGTACCAATGATCTTATTTTGTCTTTGGATGGTCATATCAATAAATAAAAACTACCTTCTGGAGTACAAAAAGGCATCTAGAGTAGCCATAGTTTCCTCCATTGAGATACACATTCATTGTTATTTACGTGTTTTCAATAACCTTTTCACTATTCAGTAATAGCTAAAATGAGACAACCTTGATTTTTCATGTAGAGCACCTTTGCTTATGCCGTTTGTATGCAGTCATAAACCAATTCACAACAAGTGGCAATAGAATTACAATGAACTGCATGGAGCATGGCAATATGCAGCTTAACAGGCCTGGTATATTCGGACGACATCCTACTGGTAGTAAACTCTGCGGATAAATTTGTGTTTCCTGCAGTACATACAAAAGGGTGATTCCGTTTTTACGCAAACTACCAGTAATTTGAGTTTTCTGCAGCATGTCATGACAAGTATTTGGCTCAGTTGTTCCAGGCGGCGTATTTTAAAGATAGCTCCGGCTGTTTTACGGTGCCTAAAAGTGGGCAAGGGTTTGTAGAGGCGCCCCGTCTCTCAGCCACCACCGTTGAGTGGTGGCCACGCGCCGCCAATGCGGTACCAGTGACGAGCGACAAATAAACGGGGACCTCAATATTGGGTTCACGGCACGAAAGCGCTCGTACGTTTCTCACCGCATCTTTTTGCTATCGCGGCAGGTCCATTTAAATCGTGCATAAATTGAACAGCAAGTTTTTTGTTCGTACTGGTAGTATCCGAGAAACACTTACTCTCTGTGGAACTTGCATCAAATCGGCCCTGAACGGCTACGATGAAGGAGGCTAGCATACCTCACCAAACATAAGCTGCCTCCAGCTATCACGCTCATTCTAGCAATGGACGCAATAATTATTTGAAGCAACATAGTGGCTGCAAAGAACTAAACATGACAATAACACCAAGCATAGTTCGTGGAGAAATATTGTTTGGGGTTACAACGTCGGCATCGTATTAACTACTAAAAAGATACTTCCACAGCACGATAACAATTGGACATATGCAAAAGGATAATCTACCATCTATTCTGTAGCTGTCTTTTCTCCATTCAAGTCAACGCCAAGACATGTGTTTGACAAGTGAGTGTTTGTTGCTCAATGTCGTGCACAAGCTTAAAAGAAACATCCAACATACATTTTGCAGGGCCGCATATGATTTTCCGAAGAACCAGAACACACGATGAAACCATGTTCATTTAAAACAGAGGCCGGTGTACTGGATGAGCATTACCCAATAAGTGTTTCGGAGGAGAAGGAGTTGTCCTAGCCGAAGAGTCTTCAAACAGCCCTGTACGGGAAGAGCTCGTACTGCCAAAATAGGTTCGGCTCTTTTGTGTTCAATATGGAAAGCGCTCCTCTACTGATTAGACTGCGTGTGGTTCCCCAGATGGAAGTGTGTACTCGACAATTTTTTTTCCGGAGGCTGCAAGTGATTTTTGGTAGAAATACGGCGTCTGGCAGTGGCGACACATGGATAAACACTGAAAGGCGGGCTAGTTGTGTGCGCAAAAGTTACAGCTATGACATGGATAAATGCTCGATTTGGTAACTGCGTTTGAGGACACCAACGTGTGCTGGTGGTATCACCCGAGGGCCAAGAAGCAAATCATTCTCTTTAACTGCGCACAGTCAAAATTGATAAAAAGAGCAGCAGCCACGATTAGGTTAAGGGCTGCGTTGAACAGATCCTGTACCGACGAAGTACAATCTAGCTTTGACTGTCAGATGGAACGGCTAAAACACGGCTATGTCAGCTGGTATACCCCCCCGGTAAGCGAAAATTGCGTCACTTGCGCCAGTTTATTTCCTGGTGCTTGGTAGGCCAAACTGTCAAACCAAAAAACAACAACAAAAACTACGCCCACCTCCCCTCGCGGGAACCCTGGTGTGATGCGACGCTGCGGGGGGTTCAAGCGCAAGCGGAGAGCAACCGTCGACCGAAAGGCCGCCGGAGAGCGGCACACCGGTTTAGGGTGCCTCGATGCGCGCCCGCTCCGCGGAGGGTGGCGCCACTCTTTGAAGGGGTCGCCGCCGCCAAGACCGGTTCTTGGGAGGCGCCGCCGCCATTTTCTTGCATCCCGCCCCCGCCGACTCCCGCGCTAGGCGCGCGAAAAGCGGCGCTCTTCACAAAATCTCTTTGCAGAATGCCTGGGTGCTGCGTTTCCTTGTGTTCTAGCAGCGCTAAAAATCTCTGGAGCATGTTTCGTTTCCTAGAGACCCAAAAAGGCGGCTTCTGCGAACGGTGAAGATCAAGCGGGACAAGTGGCAGCCGACGAAGCACTCCTGCATATGCAGTGCAAGTACCCGGCTTCTCAGCAGTGCCAAATCCTTTGAGGCTATTGTAAGCTTGTCTGTGTGGCTGTTTCTTGATACCAGACGCTCGGTTTTACGTGTTTATGTTGGAGGTTTCATCATGCTTTTGGGGCCTTTTTATATTTTGATTGATGCAAACGGACGTGGCCTCTTAAAGCGGGGGGACGATATAAAACGTGTCTTCAGTCATTTCACTTTGTATCACGAAATAAGGCGCTCGTTGTAAAAAGGTGCGCGACCTTTTTCAGTCCCGAAGCGTCATCCCGGCGCATCACGCTTACTTCACCAAAAGCCCATTTTTTGGCAGTGTGAATGATATATCCCAAAGCGTAAAACTGCATGCGACGCGTTATGCTCGTGTTTCTCCGTGTTGTCTCACCTTAAGGTCTGTTAATCTTGTGCGCAAAAATTATAACACTTAAGACATTTATGTCGCTTATCATGCCATAAAAGTAGCGCATGGAGGTGAAAAGAAATGTGTCAATTACACCTCTATTTTGTGAATCATGTGCGGATGTGAGCCGATACGCGTGGATGCCGGTTTGTTCGATTTGCTTGATTTCACGTCATTTATTCTTATTTCTCGGGAGAAAAAGGCACCTATATTGAAAATTTATCGTGCAGGCTCACTTTGAAGGATCCTGTTTTGAACAAAACCGTGCAGATGGATGGAAGGAGCTGAAGCCAAATGCTGTGTCAACGCCTTTCCCAATCAGAGGTCGGCACTTACCATTTCAATCACTGCGTGTTTTCGTATAAGTGCGTACATTACTTAAGAAATCGGTCCAAAGCAGCGAAAGCCACCCGGAGACAGAACGCAGCCTGAGCCCACATCCAACAATGAAGAGGTGGACAATCCCGCTGAAGAACTTCACGCATCATCAGACAGCGGAAATCCTCCCCGAGTCAACTTACAAGAGACGTCATCGGCATCACAAGAGACGGTATCACAAGAGACGTTATCGGAAAACCTCCAACTCAACAGCCCAGGTGTCGAAGCTTTGAATGTCGGAATTCCAAACTCGGCAAATGAAACTCTCACAGCTAGTGAGACACAAAGGGATTGTGCTGAGTTGAAAAAGGAGTTGGCAGACCTGGAAAGAAGATACACCGTACTTCAAGAACATCACACACATGCGAAGAACGCAATTCAAAACCTCAAAAAGCAAGTTCGAAAACATTCGAGCGTAATCATAATTACCTGCATTATAACTGCAGTGAAGTGTGTATCATTTTGTACATAATGTATTATGTATCAGCAGTGAAGGATGTCATTCACCACTTTGTACATAGTGTATTTTTGCTTCAAGGTATTAAATGATTATTCCTACATCCGTGTAAGCCTTTATGTTTAGATTGCAGCCCAAGGACGCTGGTTCGATTCTCAGCCGCGGCGGCCGCTTTTCTGATGGAGACGAAAATACAAAACGCCCGTTTGTTCGAGATTTCGGCGCATATTAAAGATTCCTAGGTGGTCAAAATTAATCCGTAGCCCTCCACTACGGCACCTCATCGCCTATGTAGCGTAGGCGCTTTAAACCTCACCAATCAATCAATCACGTTCAGATTGCACAGTGCATGCATGACACACTTTGCCGCCAGGCAATCCTATATATGTAAGTACCGAATAATAGTTTCAGTGGCTGTAAGCGTGCCGGACATTCGCACTTGAGTATGAAGCAGTTCCCTTCCTTCGTGTACTCCGCCTACTTTCTGCTATGTTTATATGTAAACGCAACGACAGAAAGTTCACGGCGCTGGTACGACACGACGGCGAGAAGTTTCCCGCCGTGTCACCTATCGTAAAAAAAGAAAGGCATTCACCATACCTTCACTAATCACCTCAAAATAGAGAATCCTTCACCAAAACCTTACTCTTCTGTTCATCTACCCTAGAAAAAGAATCTATATCAAAAGTAAAGCCAACTCAAGCCCACACTGTCAGCGACATCAGCACTATCAAGGCGCGTCACGCAGCAAACGCGCGCCCCGCGCCTAGCGGATGCAAGAAAATGGCGGTCGCGCTAGCAGACGACGCGGTTGTCCTCACCCTCAGCGGAGCGGGCGCGCATCGAGGCACCCTACACCGGTTATATGCAGCGCGCCCGAAGTAGAGGAGACCGCGGAAGAGAGAGTACTGCACCTGCGCCGGCGCCAGTGCGTCTGCCGCGGCTATGACGCAACACAGTCCAACACAACCCACTTTAATCCAATCCAATCCGATCCAATTTATTCCAAGCCAAGCCAATCCAATCCATTCGAATCCAATTTAATGCCCCTCGCGAGAGAGGGGCATCGGAGAGGAGAGGGGTGAGCGGCGGAGAGCGCAGCTCGCGCGGCGAGGAGAATGGGGGAGGGGCGGACGACAACAACGCCGACGACGCTGCATGGACAAGGCGAATGAATGAGATGCAGTCGCATCTAAAAAGCCCTGATGCTGCTATGGCAACGGTTTCATTGATTTGGGAGAAGGAAACACCACACCGCTTATCGTCTGCTGTGGGCTCAACGAGCGTGACCGTCTTTGTGGGCGAAGCGTGAACACCACTTGCATTTTTTTTTCAGATTGTGTGGCTGCTGCACATATAGTTTTCGACAGCGTTGAGTCGCTAATTTGCTTGGACCAGGGACGTACCCAGGATTTTTTTCGGGGGGAGGGGGGCCCAACCCAAGGTAACTTTTCTATGCAAATTAGGGGAGAGGGCAAGGGTACCGGCCGTTACTAATACAAATACGATCAACACCCAACGTTTACCATAAAGGCGCGTAAACCTGCACACAGAAATGAAATTAAGTGTAACCGCCTTTGTGATTGAGGCGAAAAGCGAAAATACTCGTATGTTCGAGATTTCGGCGCACGTTAAAGAACCCTTCGCGAAGTTTGCAAAATTAAAAAAGAACGGCAGTAATAAAATATTTAAATATACACAGTAAATATACATTCCCTCTGCTAATGTTAAGGCATATTTCCGGAGCATCCCACACGGTATACGCAACCGAAGTCGGCAGAAATGGAAGTGCATGTAGGCACTCGAGAGTTCAGATCTCCGTGGCAAACCTCTTGCCCTTCCATATTTTTCTCCAAACAAAACTGTGGCTTCTAGTTATGAAGGAAGGAAACAAAATGCTAGATAAATCGGAGATGTCATACGCCTAATTCTGAGTGCTATTATCCTAAACACCCTCACAGTTCAACGTTTAACGGTCTACCATTCAAAGCGCCAACGATTCAGGCCTCGGAAATTGGGGTATCGAGACGCACTGGACTGCAGTAGATGTAGATAAAAAAACGGTGGCAAGCACCAGCGCGTCAGCGCTTACCTTGGAAGTTTTGTAAAGAACCCTGTTATTTCCAGGGATGCGCCTTGTCGCTTCCTCGGCGTCGCAGCGTGCCTTGTCCTGCTGTCCTTGCCCATAGCAACGACTCGATGCATGATGCAAGGCGGGAATGAGCTTCTCCTCTGTCCTCTCGTTCGGCCCGTTGGGGAAGTAAACTAGTTGCTATCCGCCGACACCTTGAAGATACTCCGACATCGCCAGACTAAGCTATGTTTAATGCGCCTCGTATTTTCATCATATGTACGGGGGTTTTATGACCTCTTTGATACAAAGAAACAGTTCGCAGTCCAATTTTGAAGCCGAAATTTCTCTCGGCCAAAAGTCTGGTTGGTGTCCGTCGAGATGTCCGGTCCGCGTTCATTTTCACCGATCACCTGCTGCACACCCGTCTCTCTCATGTTAACCATTGGCCAATTAAACTCCGTGCCCTTCCCCGCTCAAGCCCGGTGTTCTCAAGGTCTGTTCATAGGAAGGCAGCTCGGTGTCCATAAACCCGCCAATAAAGTTTGGTTCATTTTTGCGGTGGGTGGTGTCGTCGTGCAGGAGGGTGAAGGACCCGATGACGAGACGAGGCAAATAGATGATGAAAAAAAGTCCAGTTACACTTATTTACAGGAGACGATGAAACATGAGCATAAGATAACACAAGACAATGAAAACTGGATTACAATTAAAAGGCGCCGCAGCACACAAAAAGGGTATCGCGGCACTATTCTTGAAGGGGGCCCGGGGGCCAAAAAGGGTGTCGAACCGCCGCGCGGTTGGCGAGAAATTCGTTGGGTTCTGGCGCCCAGAAACTGGCACGGGAGCAAGTCTTGATGCGACCGCTCTGGGCTGCAGCTCCCGACAAACTCAGCAAAATTGCGCATGCAGTCAGAAGCGAAGCCGCCCCCCCCCCCCACAGCAACACACGTACCAATTAGGGTTTTGACCTCCACGCCCCCTTGTCCGCCGCCCCCGAAAGTCGGGAGGAAACGAAAGCCTTCCCAAAAGCTGCGTAAAAGGTCGCCGGCAAGGCCGTCCCAAAGGGCTACCACTCCGCCGACGGCTGGGGAAACACGGCAAAGCGACGAGAAGGGAGGAGGGCCATCACCCCGATGGGGTCCACCGGCTCTGGTATCACTACACCGCCGTTGTGCATAGCAGCCATTAACCACAATGGTTGTCAATCAAGAGTGCCGCTGTCATTGGCTTTAGTTGTCCAAAGGAATGCCGCCGGTGTCTCTTGCCGCCGTACAACTGCGATGCGTGCCTTCACTTTGTCACCCTGCTGTCGTCCGGATTGGTAACGTTTTAGCGTCTCGAGTGGGGCCAGTTGGTACATTTTGAACATACAAAACAGCGCAAAAAACGAGGACTAAGAAAGAAGGGCACAGACGAGCGCTGAAGGTTCTTGCGCTTCCTTTTTGAGTGATCCTTCTTGTCCAGACGGACGCACCGACTCTGGAACAGGGCTTTTGTACTCCCACGGTAGCTTTCCCTAAGCGGAAGTAACAGTCGTTAGAGGCGCCGAGCGATGGGGTCACGCATCCCCTCGCGCCACTCCGCTCGTCGCCATCCGGTTCCAAGCCGTTGTGTCGCATTGGCTTGCTCGGCGGACGCTGCACACGTGCGCGAGCCGGACGTTGGAAGGCATTCCGTAGAGAAACCCTACAGTGGGTTTCTCTGCGGCAAGCAGACTTCTTACCCTTCTTACTGACAAAAGCAAAAGCAGCAGTTCCATGAAAACTAGTGAAAAACGCTCTGTGAGTACGTCTCAGGGAAGGAAACGGTTGAGCCACAAACACCAGGCATGGGCGGCAGTATCCGCCGACACCACGGCACGCTGGGACGGAGGGATTTGTTGAATGTTTAAAGACAAACATTTTCTTCCTCACCAAAGCATATGCGACACGAGTCGCTAAAACCACCACCTTGGAGAAACAAGCGATAACTTACTCCTGTCCAAGAGAACCGAAGCACCGATTGTAGACGAACAGTGTAAATGGGGTGCAGCAAATGGCAAGTGGCAGGCCGGCAGCAGAGCACGAAGCCAGAGTACAGCGGTACTGGCTTCCGTGAAAACGGAGCATACAAACCTCGCCTGTTTTTTTTTTAATCCCACGTTGACCACCAAACGAGGCGCCTTTTTTTCGAAATGAACCTAATCCACAAAACAAAACTAGGTCAGATAAAACTGCCCTGCCAGGAAAATCCCGGCAACTTTCCCCTTAAAAAATGTGGCAAATAAATAGTTGAGATAATTCACTGCATACGTGTATGCAGATGTTACTTCGTATGGAAAATGAGCCAGACCCTGCTGTGGTACGGATAAAAATGAGCCAAAATCATTTTCCCGATTCCGCGTTTTGTGTGACTGTTCGGGATGTTTTTGCATCAATTCTTTTTTTTTTTTGCTTTTGAGAGCTGGTTTATGAGTTCAGAGAGCAATGAGGAGATCGGTAAATTATCTGTCGCCACTCGTCTACGATAACGTGAACGGAAGTGAACGAACTGACACTGAGAGATGTGATACCATCATTTTATCTCGTCTCCCTCGTACTTACGCAGTAAATCTGGTTATTATTATTGTTATTACTCCCATATTTCCGATTTACGTGCCTAACAAAGTAGCTGCCGCTTACAAGCCATGGCAGGCCATGGAAGATGATATGAGCAGGCTTCTTGTGAAGCGTTTTGGAAATTTATAGCAAGGCAATGAAGACCTTCATGAGTGTCTTCAGGCGTGCCCAAAAAAGTACCCTACGGAAGCATTCAAAAAGAGCTGCTAATGCCAAGAGGACTCACCAGCTCTTCATGTACAGTTTTACTGTTCTTGAAGCTCTGTTGGATGTTTATTGCCTTTTTTGCTTAAAACTCTATCGTACCATTCTTGAAAGTCAATTGCAATAACGTTTTCATAAGAATGCCGCACCAACTTGTCTGTTTCAACTGAGTGCGAGCCAAATTCAAAGTTATCCTAATATTGCTCAAATTTTCCGCATAATTCTTAATTACTTGTCGCTATAGATTTCCCCTAGCTATCATGTGAAACGTGTCGTTTAATAGTTTTGACAGCACTGCATTTAGGTCCGGTTCCAAACTTTCGTTTTTCCCCCCTCAAATTCTCCTCAGGTAGATTTGGCTCATTTCGAAAAAAAAACGCCTCAAATAGCTATCAAGCACAGAAATCAGATGGCGGCGCTTTAGAATGTGTGCCAGGGGAGAACAGAGGTGGCGCGGGGAAGGAGGGGTATGGCCCCAAAAATTTCGGGAGGGGCCCGGACCCCGTGGCCGCCCCTCTGGGTACGTCCCTGGCTTGGACTCTCAGCTCGTGCACAAAACATTTGTTTGGAAATCATTCTCAGTTCAATGCGCACCAGCAAAGCACACCCTGTAGCGTGACAATTTTTGACAATTTGTGACAAGTTTGGGCAATAAAAATGGAGTGGGCGGGAAATGGGACTTTTGAGTGATTTTATTAGCAACGTATCGCAAACGAAGAAATTCAATTCATGCCACAATAGCATAGATCTGTATATCTCGTACAGTAAGCACAAATGTTCGTATTCTGTGTCGGTTACACAAACGTAAGAGACATCATCGCAGACTTCATCGTATACAGCACAGCAGCACGTCGTCTGTCCTTCTTTCAGTTTCTCTGGCATTTGGCGCCCGTTCGCACGCACAGACACCAAAATTTTCACCTTCAAGGCCTATTACAAAACTTCTACACGGGTAAGCAGTGAAAGCGGCAGGAGCAGGCGAACAGGATGGCAGCAGAAGAGATAAGCGCAAAAGCGCCGGCAGTCGGCGCAACGAATGAAGCGACTCAGTAAATAAACAGTGTGTAAAAAAGTAAATAGCCAAGAACACGTTTTATATCTACACAGAAAAGCATCACTTTACTTTATTGCTGCGTACATTGGAAAGATAACGCCACATTTGCAAAAGTTGATGAATTTTCGCTTGGGTACCGCTGTCATGGTGGCACTTTATTTTCAATACGGAAACTAGTCGAATTGTCTGGCCCCTGGCTAAAACAAGCAGCGTTTTCGTCTTTCGTTTTGTCTGTTGCTTGAAAGTTACTTTTGCAGGAGGTGAAGCACCAAGAAAAAAAGGAGGGTGATCAAAGAGAAATGAACAAGAAGGTTCACTTCATCCCACACTGGCGCTGTATGTACCTTGGCACAAAAAAAAAGTAGCGCATAGATGTGGTGTGAACGTTCTTTTTTTTCGTACCGAAGAAGTTGTCAATTATTTGCCCGATGATGTCAAAGACGAAGACCCCGCACTGCACAAGCGGCATGAGATAGAGTACACTGAGTGCACAAAAATGTTCTGTATGAAGTGCCATTGAGTTGCTACAATGTGTACATCGGGCAAACCGATCGCTGTTTTAACGAAAGGGCGTGTGAGCACAATTGGGCTGTGAAAAACAAAGCTGGGGGGGCACATGTCCGACCATTGTAAACAATGGAAGTGCGTGCTAAGGTTGCAGCAAACAAGATTTCTGCGCAAGGGCAGTGATAAGCTTGAAAGAGAAATGATCGAAGCGTTGATAATTCAAAAGTGGGCGAGAAGCGCACAAGCCTATTATCTATTGCCCTTTCAGCAAGAGAGACTTAATTTCCGCAAAACGGACCAGGACAAAATGGGTCACGTCATGTTTGAAATATATATAAATGCTGTTTCTTTTTCAATAAAGTTTAGATGGAAGTGGCGTTTCGTTGGTCTTGTTCGTTTGCTTCTAGTGCCCACGTATTTCTTACGCCTTAAAACCTTTGCTCTTGTCGTACCAGGCGACGAAAATCAAGCAGTTGCTATCCCAAGCATCCACTCGCAAGCGTATACTACCAGACGTACAGTGCTCACAGATTGAAACGCGACACTGCGAGCGCGTGGCCGCCCGTACATGGAGCGCCGCCCGTGGACGCCCGTAGAAGCTAGGTGTTGCATTGTGGTATACCGCGATGATGAAAGCGTGTTCACCGTAGGATTGCTACTTTCGGTTGCCAATAAGCAGGGCTGTGGTTCCCCGCAACGACAGCAGTGCGCTGTGAGCCTGGAGCGCAGGCGAGCGTTTGTGCGCCGGTGGTAGCCTCCCGGTTGTCCGCGCACCCAATTTCGCGACATCGTTTGCTCGCGCGCTCGTGCCCTTCCGATGCGAAACAGATAATGTGCATGTAAATCACGGTCACGCTTATCTAAATAAAACGAGCGTCTGCACGAAGGAACAGCCAACTTTATTCCGTGATATAAACTAAAACAAGAGGAGAGCCGAAGAAGTAGTATTGCACCGCACCACACGCGAACGCGCCTGCAAAGGCGTCTTTCCTTTTTTAAAGTTTACATCCTGGAATAAAATTTGCTGTTTCTTCGTACAGAAGTTTTTTTTTATTCAGAGGAGCGTGACTGTGTATTACATGGACATTACTGTGCCACATTGGATGAGCACGCGTAACAAGAGCGCGCGCACATGATATCGCGAAATTGGTTGCGCGCACAGGCGGGCTACTACCGTCGGCGCACAAACGCGTTCCAGCGCTCCAGGCTCGCAGCGCCCCACTGTCGCTGCGGGGAACCACAGTACCGCTCACTGGCAACCGGAAGCAGTAAGCCTACGGTCAACCCGCTGTCATCCTCGCGGAATACCACAATGCAACCCCTAGCTTCCACAAGGAGCCAAGGGTGGCGCTGCATGTACGGGCGGCCACGCGCTCACAGTGTCGCGTTTCAATCCGTGAGCACTGTAGACTGATCACCACATACTCTGGAGTTAAGAAAAATATCCGGCTTTGTTAAAATCTTTACAATATTGTTTTATTGAAAGCTAAAAGAAGCGCTAAAGCTTTCTCTCATCAAAACTGGGTCAAAAGTGCATCAAAAACTTCGCTGAAAGTGGCTTCAACCTGTTATGATAGTTCTTCCAATCCATCGTCAATCGTCCAAAGGCCCAAATCGCAAAGGAATAATGAACCTATGTGGCGATTTTTCGTTCACAAAGTCAACGCATCCACGCATGATCTAAAGGCCTACCGATACGTGGCTTATGAGACAAAAGTATACTATTGTACTCTTTCATGATCGATGCCTGTATTTTCTTGTCTAGAACCATTCGTTCCTGGCGATTTTGAAGTAACCGTTTTGACGCAATGGAAGCCTGGTTTTACGTACGCGCCATGTTTCCAGATTTCTTATTAGAGATTTTCGGTCAATCAACTGGTCTATGAGAAAATGCATTGTTTCTTTTTACAGGACGCCATAGGCTCCATTATGAAAGTAACCCGTATTTCATACAGAGCCTGCGGTGTCAACAACTGGGGTGTCAAAAGCAAAGATTTGGATTTTGGTGCCTTCTGTTTAAAAGCACAAAGTTCGAAAAACGGACACGATGAGCTATGATAGAGGTATGATCAAGCTTCTCGGATTACCAGACTGGTGTAAAGAGCAAACTAGGCGCACCCCCATTCCTGGGTGTTTTATTCGCGGGGTACATGCATGGTATCACCTACTTGTGGGTTGATTGCAGGTATTGAGCAGCCTCCAAACCTCATAAATCAGGTTGACTATGAACAGAAGGTTGATCACTCACTTTTAGCCCCGAATGAAAGTAAACAGTCAATTATAGTCTGCGTGAACAAAGCCAAGTCAGTGGAGTGGCAGTATGCAGAAACTCAGCATGACGCTTCATTTATCGAGTGAATGCTGCAACTGTAAACAGAAGAAGGGTAGAGCACTCAGAAAATTTAACCAGTTAAGCTTCAAAAAGAAGCTTGTGTGCTACAGGATAAGAACTCCGCTTACGACAGCTGTTCTGTGCAGTCTAATAATCTGAAATTTTCTTTCCAGATTCTTTTCATAACATTTACATGCAAATGTTGATATAATTTGATTGTCCTTCGATCAAGGAGCACGATAAGTTGTTCCATTATTCCTTATGGAACAATATGTGTGTGATAAGCCATGAAAGTGGCAGGGCCTGTCGGTCTAAAGTCGTGAAGGTTTAACACCTATCTCTTAGTTGCAATGTTCGGTGTGCGGACACAAGGTAAAAGCAAAGTAAAAGGACAGCTGCGAACACAGAAATATTCTTTTAAATTTATCTACGGAGCATTCGCTAAGTATCTTAAGTTGCTTGCAATTCCATGGCGAAAATAAGTAAAGGAAAACTTTATCGATTACACTGTTGATTAATATTTTGGTTGATTAAAGCTTTGCGTTACCGTAGTTGCGATGAATTCAATATTTTTACGGTGACGTAGAAATTTTTACCATTACCCTTTAGGGCTTGAGCTCTTTTGGAAGCCGTAAGGATTATCATGTCACAGAAAACGTCCCGTACATTTTTTACATTCTCTTGTCCCCCCTTCCCCCCTTCACGTCGTTTTGTATAGAACTGTATGCTTCCGGTACGACATTATGGACGAACAAGTGGTAAGCCGAAATGCCCTTTTCCAACAATATTCCCCTATGATAACAGACCTTTTGGTTAGAGTAAAACGGTAGAAAGGTTGAAGGTAGCTAATCTTGTGAAAACATAAACGATGTATGTTTTCATGGGTTCTAAAGCTCATACCTTACACCTCGCCCTTCTGTGTTCTAGAAAACCGCGAGTGTTTGTTCTGTCAAAGCTCTGCAAGCTTTCGTCTGAATAAGCGTGTAACAATCTGACGCTGTTAAGTTGGGAACCATCTTTATTGTGCTCCTCAACTTTCTCTTCATCCCCTTCCCCTTGTCCTGCTTTCATCGTCTTCAGCTCTCCACACTCTCTGTAGTCCTGTTTTCGTCCCCCCTTTGTGTGTAGGGAAGCCCGGTGCTGATGGCCGCCTTTTCGACACTCCCGTTGCCCGTGATGCACCACACGGTTTTCATAGAACCACTGGGGGATGCTCTCTTGATAACCTCAAACGGCCGGGTAGGTCTGGCTGTTAGGTTGGCACATTTTTTCACACCCAGACCGAATCACCAGAGCTTCTCTAAGAATAGTTTTTCAGACACGAGTGACGTGTTTTTAAGAGACACGGAAGCGTCACTATCACCTAGTGTCCTGATGTCGTTGCTGTTAAGTCTCAAAGTGATGAAAAGAAGTTTTAATGAGCTGAGGTAAACTGTTTGAATTTTTGTCGTCACGGGGACAGAACACCCTCTATTTTGACTTGACGTGACTCCTCCGGGGTTACATTTTTACTGTAGGAGGTCGCAAGGTTTGTGATGCCATGCCCTCTGTACGAATTTTTTTGCCGCATCCGATGACACTTCGGAAGTTCCAGACCTCTCTGGCGCTTTCCCAATTTCGAAAGTGAAACGTCGCGTACGCTGAATAGTGAGTGGAAAGTGGGACGCATTGCTCCGGTGTACAAAATGGGTGACAAATATTTGGTGCCAAACTATCGTCCAATTTCTATAACATCTTGATCTTGCAAAGTACTTGAACACATTACAGATAAATTTATTATAACGTTCCTTAATAAAAAAACCATGCTTTCAGATATTCAGCATGGTTTCAGGAAAAGGTTTTCCACAGAAACGCAATTATTCTCTGCTGGGCACATTTTTTCACAAATTTTAGATAAGGCAGGTCAAGTTGATGTCATCTTTTTGGATTTCACAAAGGCATTTGATCTGATTCCTCATTATAAGCTTTTTCAAAAACTGGTATAAATTGGCCTACCTGAATTTATATTTTCTTGGATTTCTTCATACTTGTCCCAGCGCGCTCAGTTTGTAAGCATTGCCGGTAATTGTTCTGCCCCGCTTCCTGTAACATCTGGGGTTCCCCAAGGGTGTGTTCTTGGGCTCTTATTTTTAATTTATGTAATGACATTGTTGATACTGTTTCCGTACAAGTTCAGATGAGACTGTTTAGTGATGACTGTGTGTTGTTTATTGAAATTCCTTCCCATGATGACCAGGTCTGGCTAAACACTAACCTCCATAATATCTTTGAATGGTGCGAGCAATTTGGAAGATGAAGTTAAACGCAGACAAAACCGTCATAATGCGAGTAAGTAAAAAAGCTATTTTATCATTCACATATCAATCCGGTACCCAAGCACTAGCTGAGGTTCTTGAGTATAAATACCTCGGTGTCACTTTAACCAAACCTCAGCTGGAATAAGCACATGTCTAATGTTTGCGCGTCCTCTTTTAGGAAACTTTTTTTTTTGAGACACAATCTGAAGCGTGCCTCTTCTACAGTTAAAAAAACTAGCTTATTTCACTGTTATACGACCCACGTTGGAATATGCATCAATTGCCTTGGACCCATACGCAAAAAAATACCGAAGCTCTTGAACTAATCCACTGCAAAGCGGTACCTTTTATTTAACCAAGTACCGAAGAACTGATCCCCCACAATCCTTATGAATGAAAAGAGTATACCCACACTTGAAAAGCGTCGAAAAATTCACAGGCTCAATTTTTTTTCTTTTTAATAAGAACGAGCGGTCAGTAAACCGTGATTTGTATTTAAAACCGCTCACGACAAGACAAACACAGCATCGGCAGGGTCATTCATTAACACCGTATTTCGCCAGAACTAACATTTTCAAATACTCATACTTTTCTAGAACCATAAACGACTGGAACTGTCTACCTCAGTCGTTAACCGGCTCTGTAGAAGCACTTGATCGTATTGAACCGTGACCCATGTCTTCTACTTATGTATCTTTTTATTGTTCTTGCTGATGTACAGCTGTGTACAGTGTTATATCCTTGCTCCTCCTTCTGGGGCCCTAAGAATGGGCCTGCAGTATTTTGTAAGTAAATAAATAAGTAAATAAATAAATAAATAAATAAAATTTGCTCACCATTGGCATGTTCCTCGATTTTAGGATGGCCTTTGATTCTATTCGACGCGATGTATTGTATCATAAACTCCCCTTATATGAATCCGTGGTGTTGCATTAAATTTGATCACCAGCTACTTGTCTGATCGCTTACAGTTTACTTGCCTGAATGGGTATCGATCGTCGATGAGACAAATTTTATACGGGGTCCCGCAAGGCTCTATTTTGGGCCCATTGTTTTTTCTGCTTTACCTAAATGACGTTGTACATATACCTTTGACTCGAAACATTGCGTTGTATGTTGACGATACGAGTGCTTTTTTTCTGGAAGATGTTTGCATGCAGTTGAGTCGTCAGTCAATACTTGGCTTCGCGAATTGTCAAGTTGGCTAATCTGCAATCATCGTCAGTTGAACGTTAATAAGACCTAATTTGTTGTTTTTAAGCCCAAGAATAAACCTGACAACTGCACTATATCCCTAGAATTTCGTAACTCCGGAATCGAACGTGTGTCCACGTACAAATTTCTGGGTGTTCTCTTCAATGAAAATTTCAATTTGACATATCATACAAATAAAGTTCACGCAAGTATGCCTCCGTCTGTAGGAACGTTATTCAAAATCAAGTGTCTGATTCCTGCCTGGCTGATGCGCCAATTATACGATGCTCTTGTGCAGTCACACCTTCATTAGTGCCTTTTAGTTTTGGGTACCACAACCGTAACAAATTTAGACAAGGTGTTATTTTAGAAAAAAGGCAGTTCGATGCACAGAGAATGTTCTCAGCTCACACCAGTCGAAACCGTTGTTTTTAAGACACAACTTCCTTTAAGTACCTCAATTGTTGGAGCTTAAGATTGCTGTTCCTATTCGCAGCGAAATGAATAGAGATGCACTGTTTCTTGATCCCTACACTCCAGTTAACCCCTGTTACAATCTTCGACCAGGGGCTCTTAAGACACCATTTATTAGAACAAACTATGGTGCACAAAAACTAGAGTATATATTACACCGTTTTCTTAATAAAAACCCAGTCGTATTCGACATAATTCTTCAATTTATCTGGCTGCTCAGACTTAAACAAAATATAAATCTACATTTCTTACTTAAATTGCCTAGAAGTGTGCACTGGTGTCTTTTTTGTTTTTAATGAGATCAATTTTGTGCTATGTGTTCAGTTTTCTGCTTCTGTATTACACTTCATGTTATCTAAGTCGGATTTCTTGTAGACATTGTATAACGGTGCTTCTGCTGGAATCTTTCGTTCTTTTTTCTTATTTTTTTCTTTCCCATCACTATTGCTGACGATGGCTTTTTGTAGTCCTTGTATAACCCTGTTCCTTTTGACATTCATTTTTCTCTCTCGCTCTTTCTCTTTTTTTTCTTCTGCTCTCGTCATCAACAGTGTGCAATGCCGACTGTAGGGGAAGTAGGCCGCTGTCAGGCAGAGTACTTTTGCTTTTTTCCTAAGGCTACTTCTGTCTGAATACAGCCCAACTTCAACTTTAACTTCAAATGATTTAGCAATCCAGCTGAAAGGCTGAGATCCGTGTTTTTCCAACACAGCGCCTTGGTGGTGTTTAGTATACAAACCACGATCGCCGCAAAGTACCGACAGGTCTTAGGAATCCATTACATCAGAAAATCGACTTACCGCTCAACTAGAGAAACAAGCTTCGACTGGTTTAACCTAAAACGTTGCAGGCACATTACAGAGGAAAGCTCTAGCACTGTTACAAGCACACTGATTGGTGTGATAAGCGAGGTACTTCTATTTGTTACAGGCACGTGCCAATTCGTTATTTTTCTGCACGTTCTTCCCAACCTCCATGTTTGCCTGAAGCAAATACCACATACGCCCCACACCTCACTTTAGTATTTTATACAACAGCAGCGCAGATTACGTGAGGCAGAACCAATACTGTTTCATCTCGCAGTCTGTAATACGTACTGAACTGCTTTGTTTGCACATCTCGGCAGCACCGCAATGGACCGAGCTAATCTTCCTCGCTTCTTTTTGGTGCAGTTGCTCGGACTTTGGTGCCTACAGCTCTCGGAACCACCCCGTGTGCGCGTCGCTTGCCCTGCCATGGTCGACACCGTGGGTCTGCCGTTCACGGGCCGTCTTTCGACATGGAAGGCGGACGAAGCGGCAGCTACCCACACCGAAAGGCCACGCGCATCCAGATCTACGCAGCCGCCTCACTTTCACTGGTCATATCTGGTGACATCTTGGCGATGCCGCACCTATCTGGAACCCGGGACGTCCTGCACAGCGCATGCGTTCAACCTGGATATAAAGCTCGCCCGGATCGTCACAGCGCTCAGTGGGCTCGGCAGCACCGCAATGGACCGAGCTAATCTTCCTCGCTTCTTTTTGGTGCAGGTAACAAACCGCTATTGTCGTTTTGCTAAGCGAACTAGTTACCGTGCCCTAGTTGTGCTGCCGAGCCCACACTGGTTTTGTACTTTTGCTTATGACTGTACAAACGCGCTTGTGCAGCTTATTTTGTTAGCTGGCGATGTTGAGACGAACCCTGGGCCTGACTCCCACCACTCTTCTGACTGTGACGACGTTTAGTCGCAAATGCTCAAGGCACTTAAAGAATTGCAATCTGGTCAGTCAGCTATGTTAGAGCAATTAAAAGCGATTCAGACAACGTTAGTGGAGCATGAAAAGACCTTCAGAGAGATGAAGGAACGGCTAGATAAGATCGAGTCAGACCATGCTTCCCTAGAGACTATGAGGCCGCTACTGACGGGACTGCAGTCGGATGCTGATAGCAATGCTCATCATATAAAAGTGTTGACGGCTCGAATCAATGACTCAGGGAACAGATCAAGGCGCAATAACCTGGTATTTTATGGGCACCAGGATACCCAAAACGAATCGTGGGAAGAGTCGGAAAAAATAGTAATTGAGCACTGCAATCGCCTCCTTCAAACTACCGTTCAACCCCGTGACATTGAAAGGGCCCATCGCATAGGCACGTTCCGCGCCGGAAAGTGCAGACCAATAATAGTTAAATTCGCGCATTTTAAAGATAAGGACCATATACTGTCACTTAGCAGTAAGCTTAAAGACACCGACTTCAGCATTTCTCAGGATCTCTCCCCTAGTACTCGCCTTGCCCGTAAGCGCCTAATTGAATTTGGGAAAACTCAAAACTCGAGTTACAAGCTACGCCATGAAACACTGACCGTAAACAACAAAACCAATGTATTTGATCATGCTTCAAATACGGTTGTCGAAAAGAGTTCATAGCAGCCAACAAATAAACTATGCGGGCCACGTCCTTCCCATCAGTCTTTATCATTTTTGTTAACCAACATACGAAGTGTCATTCCGAAGCGGGATAAGCTATGCGACTTGATAAATTCCTCATCGTCAAATATTGTGCTACTAACAGAAACGTGGCTTAACTCGTTAATCGATGATAAAGAAATATTGCCATGTCTCCCTGACTTTGACATATTTCGCAAGGACAGGGATAACAACTTGCGCGGTGGCGGTGTCCTGGTAGCCACGAAACGCGACCTACGCTGCGTGCGCATCAATATTACATCGCCATTAGAAATTGTTTGGCTTTGCTGCCACGCATCCCACCCGCGCATCTTGATTGGAGTTTGCTATCGCGCTCCTAGTACTGACACTTCTTTTGCACGTCTGTTTCATGAAAATTTGAACCAGCTAAGAACGACCCACCCAAACAGTCCTATATTGTTATTTGGCGACTTTAATTTCCCTAGGATAAATTGGTCTGATACTGCTTCTATGTCATCAAAAAATACCCCCCCTGGCGAGTTTATCAACACGTGCCTCACCTTCGGATTGTCCCACCTGGTCACTCAGCCTACGCGTGTTACCGACCACTCGTCTAACATACTAGATCTTGTCTTAAATTCACACCCTGAGAACGTCTCCCCTATCACCTACCTGCGTGGCCTGAGTGATCATTTGGTTGTGCACGCTTCATTCTCATGCAGTTTTCACACAAGTAAAAAAACCAGAAAAACACTTAAGTTGTACGATAAAGGGGATTACGACAGTATGAACCGGGACTTATCAACGTTCTTTGAAAACTTTGCAGCCAGCTTTGCGCAGCGCTCACTTGAATCCAATTGGCTTCTTTTTAAATCAGAGATGCAACGCCTAATACGCCTTTATATTCCTACTAAAACGATTTTTGAACGCCTGAGTTCTCCGTGGTTTAATACATCCCTTAAACGCTTAAACAATAAAAAAAAAGCGATTTTTCCGGGCAGCAAAGAATTCTAACACAAGTCAAGCCTGGCAGAAATATTACGCCGCTGAAAACGATTACAAAACCTCAACCGCCCACGCTAAACAAAGTTTATTCTCTGTCACCTTACCCTCTATGCTACGCACTGAACCGAAGCGCTTCTGGAAAACTATTAATCCCAGTGCATCTAACTGTGTTTCGCTGTGCGATAGCTCTGAACTCCCTACCCCGGACCGTGAAGTACCAGATATATTGAACAACGCATTTAGCGCGGTTTTTACGCGCGAACCATTGAATGACCTGCCCACTGTCCCTTCTTATGATCACCCCCCCATGCCGAGTATTATGTTTGAACCACAAGGCATAGTCAAAGTAATTGACTCGCTGAAAAATTCATCATCTGTTGGTATTGATGGTATAAATGCTAAAGTGCTAAAAAACACCAAACACGTGAGCAGCGTGTTTCTCTCACTCATTTTTCAACAGTCTCTGAACACAGGATCGGTTCCCTATGACTGGCGCATCGGTAAGGTCATCCCAGTATTTAAAAAGGGAAATCGTTTGAGCCCTAATAATTACCGTCCGATTTCAATTACCAGTGTCTGTTCTAAAATCATGGAGCATATATTGTATTCGCACATTGCCAAATTTTTGAATTCCGTCAATTTCTTCAATCCTAATCAGCATGGTTTCCGTAAAGATCATTCTTGCGACACTCAACTTGCCATGTTCCTTCATGACGTACATTCATGCCTAGACCGCAACATTCCAACTGATGCAATCTTTATTGATTTTGAAAAAGCATTTGATAAAGTCCCACATAATGGCCTACTGCTAAAATTGTCGCGGCTTAATTTGGACCCATTAGTTTTGAATTGGATAAACGCATTTCTAAGTGACCGCCAGCAATTTGTCCACGCCAGTTCGCATACATCATCACTCACGCACGTGCTCTCCGGTGTTCCCCAAGGAACCGTCCTGGGGCCACTTCTTTTTCTCATATATATAAATGATCTCCCCATAAATCTTACGTCGAAAGTCCGTCTTTTCGCTGACGACTGCGTCATTTATCGCCCTATAAGTAGTAGCTGTGACATATCCGCATTACAAGAAGACCTATTTCGCGTGCAGGATTGGTGCAATAACTGGCTGATGTCTTTAAATATCCAAAAAACTGTGCACGTATCTTTCCACCGCCGCCGCAATTTTGTGCAACCTAAGTATACTATTAACAACATTGCTATTGGTTCTGCTGACTCGGTTAAATACTTAGGTGTCCATATATCCCACGACTTAAACTGGTCCTGTCACATTAACCACATACCCGCCGCGGTGGCTCAGTGGCTAAGGCGTTGCGCTACTGAGCACGAGGTCGCGGGTTCGATTCCCGGCCGCGGCGGCCGCTTTTCTGATGGAGGCGAAAAGCAAAAACGCCCGTGTGTACGAGATTTCGGCGCACGATAAAGATCCCCAGGTGGTCGAAATTAATCCGGAGCCCTCCACTACGGCGCGCCTCATCGCCTGCGTTGCGTCGGCGCGTTAAACCCCCACAATCAATCACATTAACCACATAACGAACTTGGCTAACCGTGCTCTTGGCTACCTGCGCCGCAATCTTGGCCTAACCCCTCCCTCAATAAAATTACTTGCATACGTAACTTTCGTGCGGCCTAAATTAGAATATGCAAACGCTATCTTCGATCCTTACCAAACTTATTTGATCAACACCCTCGAATCTGTCCAAAATCGAGCCGCTCGATTTATTTTGTCTGATTACTCCCACTATTCAAGCGTTTCAGCGTTAAAAGCAGAACTTAACCTTCCTACACTTCAATCTCGCCGCAAAATAGCTCGACTGTGTCTTTACCACAAATTCTTCCACTCGCAACAACTTAGAAATCAGTACATCCAACTAGCCCACCGTATTTCCCGTACTAGTCACACCAATGCAGTCTATCCGGAACGTGCCCATACTAATTCATTTCAACAATCATTTTTCATACGCACATCCCGAGACTGGAATGACCTACCTGATGCAGTTGCTACAATCATTGACCAATCTCGTTTCAAGCACGCCATTGAAGAAATGCCGCCATAATTAGTGTACCCCTTCTGTTGCTGTCGGTACGTTGTTGTACCCTCCTTTCTAGTACTGTATCATACCCACCCCTTATATAGAAGTGCCGCTATAGTTACTGTACATCGTCTGTTGCCGTTACAATGTTGTTACCCTTTTTTACGAGTGCCGTGTCATGCCCACCCCTCATGTAATGTCCCAATGGGACCTTTGAGGAATCAATAAATCAAATCAAAAATCAACTCACAAGCATCCCTATAACCTCGAGAGTTGATGCTAAAAATACCAGCTTCTGTATCACTATTGCCTGCTCTTAAAACTACCCGCGATCGTGATCTCGGACACTTTGGGCACTGGCTGTCGTGAGACAGTTTTGAAGGATTTGAAAACCTTCGGCGATCATGGGATGGCGTAATTGTTTGATTTTAGGAGACGGGGTTCATGTACAAGG
Source organism: Haemaphysalis longicornis (assembly GCF_048455015.1). Classification (NCBI taxonomy): domain Eukaryota; kingdom Metazoa; phylum Arthropoda; class Arachnida; order Ixodida; family Ixodidae; genus Haemaphysalis; species Haemaphysalis longicornis. The sequence continues at coordinate 35,354 of NW_027526449.1, forward strand.
TCGATAGCCAGGATACTATAGGTAGGCAAAGAGAGAATAATGTTTTGACTGTGCCGAGTTAAAATTTTATACTTGCTTAAGAAAACTGAGAAGTAAGCGACACGCAAGAGTTCCTTTTTGACCATAAATTTGCGTCCGGAATTGGCTTTAAGTATTCTCCCTCAAGTCTGACTTAAACCCAGAGCCTGGCCTATAAATATGAAAACAAAAATATCACCAACCGTATTTAAGGGCCGGCCTTCCCACTAAAAGAAAAAGTATTCAGGGATACACTTTGCTGTTTAATCAATTGCGCGTTCACAACTTGACTATGCATCACCGCTATGAGATCCCCTACTGTTATTTTTAGCCATCACCTCACAGGGATTCCAAATCACGCCGCGCTATAAATTTTTATGTCAGTGAGATGCCAGCGCATCCAGAGTGAAAGCCAACTTGGATGTAACACCTGTTACGTCACGACGGACAATAGCACGCATGTGCTTATTCCATCAAATGTCCACGCAGCACGCTTCACCACGCATTAGTTATTCCACCTTAACAATTACCTTCGCGCTTATGTTATGTAAATAAAGTAAGCTTTATTTCTTGGAAAACTAAGACCTTCTTTCATTTCTTCATTCCCCGCACATTTAAAAACTAGAACCACCTTCGTTTTGATGTCGGTTCAATTAGCAACTCGTATTTTGTTCGCACCAATTTGTCTAATATTATCTCCTAGGTGTTTATGCCTAACAATGCATGGGTTTCCGCAAATTCCACATGTTTAAGGTACATTTTTTGTTTTATTCGGGTTCACCTTTGCAATGAATGCCAAAAAGTATTGTCTGGCAATACTAACTAGCCCAATGTATAAGTCATATTACATGCGAACTTCAGCCAAACTTCTCAAGTTGCAGCACTAAGATTGTAATCTTATTTACCTGTATACAGTTGATTTTCACAGGTGATAACTACTTCTATCATGTGGTCTGTACTGCAGTGTTTTATTTGTCTTACTGTATTTACCCACTCGCCTCTTCCATGCAATTGCCTGTGCGGTATTAATTTGACAAAAAAAGCAACCGAAATTGTTTGTGTGCGCGCTATCATAAAACATCTTCCCCCATTCGGTGACTACAGCTGCGTTCTTAAATTTGACCAGAGTACGGCTTTTGTGCAAACACTAGGCCCAGTCTTTGTCCGAGAAAACGAGGGTTTTCCTTGAAGTAAACGAAAATGTGTGCGTCGCGTGTCCCACCTGCAAGTTACGTTTCACAGCACACACTGAATTCGCGAAGCAGTAAAGGCGTTCCATTACTGCGCACGAAGCCGCGTTTTTGCTTCTAAGACACAATTGAGTAGTAGTGTAGGTTTGCCGATTAGGGCGGGCCGATAGGTGTTCTCAACGTACAGAGAAGCATCAAGCCATGCTGTTGTTGTTTGTAACCTGCATGTCCAAAACTGTTGCCGTTGCAGGAATTCCAATCTATGATTTTGCGCTCAGTATTACAACGGCTTTGTCACAGGCCAACCACGACAGCAATGCTGTCCATTTTAATTACTCGCATAAAAAAAGGGAAATGTATGTCGTTCGCTGCAGCCGTCCGCTATATATCAGGAAAATGCGCTCTTGCAAGCCACCAATGCCAGAAAATGCGTGTATGACAATACTAATACGTTAGCCAGTTTTGTCAACTGCAGCGACTCTTTTTTTGAAGCAGAGGCAAGCTGCAGCCTTTTGTTATATTTGTATATCAATGCACGCATACCATTAATTTGTTTTTTTTCTCATGGTAATTTACGGGATGACCTTCGCCCGTAAATTAGTCCCCTGACCTAGCGTTCGGAAAGCATGCGTATTCAATTGCGTTCAAGATGAATATTAGTCTGTTATACACAACGTTTTTTACATTCAGTGCCTTTTTCTAAGCCTAGAACACAGTGACGATGCCGCGGACTCGAAGATGGAATATTTTTCATTCGTTTTTAAACCATACTATGGATTAGGACCTTCTAATAGCGCAGCAGAAAAACACGGTGGTAGAAAAAGGAACTCCATGCAAGGGTCGTGCTTCTGCGGACATGGTTTACAATTACGCTAAAATTATTTTTGTGTAGTTCCTTTAAAGACCAGAAAGTGGGCAAATAAAAGCTTGACCATAACTAAATGCATCAAACTCTCCAGACCTGGACAGGAATAGCCACTGAATTCCACGTTGGAGGCGAAAAGCTATAGAAACACCTGCGCGAAAAGTCCTGTGATAATAACAGGACCCAAAGAAAAGAACGACTGCAAAAGTTCTATTTTTATGCTCCATTCAGTCTGATAGCTCGTTCATCCAGTTATAATAAGACAGTAGTGAATTTGACATCTTTTTGTCTGCAGCTACCTTCGGGAATCATTCAGTAAGCATCTGGTGATCGTCTTTGTATTGACGTAGCTTTTAGGCAGGTCCCTTTGTACAAAAACCGGTATATGGGCTGCTCTGGGCGGCAGTGAGAGGGGGCGTTTGTAGAGGGAACCAGGGAGCCCAAGGCAATGAAGAAATATCTGGACTTATTCGTGGCTTTAGTGGCCTTTGTAGGCTTGACAAAAGGTAAGTCTGTGTATTCTATATAGTTGATTTGTTTAAGGTTGAAAATTACAAAAAGGCAATTTTAATAGGACTTTTTACTTTAGAGTAAGTGAACGTAATATGTGGACTTTGTAAACGTATCTTTTTACACTGCTGGGAGATTAATGACTGATACTTTCACCGTGAAAGAGGCAAGGAAAGAAGGTTTTATGATCGAGTTGCTCAAGAAGCTGTTTCTGATCTTTTTTCACGTAATTTTGCCCTGATAAAAATTTTACTGGTTGGTTAGGCGAGCTAGGCAAAAGGTATAGAATGTAAAAAAAAAAGCCTTCTTTGCGGTATAATTTACAACCCCAAGCCACAGGCGTAGTTCATTGAAAGCGCATTGACGTGTGCGTCTGAAGTCGCAACGGTGACTGCAAAAAGTACTCAACTTGGCACAGGAATCTTGCTATATAAAGGCTTTGTGGAAAAAAACGCGACATATATCATCAGAACGCTAGTGAGGGAACTATTCCCAACACGGAAGAGTTCGAAAAGTAGTAAGCAGTTTTTGTAGCTATTAAGCGTAAAATTCAGAAGTCAATTTTTGTTCTGTATTCAACCATACAGTGTTGTGTGAGCAAACAGCCAACCGAACTTGCAGTAAATAGGAACTACCTGACAGAAATATTCTCTTCAAAATTAGCCCAATGCAAGGCTGAAATTTTCTCGTTAAAATATTTCCTACGCTGAAACATGCAAAAAAATTGAGGTTATGTATAACAAGTGCCAAGCTCAGAAAAAAATAGAAAATATCGCAGTGTATACATCTCCCCCTATTCTTCAAGTACCGACCATGATCTATTTCCGGAGGTGTTGAAACTAAAGAAATGACTACTGCATTTATTTTCTGACAAGCATGGCACTTTGATCCACCATCTTGCCTATGCTCCATGCACTGCGACTTTGATACAACGTTATCGTACTACTCAGTCTGGCTTTGGTTTTTTGTTGTCGATTATCCGCAGTGTCGCTTGTCCCAAGTCTTGCTTTTGTATCGAACGCAACTCAAAATTCAGAAAGTTCTATACAGTTCTGGTACTACTTTTGGTTAGAAAGGGTGAAAAATAGTTTGAAGTAATTGAACCAGGATAAAATATGATGATATAAAATAATTTGCATTGCACTTTGAAAGTAGGTACGTCATTGATTACTTGCATTATCCTGAAAATAGCTAGGTGTTTACTTTTGGTGCTGATACTCAGAGGGCAAGGAAAATGCCCCTTTGACGTAAAAATGCGAAGTTCCGCTTGTAGGTGGGTGCAAATATGCTGTTTAAAAAAAGAATACAAAAACACAAAGAAGACACAGGGACATATATACGACCATCGGTGTAAAAAAATATGCTTGTTGCGGGCACACTCACAGTAAAAATTTCATTCCCCATTTGCATGGTATGAAGGCACGGACGCTATGTTCCCTCGATTGAGTATTCCCGCGTATTCGCGGGAAGCGTGAAATATTCTAAGTATCAATAAATCTTCCTCGTAAACCGTAAGTATTTCACGCCAGTTTTTTAATGTATTGGAAAGTTTCTAACAGCACTGCATATTCCATAGCTCAACCATTTGCCACTCAACGACGCATGCCATTCGCGAGCAACCTTTAGAAGCACGTTATGAGGCGGTATTAGGCGGAGTATTGGACAAAACCTATATTGCCCTAGGAGGACACGAACCAGGCTTTTATTATCCGGGGTTATTACAAAGACATTGACAAAAGTACGATGACACTACAACTGATTAGACAGATATTTCAACGCAAAAGTAACTTCTATACTACGCCGGCTTATGAAATTTAGGGTCCAGTTCTGGAAAATCGCACTTACATCTCTTAATTAGTCAACATACGCTTGGGCAAGTTAGTTTTGTGTAGTGTTGTTTCACACCACAACCAACAGGGACGAGGCCAAGAAGCGCTTAAATCTCAACAAAATGTTTTGCTGTTACGTTTGGCATGTAAACAAAGCAGACATGATGACATCAAAACCAAGAAAATGACGCGTAACAAGTGAGAACAAATAAACAAACCTGATGACTGTCCGGCCGCTTTTCGCTTACAAATTGTTGGTTCACGCAATTTCTTTAGCCGACATCGCGGCAGAAGGGACGTTCACGCGTCTTTTTTCATTGCTGTTGTGGTGCCAATTTGGTGCCTTAAGATAGGTTTTTCCCCGTAGTTACTGTAACGTATGCCACGATGACTTTTGGTTGATTTTCCCACGCCGTAATTACATCCTCTTAATTTGTCATACACGCATCTCCCCGTTTGTCAAACATATTTCTTGTCAAACGATAAAGAGACGATATAACCAAAGTTTGGACACAATCTTTCCAATATTATTCACAGCATGTTTACAACAAGTATTCAGAACAATGGATTGAGAACAAGTGGGAGTAAGTGGTAACGGAGAATACCGCGGGAACCTCAGATTTGCTGGGTGGACGAATTGCAAAGCATGCTTACCGCACTTGACAAAGTAAATCCGTGGGCCTGAAAATTAATACGCAGAGTAATGATCAATAACCTCGGGACAGCACAGCGGTTTGAGATAGGTGGCGGAGCAGTGAAATTGGTAAGCAAAGATATCTACTTAGGCCAAGTTGTGACCCCGTATTCGAACCATAAGGCAGAGATAATCAGAAGGATAAGAATGGGGTGGAGTGTATTCGGCAGGCATTCTAAGATAATGAATGGCAGCCTAGCATTGTCCCTGAAGAAGAAAGTGTATGACAGCTGCATCTTACCGGTACTCACCTACCGGGCAGAAACTTGGAGGCTCACTAAGAGGGTTCAAAACACATGTAATGAACCACAGTTGTTAGCTGTGCAGTTTTGTGTGCAGGCGGGATCAACTGGTGGTTCTATATTACCTTTTCTACACAGCTTCACAAGCGCATCCGGCACAGAAAACGCAACCTCAACTTGGGCACGTGGAGCAATCTTTAATATATGATAGCAATATATGACAGCACTACACTTTTTCCCTCATTGTTTTTTGCTGGTCGTATTTTTTGCCTTCGTCTTCTTAAGCAGCCCATCTGCAACTCCATTGGTGGAAGTTGTCGAAGTCGTGCCTAAGCTATTCACTTCATGACGTTCGTATTCTCACTGAGCCAAAATTTATTCAGCCACAGAAAAGGCTTCGTATAGTGTTGGCATGTTTTTTTTGGTGGTGTTTGATTACTGATCGACTATAAAAATCACACATATTTTCTGGGAGCCGGGAATAAGTGCTGCCGAATACACATCCTTGGGCGTACTGAACTAGTCTTTCATCTTGACCGAGCATTGTGTCCTTCGTCCGCTAAGTGGACGTCAGTTCAGGGCGAACGACAGGATCTGTCGTTGGCGGAGGATCTGTCATTGGCGGAGGGATGATGCGCTTTCCGTTGAGACTGAAAAACCAAAATATCTAAGCACCCGAGCCAGAAATATCCTTCTGAAATTCAGAGAATTTTCTAATGTTGCCTAGCATTCTGGTGCTGCTCATCTAGAGTTTGAGTTCTTCACAGCCAAATACGGCTCTGATTAGGTGAATACGTTGAATAATTGTAGTACTTTGAGCGTTCTTTTTTTCGCATTGAATGTAAATATATATCATTAGAGCGATGAAGTACCGTTACTTTCCTAATTATCCTTTTTCGAAAATGCAAGTTGTGCTGAAAAGTTGGTTGGTTTAGCTATTTTTTTATCCGCATTCGAAGCGTTCTTTTGCGGACTTTTTTTGCTTATTCATCCTGGGGGAGTTGTATAAGATGGATATTTTTGATTTTGTCAAATTATTCTTGAAAATTTTTTGTTGCTTGTTTTTCTATTTCTAGGTTTTTCAAAATTCAGTCTGACCAGTCAACTCAATCAACAGTAGTATAACTATTCAACGGGTTACTTTCGCCAAATCTGTATTTTTGTGGAAATGCAGGGCTTCACACGGTTCTGCGTTATTGCTATCCATTTGTATTTGGAGCGTTTTTTGAGGACTTTGTTTATTCTTCGGTGTTGGGGAAATTTACAAGACGCATATTTCTGAATTTGTGGGATTGTTTTTACGAAAATTTTTAGTAGTTTGATTTTTTTTGGTGTTACAAAATTCTACCCGACCAATTATTTCCATTCACAAGCATATAACGAGTAAAGGTGTCGCTTTCGCCAAATCTGCAATTTTGTGGGAATGCAGGGCGTTACAGTATCCTGGCTGTGGGGGTACTTGGCGAAGAATGCTACGGATTAGAAAATTTTGCCGCGATTTTGCGTGCTTTGTAATTTTTGCCTTACATCAGGAATCCGTAGTCATTAACAACCGAGTGGGCCACCGTGTTTCGGCATCAAAAATGGAATTTGGTTCTCAGCACCATTTCAGACGTGAATGCTTCCTTGATGAGTACAGACAGCTGGAAAAGTGGGTAGACGAACATAAGGGCAACAGCAATATGTAAGCCGTTTGTAATATGTAAACAATATGCTCCTATTTTGCTTCCGATTTCATGAACACGTTGGGAGCATTAATATTCAGTTCATTTGGCACAATTTAACATTTTCTTATGTGGAGTTTATGGTGTGGCTGCATTGGCGTTTCTGGAAAAACCAATTAAGAAAACATAACTTTTAAGGGATTCGTCTTTACATCAAAGTTAGCAAGCAAAATTTACAAACGTTCTCAACACCCGCGACATACCGCCTAAAAGGGGCCATGCAGAAAAAACACAAGTTTGGTTTATTCGAAAGATTACCTCGTTAGAATCATACTGGCACCACTTTTAATGGAAACATTGCTAAATTAAGCTATATCATTAGGAAAAAAAGAATGGCCATAAAACCCACTAGCTCATTTCCCGAAATAGAACCTACGATGTTGTGACGAGCCCTTTACGGGCTGGGTCACTGTTTCCTGTTTGGGTGGCTCCTTGCAGAGTTGAGAGGAAAAACGACACGGGCACGACCTTCTTTGCAGTAAACCAAATTCCTACATGACGCATAATGTTTGCGTGCGCATATGCAATCTCTGGCCATTTTTAGCGCCCGTTAGCAGCCCGTGGAATCGCTGTCTTATGAATTCGCAAGTGACCTATCGTTGTCAGCTACAATATACAGCCGTTTCCGCCTTCATGCGAGTGCGTCCACACACCGTCGCTGCAGCCGATGGGCTGCAGCAGATGGCGGAGGAAGCCGCTTTCTAGGCGTCGTTCGCGATGCATGCCGGGATTGAATCCCGGTGCTCCGATGACTATCTCGGTAGTCTAGTTCACTGTACTCCCGGTGCGCGGCGGGGTCACCAAAAATTGTCCCGCGACGGTGCGCCCTGGTTTATTGAGGACAGATGGTGCGGAACAGTGCGATATATTGAGGATGCTATGACACAACGCTGACCAACTGGTATAAGCGGCACGGTCACTTATATGACCATGTTTGTCGACTCATACGTTACGTTATGCGGGAGGATTAATAGGAACCCTAATGAATATACGGCAGGTATAGCAGTCTGGCTACAAGCAAATTGCGAACACGGGCACTTAAGCGGTACTGCAGCACCCTCTATGAAAGTGGGTGATAAACAAGATAACCAAACGGCGGTCTGTGAGATAGCAGCAGCCGACGTCATCAGGCTATCCTTAGCGTTAAAGCTCTACTCAGGATACGTCATTGTCGACGTCACGAAAACACACGATTTATTGAAAGAATTGAAATTTTTGCTTCGAATGATTAAGTTCTCACTGAATAAAGCGTCGTTTGCTGCCGTACAAGCGCTGACGCCACTATGAAACATTAAATTTTTCGAATGAAACAAACGCGTTCTTTCTGCATGGCCCCTTTAATGTTCGGGCATCCTAGAATATTACAGCTCTTGTACAGGCTCAAAAAGGGGGGCTGCATTTTTGAATTGATTGGCATGTACTGCACGTAAGGCAGCTAATTTGGGATAATAAAATTTATAGTAAGAGCTCATTATGGATAACAATGCATAGACAAATCACCAGCGTTTTCTGTTGCCGTCCCTCAGCAACTGTTCCGATGCCACCATAGAAATTGGGAATTGTGAGAGGAGAGTTTCTACACAAAGGAAAGTTTATTGCTTACAAAAAGAAAAGCTAAACAGTGCGGATGGCGTGTATTCATATTCCTACCAAATGGAAAGCAAACCTTCATACACTGATTGTACAGTGCAACCAATTTCGTGAAAACAGAATTTTTTGAATAGTTTTATACGCTTTATTTTGAAGTATTTATGTGTCCTAAACTACTTCGGTGGAGCCATTTTCTAGATGTTGCATGTTCTGAGGTGCAGAAACCTTGCAGAGACATTGGCATTCTTTTTCACATATATCTCGCCGTCCAGTTGCACATCTGGTGAGAAGGCGTGATTTGAAAGCAACCAAATGGTTTCTGCCCTTCCTATAGATGTATCTGCATTTTTAATAAGTCTCAGTTCCTCCTTTTTTGCAAATGAGCTGGTTATAAATGAAATCTGATTCTAAATGTGCTTACCCAGTTTTTTGTTTTTTTTTTGTCACAGGAAACAGCCCCGGGAGATTTTATCGACCGCAAACACAACTACAACTACAACCTCAAGGGCAACCACAACAAATGTCAGTATTCCAAGTGTCGCAGCCACCGCAACAAATGCCACAACAACAGCCACAACGAATACTCCAACCACCATCACAAATGCTACCGCAACCGCAACAACCACTACACATTCAGCAGCAGGAACTACAGCAACAGCAGCAGCAACTACAACAACTACAGCAAGCAGAAATGCAGCAGGAGCAACAGCAGCAACTACAACAGGACCAAAAGCCACAACTGCAACTACAGCAAGTACAAATGCAGGAGCAACAACGGCAACAACTGCAACAACCACTGCGACAACTACCGCAACAGCTAAAGCAAGCGCAATTGACACAGCAGCAACAGCTGCAACTACAACAGCAGCAGCAGCAACAACAACTACAACCACAGCAGCAAGCACAATTACAGCAGCAACAGCAGGAGCAATTACAACAACAGCAACAACTACCGCAACAGCTACTGGAAGCCCAAATGATAGAGCAGCAGCAGCAACTACGACAGCAGCAACAATCGCAACTAAGAATACAGCAGCAAGAACAGCTACTACCAATGCAGCAGCAACTACAACAGCAGCAACAACTAGAACAACAACAGCCAGCACAAATGCAGCAGCAGCAACAGGAGCATCTGCAACAACACCAGCAACTACCGCAACAACTTCAGCAAGTACAAATGACGCAGCAGCCAGAACAGCAGCAACTACAACAGCAGGAGCAATTACAACAACAGCAGCAACAACTACCTCAACAACTGCAGCAAGCACAAACGATGCAGCAGCAGCAACTACAACAGCAGCAGCAACAGCAACTAAGAATACAGCAGCAAGAACAGCAGCTACGAATACAGCAGCAACTACCGCAACAACCTGAGCAAGCACAAATGATGCAGCAGCAACCACAGCAACTACTACAACAGCAGCAGCAGCAGCAACAGCAACTACGAATACAGCAAGCAGCACAGCAGCAACTACAACAGCAACAACAGCAACAACAGCAACACCAACTACAACAACAACAGCAAGCACAAATACAGCTGCAACAACAGGAACAACTACAACAACAGCAGCAACAACAACTAGCGCAACAACCACAGCCAACACAAATACAGCAGCAACAAGAGGAACAACTACAACAACAGCAGCAGCAACAACAACAAGCACAACTACAGCCAATACAAATGCAGCAGCAGCAACAACTACCACAAACACAACGACCTCCCATTTTAACCCCTCCGGGCTTTGAAGGTCAACTTGGCGGAAACCGCGGAGCAAGCACGGGCAATGCCTTTGGTGGAGGTCCTAGTGGAGGCCTTGGCCCAGTCCGAGGAGGCGGTCTTCCTGGACGGCTGATGAGAGGAAATCAACCGACCGGCACAGGTACTGCAGGAGGTATAGCAAAGGCGTGCCCACGGGTGTGCTGGTGCAGATATAGGAAAACTATTTATGAAACTGGCACATAAAATGGAGGATAGTTTCCAAACGGCGTGGCAACTGGTGGAATCAGAAGTGGTCCTAGCTTTCACTCCTTAGGTGGTGGCAACAGTGGTGGCCCGAGTAACTTCGCCTTAGGTCAGTAAAACGTCATGTCGTGAATCCACAAAGTGTCAATCAGTTATCGAATATTGAAAAGCTCTTTAGGCGTCGCTGAGCCTGAAACCGTTCGCTGGGGCAGTTTTGCAATGTAATGTCATGCTTATATTCAGAAAAAGTCAGAAATAATGGTGCCATGGCCATTTTTTAGATGCGACCTGCCTGAACTCGTGGATATCGGGTGCCGAAGTAATTTCTTTAGATTTGGCTTTTTTGCCTAATTTCGGCATTACTGCACTGGATTGCGCTGCTTTTGATGCCCGTTTATCAAGCGTGGTGTCCTAATCGTCTCGCCCACACTCAGTGCTATTTCATCTTTTTCTCAGTTGATTGCACTTATTATGAGCACGTTTGCGCTGATGTTTATCGCACCAGCACCAGCGCCATCATCTGTATCCTGGTGGTTCAGGTCGTCATTTCTACTGGGAAAAATGCCATGCTCATGACGACCTCTGTTCATAACATTCAATTCATGTGAGAGTCGGCGCCCTGACCGAAAAAGGAACTGCCATGTTAATCACGGTTCAAACCACGGGTGCCCACACACAGAAAGCTCTTGGTAATGTCATAACAAATGCAAAGACCACGAACAGTTTAAGCAGCGCAAATGTCAAAACGTCAGTCGCTTTTACTGTAACCGACTGATCAGGTTGTAGAAGATGAAAAAGCAAGGAGGAATTGAAGCATTAATGAGGGCAATCTTCCTTTACGCCTTGTCTCAGTGTCAGCCCTTTAGACCATTGGCACGGCACGCCGCGTGAAGTGGGTGATAAGGGCTGAAAAGTCAACACTTTTTCGTCGATGCCACAGCGGGAGCTATGGGAAATTTTATTAGGAAAGGTGCTGTGCTCACAGTGGCCTCCATCTCGTGCAAGGCACCTATTGGCTGCAATACCACAGAACCACGGGCCAGGTGGTTAGCACTAATGGCGGTAACGCGCGCGCCCTACATGTTGGGGAAAAGGGGGAGAAAGAATTCGATTTCAGCCGCTGAAGAATAATTTTAACTAAAGAAAGTTCATACCAATTTTACGATCCTTCAGTTTTTTACAGGGCATAGAGGGCATTTGCGGGAGGTTGAGCTGGTTATTTGCACAATGTACGCTAAAATGGGCTGACGAAAGTTTTACGTTGCCTGTTTCTTTACAGCAAATGGTGCACTTGGACAAGGCGGGGCAGCAGCAGGACGAGAATTACTACAGCAACAGCCACAACAAGGGCAAGCACTACTTCTACGACAACAACGAGAACAGGAACTACAGCAACAGCAACAAGTACAACTACGACAACAGCAGCAGCAACAACAACAGCAGCAACTACAACAGCAACTAGTACAGCAACAAATACAACAGCAACAGGAACAACAACTACAGCAGCAACAACCACAACAACCAAGATTAGGCACCCAAGGCTATCGACGTGGACCGGCCAGAACGTCCAGAGGGCGATTGAGCAATGATTATGTTGGCAGCCTTCGTACTGAATTAGTGTCTAATGTTGGCGGAGGACTGAGTGGAGGAAGAGGCGGCGGAAGTTTCAGTAGTGGCCCACCCGGAAGCATTGGAAGGTCAGCGGCTGCTGGTGGTGTGGGAGAAGTTTCGGCAATCCCGAACGGTGGGACACCTGTCCGTGCTGGAGGTGGCATGGCCGTCGTCAATTCAGGTGAGAAAATGTCTTGTGTTGCGGGTCCACTTAGCCGTTGAAACCATTGTCTAGAGAGCAATCAGGGACTACAGGGTTCTGCAGTATTACAAATAATGTCCGGGCATGTTTTAAAATTAACCTTGACAACGTCAACAGAGTAACGTACACACAGACGTAAGGCCCGCGCTGTTCTGATTTTGTTGTCATGAGTTTCTAGTTCATCGTATATTTTATCTTAGCATAAGGTATTGCTACCTTGGAACTTTATCTTTTCCGAGTATTGTGGAGTGAAGCATTTTAAGTTTGGCTTTTCCAGCCTGAAAGGGTCGAAGAGGGCCAAACGTAGTTTATTTAGATGATTTCCACATGAGTGTCAAAACAAATAGAAGTAGATTTAGAATGTTGGCACGTTATCAGGAACTAGAGGGGTAACAGTCGACAGCACTTTAGCTTTGGTCACATGGCTAAACACCTTTTGCGAAATCTTCATTGTTTCCAGCGATAACAGGCTATAAAGACTCATTTATGGAGTGTCTCTCAATATATTATGAAGAGTGCATGGATGGTAATAAAATTTCGAAAATCAGGTATTCCTATTAATGGAAGGCTGCCGGAACATGCCTGTGAGCGCCAGCAGCTGCTGCTCTCCGGATTGAGAAGGTGCGCAAAAGGAAGGTGATAAGGACGTGGGATAAGGATATCTAGCTCTGTCCCATCCTCCATTAATTACGAAGCAGAGCGTTTAGCAAAAGAAGTCGGTCTAGTGAAGAAACCTTTTCTGAACTGGAATACCTCTCAAATAATAATGAAATGTCCTAAGTTGAGGCAATGCGATGTCTGAACAACACAGGTGGGCATTAACGTGTCAAAAACCAGAGATATTATATGGTATAGAGTGCACTCAAGGATGACTAACTGTGTGTGTGTGGGGTATTTCGTATAATAACCATTTCGCAGGATTTTCAGGAATTCTACCGTGTAACGTATCAGCACTTTTGTATCAGGCCTTATGGCTTTGTATCAGCGCTTAGCTTCCCGACGAAATGAGGTCGTCGATAGTTTTCTATCGGAATATTGATTAGCCTACCACTAAGATGTCCTCATTGTGAGCGACAGTAATCGAATGCTTCAACAAAACTTGAGAGACCAAAAGAACAGGAACATGCTATGGGAAACTGCTTGAAGTGTGCGGACAGGCGACGAGTACACTGGCACGAGTGCCCACCGCGAATTATGTTTCTTCCACTGTCCTATAAACATTCCTTGTCATCAGCAGAGAGTGGCTGTTTGTTTTAATGGATACGATATAACGACTCCAATTCACTGAATGTGTTCATTGCATCGATTGTGAGTGCATGAAGAGAAGTTTAAGTTTGGGTCTTTCGTGGTTCGGCATTAGTGCTATATAAAAATTTTATCAGAAAGAATCATTTTTTTATAAATGAAGTCTTCCCTTCTATTTAGATGATAAAAGGCTACTTACCTTTCAACAACCCCACGTAAAAAACCCTGTCGAATGTTCGGGCTCAACAAATAAATTGCAATCCGCATCACTGCTTCCAAAAGCTCCCGCACTTCGCTTCTAATCTGTAGCAAAAATATACCACATACTAAATGACTATTAAAATAATTAAAGAACTTAAAATGCTAGAATTTTTCATAGTGCGTTTACAGAATATTATTAACATTTAGTGTACCTCCCTCAGTTATTCTTGATATTTAACAGTGAAACCCGTGATGCACCATTAAACTATATTTTAGGCCTATGGATAAGTAATGGTTACTGAAACAAGATATAGGAAAAAGCTAGTTCTGTGGTTTTAAACTCCTGCCGTATAAAATAGGGCTCCTTGGAAATATTTATGGTATATAACAACTTTCTACGGAAACACGCGAAACGTCGGGTGGGTGTAAACGTGTTTTGAGGGTACTTTCCTGGTTTTTATAAGGCCGAATTGCGAAACTTGAGTGTGTTTTTTGTTTATATGCTTGAATGCCTTGAAATGGCATTGGTGTATTTTGTCACGCGAGATTAGAGCACCGATTTCACTTCTTTTTTGAGGCGCAAGTTTAACCAAAGAGAAGTGATTGCGCGCTGATATGTTCGGGTCTTCATTTGCAATTAAGCCCTAACTGTATGGCAAATTTGTGCGGTCGGTTATAAATCGACTTGCTTTCGAATGTGCCTAAAACAGCTTGCGTTTTCTGTTTGTTAACAGGATCCAACCCGGTAGGAGGTGGCGCTACACAAGCAACGCCGCAACTACAACCGCAAATACAAATACAGCAGCAGCAATTTCAGCAACGACGACAACATCTACAGCTACAGCAACAGCAACTAGTGGAACGACAACGACGACGACAACAACAACAACAACAACAACAACAACAACAACAACAACAACAACAACAACAACAACAACAACAGCAACAACAACAACAACAACAACAGCAACTACAGCAACAGCAATTGAAACAACAGCAGCAACTGCAACAACAACTGCCACAACAGCAGCAGCAACTACGACAACAACCGGAACAGCAGCAGCCACAGCGACAGCAGCTACTGCTGCAACAACGACAGCAGCAGCAACAACAAGAACAACGAAGTTTAAATGGTCAAGGCTATCAAAACACACCTGTGGGAAGCTTTGGACAAGGTTTGGGCAGTGTCTCCAATGTAGGCTTTGGTCGAAGGAGAGACGTCACGTCCAGTTTTAATGGAAGAATGAATAATGGAGAAAGTACCCGCTTGGGTTTTGGCGGAAGCACTCTCGGAGGCCGTAATATTCCTACATCCAGTAATAATTTTGGAGGAGCTGGCAGAAACTTGCCCACGGGGCCTGCTAGTCACCTGTCAAATGGTATGGGACGTGAAAGCAGTGGAGTTGGTTCGGTCCGTGGCACATTTGGTGCCGGCAACAAAGGGAACCCAAGCCAAACTTCAGGTGAGTACAATTTTGAAGTACTATATGACCGAGTGACATACAGTTATCGAACGCTGCTTGTAAGGCTTTATGGGCCCACTGGAGCAGAATTATTAGCAGGAGTGGTTGTTTGGATTATTACAACTTGGGCTTGGAACCTAGGGATGGGTAATTTTTTCTTATAGCTGTCGTTTTTACAGCATCTGTTTCGGCTTTTAATGACGGTATTGTAACTGAGCACGAGGGAGCTTTTAGTCTATATCTCGGGGAAGAATTTAACAGAGCGTCTCATTATTCTTATGAAAGCAGAAACAATCCGCGATGGAGGTTATTTCTGGGTTTTACGAGGGCAAAAAATTAAGTTCAGCGTCTGTACATCTCCCTCTCATATTTACACCGAGAGTGGGAGCAGTTAACAGAACCTAAACTTATGTGATGCAGACGGGATAACCTTTTCAAAAATTCAGGTAGTTTGCAGCTATACAAATAACGCTCCAAAGCATATTTGCAAGTGCTAATGAAAATAGTGAGCAGGATTGCTCGAGGGAGCTAGCCGTGCAGAATTTTAGAGACCTTTTGGGGTTCGCTGGCTTGACGGGAAGCTTGAATTGGGCCTTTCAAAGTCATTTTTTTTGTTGTTGGCCGTGTTTAAACCTACAACGAATCATGAAAAAATGTCGTACGACAACTCCGAGGATTACTTATGTTGACAAGAAAAATTGGCGTGTATACTATTCTAAGGTAGTACATTTCGTTAATCTGGTACAAAGACATTGGCCAGAAGAAGTTGGAAGAAGTTAGGGCTCTAGCCCTAAAATGCCATCAATGATTCAGACAAAAAGGAGCTAACAAGCCTCATTAAAATTCTTCCCTATAGACTCGAATGTTTTTATATATCACTCAGTTATCATTTCAGCAAATTCCGGCTTGTTTTAATCGCCCTTATTTGTTTATCGCAATACAATAAACAATTGTGATATAACTGACACTTACACCTTGTGGCAAACAAAAATGTTCCTCCAGACGGAACGAACTTTAGATTGCTTCAGCCGTTGCAGCCAAATATTGTCATTACGCCATAGAACTACGCAGTGTTCTCCCAGTAAACGAGACTTATTAGAGAGAACTTGTGCTCCACAAAGAGCGTACACAGAATACGCAAGCGGAGATGAAGCAGTAACCAATGTGGCGTACACAGAAAGCGTTGGCGAAAAGGTATGCCGCGGATTTTTCCCTGCGCGCATTTATCTCTCCGTGTAAATCTTCCCGAAATCAACGAATTACACTGAACACTAGCGATCCCAGACGAACATTTCAGTCTTTTGACGACAGGGTTAAACGCCCCCTCTACCAAAAATATGAGGGAAGCTCACACTAACGCGTAAGACCTGAAGGCAGCGAGGCTGCCGCGGTGGCCGCATTTCTGATGGAGCCGAAAAGCAAAAACGCCCGTGTGTACGAGATTTTGGAGCTCGTTAAAGATCCCCAGGTGGTCAAAATTAATCCGGAGCTGTCCAAATCTGCGCGCCTCATCGCCTGCGTTACGGCGGTGCGTTAAACCCTACAATCAATCAATCAATCAATCAATCAATCAATCAATCAATCAATCAATCAATCAATCAATCAATCAATCAATCAATCAATCAATCAATCAATCAATCAATCAATCAATCAATCAATCAATCAATCAATCAATCAATCAATCAACGAAGCTGTACGCAACCTTCATGACCATCACGATGGTTTAAGTCCACAATCGCAGCCGATTAGCGTGTTCGTGGCTGCAAGGACCATTTCTTTTTCTTTGCTGGTATAAGTGTTAGATTCCTACATTTAGGTAAGTGACTGGTCACAAAACTTGTGTGCATTAGCATGTTTCACCACTCTGACACCGTTGAGTTGGAGGTGCATTTATCAATCATCATCGAGTGTAGCTGAACGCGGTGCAACTCAGTTAAACACTTCAAATAATTATTTTTCTCCCCCGGTGATTACTTCCATTTCCAGTAGTGGTGGTTGTTGTGGAGCCAATGCTGGAAGTACATCGTCGTGTCGTCTACTTTTACACGCAGGCGTTCTCTTCATAGTGCCTTGCGATCGCCATGGTAGACCGGCAGTGGCTGACACAAGTGATTTATTTGAGGAGTGCCGAAGTTTTAATAGATGAGATCTATGGAAGTTCCACGAACAGTAGTAGGTAGATTACCCCATTTCTGGTTAAGGCAACTCATACTGAACTCGATCCTTCATGTGTCCCATACTCATACTGAACAGATCCAGCCACGTGTCCCCCTTTCTCTTCACGTAAAAGTCTCGCGTCACTAGAACGGGTGCACATTCCTGTTCGTACATGTGTCTGAGCTTCAATGCGAAGAACGTTTTAGCTTTCTCTTGAGTAGTGTGAGGCGCAACGTAGAGTACGAGCATTCTAAAGCCACCGAAGTTCGATTTCAGGCTTGAACCCACCGTCTTTTGGTAGGTCCACGTTTTGTAGTTCTGGTAGAGGACTCCAGTCATTTTGACGCAGACGCTTACTTATCCGACAGTTCTGTCCACGTTCTTTTTGTATCCAACACAAGCGTAGTCCTAGATCTGCATTCTGGCATTGTTCCATGTTTCAATGAAGCATATTACGTATGCCATTCGTAGCTGTTCGTCGTGATTGACGTCGGTTGCGTGGCAGTGAAGCGATCGAACGTTGAGCAGGGCGACGGTGAATTCATCTTCGCCGATCTTTGCGTATGCCATTCTACAAGTTCAGCAGATCGTTCCGAGTGGGTAGTTTTGTAACCTCTGAAATTTAGCATAATGTGCGTGATCCGGGTTGTCTTTGATGCCGTGGTGAAGCGTTAAGTCTTCGACGGTGTTGGTCAGCTAACGTTTTTCGAGATTGGTGCACCGATTAAGGCCCACTCACACGAGCTTCTGCTTGTGCACCTTGTCGAATTCGTACACGACACTCGCGTATGTGGCTCTTTGAGACTTGTGCATGGTCGTTGCATTTGCCTGTGTCAGGGGGAATTAATTGTTTGCGTCTGACCACCTCGTCTTTCTTTCTGCTCAGATTGGTCACAACCACTGTGGGTTCGATAGGCACCCAGTCAGACTCGGTCCTGTGAGTGTTTCCTCCAGGTACTCCAACCACACGTACAGGTTTCAGTTAGTCATTAGACCCGACTTATATACCGGCTTTTTGAGCAGGCCGTGCTTCCGGTGCACGTCCACCGCCGTGTCTTCCGGCAATGCACGCAGGAATAGCTGCACAGTTTCCTGAACGTTCTTGTTCATAAATACGTTCCCGATCTGGCAACGTATTTCGTACGGACGATAGCCTTTAGTCAGACGACGAATGTTCGTGAGCGGAATTCGAGGTGAGACCATCCGCTCTTCCACGTCGTTCAACAGCGGCAACGAGGTGGGCTTGAGCGGGTACACCAACCCGTTGCTCACGCTGAACAGAGGCACCCTTCTTCGAATTAGCGAATCGCGTCACGTCCGGCACACTCGCATCTTCTCGTGTTCATCCGATGCGTCCGGAAGATCTCCCGCAGCCTTCTAAGACCCTCCGTGTGTTTTTCGTGATTGAGAATAAATTTGATCATTGTTTTTGAGTCAAACCACGACCTGGTTTGAGTCAAACCATAAACCACAACCTCAGTCGAATTTGGACACGAGTGTTCAAATTCGACTGAGAGAAACCGGCGGTTGAGCCGAGCGTCGGCTTCCGCTATCGACTGACGTTGCCACTGCTGATGAACGGTAACGGCTGGATGTTGCCAGTACCACTCACGCACCTTCGCCAGTTGGGTTGAACCGATTCGGTGTTTGGGGCCCACCGGCGCCTTTTGACAGCATTCCCGGCCACGTGGTTCATGTTGGCTGTCTGGAGTCATTTCCGTTTTCTATTCCGAGTGCGACGAGCTTCGGTGTGAGTGGCCTCTCCATTGGGCGTGCGGACGACTTGTGGGCAACCCATCTATGCGCCTTAGCCGGCGCACGTTAAGATGCATGCGAATGACGAATGCACAGCTCTATGTTATGAGCGGAGCCATCGGGTGACGCGAGCAGTGTGATTGCGCTAGCGAAAGTGTTGCGACGATTACGCTGGAGTCCCGTTTTGGGCATATCTTGGCCAATCTCTATAAGCGGGTTGGTTTTGCGTGACAAACGTGTGCAGGGCTTCAACTGCTTGGTGGTCGTCGCAAAGTAGGAACTCACGTGCACACACTCCCGGGAGCGTTTCTTGTTGTTTTTAACGGCCGGGTGGTAGCCGCGCAGCCCCGCGCTCACGGGCGCGCGCTCGGCAATTTCTTGGTATTTTTAAGTACGGACAGAAAAAATTACGATTTGGTAAAGAGCTTCGCTCTTAAAAAGATAGCCTGTCGGGCATGGAAAAGAAAGAGAAACACACGCTTCGTTTCGAATACAGATAAGAAAGCAGGGCGTGGTCAGACGCTGGCAACAAACCGCAGAAGTAAACAAAACCGAAGGCAAGGTTTTCTGCATTGCCCCGCCCCCCCCTAAACACACAGTTCAAGATTGCAGCAACCCAATGGTAAACGAAAGCTATGGTATAAAATATAAAAAGGCTGTATCTGGCGTAGTAAGGCTTGAGACGAGTCACGTGGACGATTTAGGACCACGCGGGTCGTCGCCAGGTGCCGGCGTAAACGTGCGAGACAACCTGATAGATAAGTAACCCATTACGTCGCTTAGATTTGTAGATGATTTGATTGATTGGTTTAACGCGCCGACGCTACTCAGGCGATGAGGCGCGCCGTAGTGGAGGGATCCGGATTAATTTTGACTTCCTTGGGATTTTTAATGTGCGCCAAAATCTCGAACACAAGAGCGTTTTAGCTTTTTGCTTCCATCAGAAAAGCGCCGCCTCAGTCGGGAATCGAACCCGCGTCCGCGTGCTCAGCAGCACAACGCCTTAGCCACTGAGCCACAGCAGCGGGTGCTGAAATTTCTAGGGTTCGAAATGCTGCCGCAGGAGCCCTTCATTGAATCCGCGTCGTCCAACTGGGGTGAAAACCAACACTAGGTCATCTGGCGTATACTCTGCCTATCGGCTTCGGAGGTTGTAGCGTCCATCGTGTGCCAGCTGCTGGTACAAAGTCGTTCCTCGAGAAAACTGGTGAGCCTTCTCCGTGTACACTGTAGATATCCTTGGACGTCAGCATTGAGGGTGTCGTCTTCTACGTGAGGCAGCAGGTAATTGGGAACCGTAGAGGGCCATCTTCCCTAGACAAGTTAGAGCGTTGTCATCAGCGTAGCTTCGTAGATAGCCGTGTATACGCCGACATAAGGGACGACCGCGTCCCACGAGTTATGGGCAACATCGACATAAATAGACAGCACACACGCTGTGGTGTTGTTCAGGCGTTACGGTAGTCTGTTCGTTTGGGGCTGGTATGGCATCGTTCTTCAGGGCCAAGTGTTTTTATAGCGTAAGACACCTTGCATGAGCTCCCCAGTGAAGACCGTCCCGCGGTCCGTGATTAGTACTTCAGGGGCTTTATGTTGGAGCAGAACTTGGTAGATTAAGAACTTTGCGACGTCTTGTTTTTAGTCCCCCACGGAAGAGCGGCGGTCTCTGAGTAGCGCGCGATTTAGTTTGTCGCTACGACAATCCACTTGTTTTCAGCTCGTTACGTAGGGAAGGTGCCCAGAAGGTCTATTTTGATGTGTTGGAAGGATCTCGACAGGACGACGATCTGCTGCAGAAGCCTGGCAGGTCTCTTCGGTGGCGTTTTGCATCACTGGCACTCACGGCAGCTTCGGAAGTAGTGGAGACATGGAACGTAAGGCGGGGCCGTAGTACCTTACCTTGATGTTTTCAATTGTGATTGATGCGGGGAGATATCCGGAAGGATATCTCTCCGACGCGCACGCTGCCATAATTTTGTCACGAGGGCCTGTGGGAATGACGAGAATATAATTTGTTGTCCCTGGTTTTGAAGTGCATTTTACGAGGGCGGAGATTACCGAGATGGCTGCCGGCAAGTTTCGCTTGAAGGCCCTTGGCACGCCGACTTTACGTCCTTGAAGGTGGGGAAGCGTGACATGAAATTCGGGGTGGATGCGTCGCTGGCGCACGCCGTCGCTCTCTGTCCCGTTTCGAAAAAACGCACCTTCTTCATCGGTGTCCTGTGATGGTGGGTCGACCGGGGCGTGAGAGAGGCAGTCGGCATTCGAATGCTTCCTGCCACTTTTGTGGACGATTATAACATCAAATTTTTGCAATCACAAGCTCCATCGCCCGAGACGGCAGTTGGGGTCGTTCAAATTGGTGAGCGAACGCAGCGCATGGTTGTCTGTCACAACCTTTAATGGTGTGTGGTAAGCAAGTGCGGGCGAAATATCTGAATGCCCCGTTTAACCGCGAGCCACTATTACTCAGAGGTTGAGTAGTTTGTTTCCTTCACCAGACCACGGCTGGAAAAGCCGATTGCTTTTTCTTAGCTGCTTTGCTTTTGGACTTGGAGGGCACACTAGCTTGCCTCACTGGTATCTGCGTGTATTTCTGTTTTGGCATTTTGTCGAAATGAGAGAGCACAGGCTTGCTGTGCAGGCGTTGTAGCAGCTCTCGGAATGCTTCTTTGTGGTCCTCTTCCCACCAAAACGGGTGCTGTTTGTCAGTGGCATAAGGGGATCTGCTAAGCGTGCATTGTTTGCGAGGAAGCGCCGGTAGTACTCCCAGAGAACGAAACATCTTCACACTCCTTTCTTATATTCCAGCGTCGGGAAGTTGGTAATAGCTGAAGTTTTCGCGGGACAGGCACTACTCCGTCAACGTTGACGAAGTAGCTTAAGAACTTCAGTATGCGAAACAGCACTTTTCCGGCTTTGTGGCAAGGTGCGCGTCGAATCTTCGCTCGGAAAGAACCGGGACGTCGAAGGACTCTAGGCTTGTGTGCCCCTTTATGGCTTCTTTCATTGGCCGGCTTCCTCGTAGCCCGGCGCACGTTTGCAGTCGTTAGAGTACCTAGCATCAGACGTGCGAACGCGTGCACAGGGGTCTTTTTATGCAACTGACATTTAATAAAACCCCAAAAACGCAGATATAACATTTACATGTTTCCCCTGCAAATTTTGTCAAACAAGTGAACGGGAGCCCATTTCCAACGCCGGAGCTCCTCACCTTTTGCAAAATTAGCTCCACGAACGTACTGTTATCAATGCTCCTTGCGTGACACTGCTACGCGGATAACGCGGACTCTTCCTTTTAAACATGCATGCCTTGCAAATTAAATTAAACGAGGCCATTCCTCAAAACAAGTGTCCTGCTCGGTGTGAAAGTTAAAAATTGAAGCCGGTTTTAAACCTGTACAATCTGATAAAACAGCCGAGCTCTGTGTCCCGTTGAACCGCGCGTTCGCGCCTTCTGTTTCGAGTATCTCTTCGCGCTGGCGTTTCCATTCCGCTACTTGCTTCTGAAGGTCAGGATTTTTTTGTCTCCGCTTGCATTGTATCTCGGCTTCTTTTTTTTGTGAACTTCAGAATTTCTTGCTCTGCGCTGGGGTAGAGACTCCACTTCTTGGTTCCTTGCTTGGATTTGTTGCGTGGTAGTTGGCTTCCATTTTTACGCAGTTTACAAGGGAGAAAGCTTCGCGTTATATCATCTTGTTTAATAAATGAAGTGATTTTTTCTCGAGGCAAAGAAAAGCAGAGTGTACACGAGTCATGCTTTTAAATGTCATCACATTTCAACCATGGGCTTCACCAAGGAACTCATATTCAATGTTCCGTGATGTGTAAAGTTCTTGGTATTGCTATGTGGCGTCATTTATTCTAAATGTATGTTTATAAAACTCGATATGCCACTAAACTTTGCAAGTGCTGTACCTTATGAATATTTTTTCATAAAGCAAAAATAATAATGCAACAGAAAATAAAGGGCTTGCGGACCCAACTTTTATGACTATATTAACGCCACAGTACAGAGAGAACTATACACTTTGCATTTGGTTTTCCTTCACAGTGAGCTTTCCTGCTCAGCTCTAGAATAAGGCATTAAACATTGCCGGCAGCTACCATGATTGGAAGGTTGATGCAATACTGAGAAACCAAGGGTTCTAAGGTTCAAGGAAGTTTTGTGTGGTTGAAGTGTTGTACACCTAATTGATTTCTCTGCATAGCACGATTATGCTGTGCAGTGAAGCTGGAAGGATGCGAAAATGGCCTTCAACCGTACATTGAGCACCACGAATTATTCCTGTATTTCATCTTCGAATATCGAGCCCATCTTTCCAGCAGGGGTGTTCTCCTTTAGCTTTAGAAAAGGGTGACCCATGAGCGATTCTCGCTCACGACCTCAAATGCGTTCTTTAACGTCAGCCACCAAACCATACTAGACAACTTCAGCTCAACAACTGCGGTGTTAAGACCTACAACTACATCTACGCGTTTCTCATGGTCCGGACCCCCACGACTGCCCTCGGCCTTTTTTCAACTGACAAGATCTACTTACCGATCGACTTGCCCCGTCATTTTCTTCTGTGTCCTGTGTTTACCGCTGGCTTTTATTCCATTCAAACATGTACCAACTAGCCCATTCCAACGCCTTGGTACCGAACAAAGGAACACCTCCGGGGGCGGTTCACTATCGGTAACCTTTCAATATCACCACTATTGGGCTACCGGCAAGACACGACAAACTCGAAAATGTCCAGCATACACTTTACGCAGACAATATTACAATCTGGTGCACGCAAGGGCCCGACGGAGCCTTCCAAGGCGACCTGAAGGCCATTGACATAGTAAACTAATACGTAAATGCCGACGGCCTGGTCTGCTCTCCCGAAAAATCGGAGCTTCTAATTATTAACCAGAACCGGCATGGGGCCGAAAAACCTGATATTTAGCTCCACCCACCAACGGCGCCGATTCTCTGCGTTGACAACATTCGCATCCCAGGCTTTGACATAAAGACCTCCGCAGCAGAAGCACAATACACCGACTTTAACGAGCCTCAGCTCAGATTATGGCTATGATCGGCCACATCATGGAATAAAACCAAGGTATGATAGAAACAGACTTCGTTAGAATAGTCCAGGTGTTCCTCATCAGCAGAATGATCTATGTAACCCCCCACTAGCGGCTACGCAAGAACGACCTGGAGACAACAGATGTAATCATAGGGAAGGCTTTCAAGGGATCATTCCGCTTACCACCCAATACTTGACTTGGGCCCACATAACACGGGTGCAGAGCTCATAGAAGCTCACCTCACTAGCCAACGAGAACGGTTGTTTCTGACGCTCGCCGGTAGGGGAACCCTATCATAAGAAATGACTCATACCCCGGCCCACTCAAGATAAAAAATCACAGTAGTACCGATACTGAGGATTATGCTCCCGCAACAACACGCACAAAAAAGACATGCACAAGCAAAACGCCCACAAGAACATTATGGGAACCAATGCAACGGAGTTTACATGGACGCAGCCAGCTCCCTGGGCCTCCAAGCTATAGGGGGAGAGATATCAACCGTGAATTCACAGAGTTTGCAGCTGCAACGATTGAAACATCAATACCATTCGAAGGAGAGGAAGCAGTCATCGCCTTGGCCATTGTTAACGCCACTACGTATCAGCAAAGCATTAGGGTAATAACAGATTCATAAGCTGCATGTTGTAAATTTGACAGGGGGCGTGCCTCGCATACAACTTTTAGAATCCTCACAAGCAAGCCGAGTTACCTCATACCGCCCAAGCGTCTTGTATGGACGCCTAGACACAATGGCGTTAGGCGGAAAGCAGTAAGCACATGCTGTTGCTCGAGCGTATGCCCGCCGAGCGCCGCAACAGTCGGACCAAGAACTCCCGCAACCCATCCCCCACAGTGATTTGAAATCCTACAGCACTACCGTCTCGCATTCCAGAAGCTCCCACCACTACACAAAAACCGCAGTGTAGAAGAAGCCAGAATCCGACAGATACACGCACACAAGCCTATTACAGATCATCTATCTGGACCAGTTCTCAAACAAATGCCCTCACTGCCCCGACGAATACGGATCTCTGTAGCTCATCACGCAGACCTGCCCAAACACTCAAAATGCCCCTAAATTCCCAGTCCATCCCCTAAGCAATGGAACGTTGCGCTGACCACTTCGGTCCGGAGCTACCGGCTTAAGCTGATCCCCAGGGCTTCAGCAAACCCCGCAAGACTAGGGCCTTGGACTAAGGGCACCACCACATCAGGAAGCAAACTTTTGCTCTATAACAATGAAAGTTATTCCTCCTCCACTTAATATGCGATGATGCTACAGTGCGGACGCAGACAGTCACAAACATTTTTTTGGAAACCACTAGAAACCGCTTGTCTTACATTACTAGAGGCAAAACGCGTAACGCATTTCGTAACACGACTAGGTTTTTCTTTCTTCACTTGGCGGGCCAAAGTCCTGGACAGCTCCACATTTTTTTTGACGGGTGCTAGAATCGCTTTCATACCGAACTTGGGTTCAAACTGAGCAAGCTTCCTTGGTCAGTCGGAAAGTTCAAGATCTCGCCAAACCACAACCGTGCCTTCCTTTTCCTTGTATCTTCGTTTCTTCGGTATGTTCTGTCGCAGCTGGTTTCACGCGGTTTCCGTTGCGCTGTCTGAATCCGTTTCTTTGGCTTGTGAAAAGAATCGCCGAGAGATTAACAAGTCTGGAATGGCGTCTCAGGGCAGGGAAATAAGTTGTTTCGTTAAAAGTAGTATTTCGCTTAAAAGAGCCCGAGTTTTCGAGTGTGCTGAAAGAAAAAAAACCCCAGGCCATTTCAATAACGTGAAACCTGGGATAGGGTGAAGCACGCAGTGCACAAGTACAATCTTGGTGCTTGGCGTTTTTTTCCGACGGAGATGAAACCGTTGGCGGTTAGAGGTATACAGCTTTGCTTGAAGTACGAGCCGTTCTAGCGTGGGTCGTTGGAAATTGAGAGTCGCGGTGTGTTCTTTTCGTACGCGTAAGTTCTAGCGTGAGGCATAAACGAGTGTATCGGTGCTTTAGTACCGTCACTAAATCGACTATGACATGAGTTGACGACATGGGATGCCGAGGACTCGAGCCCTTATTAAGGGGCTTCACCCATCAAAAAAGCTTTAATGCAGGTTTCACGGCCGGGTCATGTAGCGTTTATGTTAAAACTGCGTATTTATTACTTGCCTAGCACTTCGTGCGGGGAAGTAAATAAACGTTACACACAAAGGCTACACTGAGCGTTTGTTTGTGTGGTATTAAGAAACTGAATGTGAAAGCTTTGCGCAGTGTATTGCCGGCGTCTCGTTACAGCGCAGTCAAACCGTATTTACATTTCCAACACCGCCCAGAGACAGCACTGCAGACCCGTTCCATAGGCAGTGGTGGTATATTTTTACAATTCGTTACTCTCTTAACTAAAACTTTTTACTCCACCGATAAATTGTACACCCTGTGTTATAACCAGCTGTGCATCACCATATCAAAATGACTCTGAAGCAACACTCGGGCAGAGAGAGAGAGAGAGAGAGAGAGAGAGAGAGAGAGAGAGAGAGAGATAGAGAGAGAGAGAGAGAGAGAGAGAGAGAGAGAGCTTTAACGTTTCTTGTGCCCAAAAATAAAGAAACAGAGTGACAGATGATCGTCATGCTTTAGCGTCAACCATACAAGGAAGATGGCGTCCTCGATGGCGTCCCTAGTCCAAGATGCCGTAGCCTTTAGCTCTCATCCGCCCCGGAAGACCAGGGCCGCTGGTTACAGATGGGGATGAGAACATCGTGTCTGGGACAGGCGACCTGTAGAATAAAACCGGGCAATGTAGGCCACCTGAACTCAGTGTATTCAGAAAGCAGTAGGGTGATGACTGTTTCTACAAGGAATGTGAAAGGCAATCATAATTCTTGCACGCTGAGTGTGCCTGTGATAGAAGCCCAAAATAAAATAATGCGTGTCCAACAGGTAGGGAAAGTCTTTTGAGAATTTTTTCAGGTAGTGGGAACCACCTAGGCGACGACAAACTGGCTGTATTTGAGGTGAAGGAAAGGCCCTAGACACATGTCGATTGTAACTGTACTAAAGTTATTCTTGGTGAAACGTGAGTGTGGAAAACGCTGGCGCAGGTTTCAGAGGAGGCTTTGGCGGACAACTCAACCGTGGGGCTCCTGGCACTGGATCTGGCAATGGGGTAGTTGCTAACGGGAACCTCGGAGGAGGGAATGGTGCTCAGACGGCAAGTGGGGGGCTAAATGGCCCTAATACAGCGGGTCAAAGTACTGGCTTCCCGAGAAGCGGCAGCGGAGGAGGCGTGACCAGCAACACTGCAGGTGAGAAAAAATAGATAGGGTATCATCGACATTGCGTATCAAAGATATTACGAAACCAATGTTGTGCTCCAAGTAGTGCTATCACGAAAGACGTGTAATGAGTTGGTTTTAGAGTTTAAATAACGCCTACTTGTATGGCCGTACTTAGAAAACTCAAAGTTTATTTGTCAGAGATTTTCTTTATCAAAATATAGTTGGCAGTTTAAGCCAATATATATTGCAGAGGAATTCGAGCTTTAAAAATATAAATACAAAACTGGAACGTTAGCGAACGCTGTTTCTTTGCTGATTTTCTTGGCGTAAAAGAAATATATTTGCAATGTCGGCCACTTTTTTTAACGAAAACGGTGGTGCAATACGGCAGCGGTACTATTGCTTTTCTGCTTGAATAGATGTTTTGCCAAAAATAAACACTTCTTTGTTGTCAATATGTAAGTAAAAACTAAAATTTTAGTTGCACTTAAATTTGGAAAAAAGTGTCACAAAAGACTAATCATTCCCAGCATTGGAATACCTCAGCAGGTTTCCCGAATTTAGAGCAGAGCTTGCTTTGGCGTTTCAAATTGTATGCAAGATATAACAAGACCAGCAAAAGACCTTTAAAATAAAAATGTGGGTTGAATATAAGGCAGCTGAACAAATAGAAAACAGAAAGTACACAGCAGCGTGGCGTGTCTTCTTTATCTGTTGGTTCCGTCGTTTGTGCTTTACATTCCAATCGATTAACACAATTGCGTTATAAAAATGAATCAGTGCGATTTTATTTGTCGAACGTAAAACCAATTTGTGTTGCTATTATTATAGTAACGTTGATTCAGTTCCATGGTAACATTATTTCTGAATTTTATATAACATCCGCGACAGAAATGGAATCGCATACAAACAGTGGAGGTACGTTGCCATGCGCCATTTCATCCAAAACATAATCAGTACAAGAAATATTATGTAAGTTGGAATTGTCAACCATAGTGGAACCTTCTCCGATTACACATGCATTTCTGCTGCGGATAAGCCGACTAGAAGGTTCGAACCACCGTCGAAATTTTTAATGCTTCCAGTTCCTCGTAGGTTGATGCGCTCTCTTACTGAAATGCAGCTCAGAAATATCAAACCTGTATGAGAACCAACTTTTCAAAGCAAACGTTCCACTACGCTACGTTTTTGAGGGTCAATCTTCGCGCCCCATTGTCTTCAAGCAACGCCTTTGTTATCGGTTCGCTTGCTGTCAGCTCCGCGGCTGGATACCGCATGACTAGGCTAGGGTTTAACGCCTGATCCTGCGCTAAGTTTACAGCAACGAAGACTAGAGAAATACCCAGTGTACGCACTGAAAGATTGCTCTGCCGGCCATTTTACCACCGCTTGGTTCCTCAGTCTCGCCATCGATGGCGCGCGAACCGGCCTGTTTTGATCGGGGCTACAAGTGCAATTGAAACGATGAATCCAATCATACAGTCGATATAGATACACGGCAGGCTGCAACACCTGAAGCAAATGTAAATTTTGGGATCACTGTGTGCATAGTGTTTTTTTTCGCTCTTGGCAACAAGGTTTAAAAGCATTAAAGCTGAGCGACTTTGTACAATGTAAAGATTTACTGAGAAAAACAATATTTGAATAAAGTAATATTTGGAGTCCCAGGAAAAGAGCCGAGTTGGCTTGCTTGCGCTGGCGAACCATTTCAAGTAAACACAGGCGACTATAGGCTGATATGAGAGAGTGTACCTCGATAACAAAAGTGGTTGGCTGGACTGGTTCTAGTGGTGTTTTCATGGCTAGCTGATACCAAGAGTCTGCCAAGAAACTGTCCTAAAAAATTTCGCCCACCTCCCCGCGAGGGGAACCCTGTGTAGATTGGACGCATCGTGGGGTTGACTTGGTGTTTCCGTTGGATTGATTCTGAAATCGCGTGAAACGTGTCGGGAACGCGTATGATTATTATGTTTTATGATTATTATTACGTTTTATTGGCCAATATTCGTCAATCTTCGCTGTCGCAACGACCTTTACTCCATCATTGTTGTTGTAAGTGGGAGCTTCTTTTCTTTTATTGCAAGTGTTAATCATTGCCCCATCATGCGTTGTATCAGTAGCTTCTTGACGTAGTTTGAATGAGTCAAGGATATAAGGCGCGTTCGTATCA
The DNA here is from genome assembly GCF_048455015.1 of Haemaphysalis longicornis. Lineage (NCBI taxonomy): Eukaryota > Metazoa > Arthropoda > Arachnida > Ixodida > Ixodidae > Haemaphysalis > Haemaphysalis longicornis. Next base: position 65,120 of record NW_027526449.1, read on the forward strand.
TTTGACTCTGTCTCGGTTTTGTGGCGCAGTGGGAAGAGCACCATGTACCTCGCGTTCCGCCCACAGGGTCGTGGGATCGAAACCGGGCGCCGCTAACTATTATTTTTTTTATAGTGTAGGGGGAGGGTTGTGGACGGGCAACAACGCCGTATGAAGGGACAAGGCGAGTGAATGAGATGCAGTCGCATCTAATAGAGTGGAGTATCAGTTTCGTGTATTCGCTTTTGTCTGTAGAGCATGTGCGTTACAAATTTACGCAATGATGCCATATTGCACACAGACAGTCACAAGGAGGCTTTTACGATAAACTTAATGGATATACGCAAGTTGCGCGTGTTCAGAAATTGTGCATTTTAAGTACGGAGCACTTTAGCGGCCGTCTTGTTGTAACTGTAAATGCACGGTATACAGCCAGTGCTGTCACTCGGTATCACGCCCCCAAACTGAGCCTTCGTAAACATTACCGCAAGCTTCTTGTAGTCGGGATGAAACCTGGGTCCGCCGCATTACGAAGCCGATGTCAATCTCATTGCGTCATACAGGCACACGTTACTGAAATGCAGGTTGCTTGGAATGCTTTTCGCGGTGCGCCGTTGCCATGGAGGCTGATCTTGGTAGATAGTAAAGGAGTACAGTCGCGCTCACTATGACCTACACCGCTCATTAGTATTCACAGCTTTATATGACCTTTGTTTGGCACCCCGTGTTAAAGACCAAGTGCGCACTAGGAGAACAACGTCCTAATGAATCAAGCCTTATCCTAACGTATATGCCCATAGTCATTGTTTTGACGATATATTCGTCTGAATACTAATGAGCGGTGTAGGTCATAGTGAGCGCGACTGTACATAATACAAAATAAAGAAATCACCACGAGTTACGGACTAGAAGCGCCAAAATAATTCAAACTCAAGCCAGTGTCTTTTTATAGGTGTTTCCAAGGGCTGCATTGCCCTATCTTGACAACTTTTGGTATTAACATTAGGCTGATACTGAAAATAGAGGACACCGCGGCCTCTTTGACATGTCACTCATCCACCCTTGGGAGATTTCACGTTGAGTGCAACTGCTTTATTTTTCCTTTAAGACTTCGGTGGGTGGAAGTAGATAAAAATTCTGCGTTTTTTATGAGCTAATCGACTTTTCGGATAGTTCCTTAAAGGAGTGGCAAATATAGCACATTTTTGATCCCATGTACAGTGAACTCCAGTTAAGACGAACTCGGTTAGGACGAGTTCTCGCTTATGCCGAACAGCGTGGGAACGTTTTTTGGTTTTTCATAGGCCCAATGCAAAAAAAAAAAAAAAAAAACGAATCGGTAAAGAAGAACAGCCTTGCACGTACTACTTGGTTAACGAACAGTTTTCGCGGTTACCACCACTGCTGGCGATTCTGGGTAGCAAACATGGCAGTCTTGGCGGGATGCGGCGGGGCATTCACGCGACGAGAGGGAAAGAAAAGTAAGAGAAAACCACAGCGTGAACAGAATTTGTGCCGTGGAGGAAGAGAAGGAGTGAGCAAAAAAGACACGCGGGCAAAGCTACCACTTCTCCCACACTTCAACCCGTGGAGCCAGCGGCAAAGCAAAGAAAAAAAAGGGCGAGGGCGTGCTTTGTGACTTTTCTGTTCTGGAGGAGAGAGGAAAAAAAAACGAAAGTATAGCGCCGATGTTTTGAAATCACCCGTGAAATTACAAGAGGCTAAATTACGTCACAGGTTTATATGATTGGTGATTGTATTGTCACTGAAGAATACAAGCTTTCTTTACACTACAAATTTTCTACGCCAGGAGATTTTGTGAGACTTGTAATATTTTAGAAAAACAACGTATCTATTCGCCTCCATAAAACAATAAGTCTTCGTGTTTGCAACTGTTGTAGACTTTGAGTAAACACGAGATACAACCCGAACGTAGTAATAGTACTCCTTCATCACAGGAGCACTGTGCTGGATTGTTCCTAGGCAGTGGTTCTATAAGCACTGAAACCCTTCTTCGATTTATTCGAGAACTGCCAGTCATATAGCACAGATTCGGTGACACGAGTTAGCTATGGTTTGCGAATGTTCCCTGTTAAAAGTCTGCGCACCTTTTCCATAATGCCGAGATTGCCAGTTAAGAAGGAGATTTACTGTTTAATTCCAAGGCTATATGAATTGCTACATTTGTTAAGAATAATTAGATAAATTTTGCGCTTAAATGTTGGTGGGTGAAGGTATAAATCACATCAAAAAGGACTCTACTTAATTTTTCTTGCTGTTCGGGGTAGGCAAAAGAACGGACCTAATTCATGTAAACTATTCATTATGCGGACTTGTCATAATAGAAAGAATAAATTTTATATATATGTGGATTCAAGGTTCACGAGTGATCACTGAAGCCTGCTCTTATAGACCAAAATTCTGTACTGTCATCCTGGGTAACCAGATTAACTCCTTAATTGTATGAAGTGGACATATATGATGATGCTGCCTCCCCAGCAACACTACACTACCTGATCAAAACAACTGTGAAGCAAGCGATAGAGAATAAATGGCGATAACAAATCATTTGTTGCGGACGATTCACGAGTAAAATTAAAAAAAGGGACGTTTATTACTAAAACAAAGTTTTGCTGAAAATTTATAAGACTTTTAACAGGTTGTTCAAGGGCATCTAGTCCCAAAGAAATTAGGTAAAGGCCTTCTGCACTAGTGTTGCGGGCTTTAACAAGAAAAGTTTTCAGGAAAGTAGCGATGGTCTTCTGTGAATCTGGTCGGTATTACCAAGGGCGTGCACTGGCTGTATTGGAGACAGAATGTGCGAGGCACTTGACGGTGCTAGCGGTCTGGAGAAGGATTTGGTGAAGGAATGACTGAAGGAAACTCAGGTGCAGGTTTTGGAGGAAACGTTGGCGGACAATCCACCCTTCCGCCTTCCGGTCCTGGCATTGGACCAGGCCCCAGTGGAAATGCCAGACCCGGAATCAAAGCGGACGGAGCGGCGGCTGTTTCTGGTAAAGGTGGTTCAGTCACTGGATTTCCAAGTGGTGGAAAGGGCGGCAGAGGCGTAGGCAGCACGGGTAGAGGTGAGAAAAACTGGACATAAAATTGTTTACGCTTATCTAGCAAGGAAGGTTGAGTGTCAGGTGCCGCCTTCAATTAAAATATGTTTAGGGCTATTTTAAATTGAAACGCAAAGCAACTCCCTCCTATTTGTATGAGAAGCCCTTAGAGCATTGAAAGGAAGTTTTGGTCGCCACTTGTACCTGCTTCATCTCACAGTGATTTACCTAAGCAAAAGCTATCGGTCGGTTTTATTGTAATTCCTACGGCTGATAGACAATACACAGGCATTGTAATAGTTACGTTAATCAAGTGAATGTTCAAACCATCCCCGGACGTACCTCAGTTGTCTCTTCTTGCAGTTCCTATAAAACAAGATGCACGAGCATGGCTCATCGTATTCCCGTTCTTATTGGAAGCAGATGACAGGGTTGAACCTGATGTGCTGTAATGAGTTTCTTTTTTAAAAGTTAGCCAGTTTTAAGCTGTAACTTAAAAATCTAAAAACAATGTTGCCTGTGTCAATGAGAATATGTTTCTGAACGCCTCGAAGGCACCAAATGTGCCTAGTAATCGATGCCTTGGTGAATGTCTTGGCTGTAGATAAGATCATCCCTTTAGTGTTTTAAAACTTATCTGATATTTTGAGCTGCCCTGAAGGGAACAACCTTTGAAAACTAGAACTGTTTCGATTTCGTTTGATGGACGCAGGGAGTATTTATGTAGGCACTTAGGCGTCGGCTGGCAGAAAAATTGTGCGGTTTTAAGTTTTACATTGAAAATTGATAGTTACGCTTAGTAGCAGAGAATCAATCCTAAGGCCCGGTGTGCTGGATAATTTGTCGTCAAAACTTCCTTTTTGGTTGCTTGTGCGGTAGTTTTGCAGAAAGTGTTTCGCAGTTCGATCGTCTTTTTATTGTCCCAGTACACAGCCGCTGCTCTAGAAAGTTCGCCAGGCAGTGTACACGAACCGACAATATATTGTTATGCGCGAAGTTTTAGTTTAATGTGGGCTGAAAATAAACAAGTGTCTTTAAACATTTGCCATTTATGAGGGTGTTATCGGAGAACAGCAATGCATGTTATATGTCTGAATATCCTTTACAATGTTAGGATTGTTGGAGCAGCGCTACCATCATTCTGCAAAAATATTCAGTGTTAGTAATTGAAAGATAATAGGAGATTGGCTGGCAGGTCGGTGGAAAACATGTCGAATATTGAAAGACCGACAAGAATGACTTTGGCCTATAGAAGAGTAAATTTTAAAATGTTGAAGTTTCGTTCCACGAGCGGAGGGAGTAGTGAAACGTTTGCCTAAATTTCTTTGGTTAAACAATAGGAAGGTACTTGTGCCCCTGATCATGATGCTAAATGTTTACCATTAGAGACATCGCTTATAGACCCTGTCATTAAATTACTGCGTACGGTACTTTGAAGCCTCACCCCATCTCCAACACCATCGTTCTAAGTGGCTGGATAAAGGTACAACTTATAAATGTTCAGGCCTTCTAGAAAGAAGTCTGTAATTGAGACGTATGGTGATAGCCTGAGGAGTACACTCTGCATGATAAATACAGAAGTAGCATCTGGGCGTCGCAAACAACGCTCTCTTTGCTTAGCAATCAGAACGAGGGTGTATGCCGGGAGATAGTAATGCAGATAAGACAAAGGACGCTCAGAAAAAAACGATAATTATACATTTTAGAGGACCCGTAGGGCATAGGGACACTAATGCTTTTGTACTCACTACATCACAAAAATGCCTAGTTGCCTCATTACTTTTCTTTCAAAGGCTACTAGCGGTGCCCTGGGCGTAGGTCGCGTCAACCTTCAATCATCTACGTGTGGGTCACTGGGAGGTCAGCAATGACCAATTCCTTGTGGTGATTTTCTCAGCAGTGCTCAAAATGACCAGTTCCTGATGAAGGCGGACTTTTGGGCGAGCAGTTCGGCCAGAAGTCTCATTAGCAGGATGATTTGCTTAACAGATGCATAGGCTGACAGACAGATACAGAGACAGACCAACAGATATAGAGACAGGCAGACAGTACCGAAAGTTTGTGTTAAGGTATCCAAAGAATTACAATCGGCTTTTGTAGACCATTTGCATGGAATTGTAAAATTTTGAAAACAAAACAAAATTTCGCTGTGATAGAAACATTGAGACACCACGGAATACAGAAAACGTACACAGTGCTCTTACAGAACACCTACCAAGGATAGACAGATACGATAATCTTTGCCTTTAAGTGCGAGAATTCCATCCTCCAAGGGTGCCTCAGAAAAGTCTACATGGACAACGCGAAATTTACACTGCCCTTTATATTGGTTTGGAAAATTTATATTGTGTCAGTGCTACAAGCAAGTGCGCAGATTCGAGACGCTTGCAATTTAAAGGAACCCTGCAAGCGGTTCTTCAGCTTTTTTTTGAATTCTTAAATGCTTGCAGAACGTTGTCAACGAACACACCCAGTACTTAGATTAGGGGTCCCAAAGTACCTCAGCCAAAAATACTGCTCTATGCGCATCAGATGACTTCTAAACTCGCTCAAAAGTTTTTTTTTCGTTCTTTTTTTGGCGTTCATCGACGGCAGAAATTACATCACTAAGGCCATGCAGCAGCTGTTGGCCGATTTTCCTTCAGCTGCAGCAATGAACGCTTTTCGATAGCAACTTAAAAAAATACACAAAAACAAGCCTAAATGGAAGGTGTATCTGGTGCGAAGAGCAAATCACGCAGTGCGCTTCGTGCTGGAGACAACTATAGCTTTCGCAGTGGTTCCATACTTGAAAAATAGAGTGAAAGTTTTCATCAAAATAGTTGCCGGGTTCCTTTACGGATGTCGTCGCCTTGTGCATTGGAAAGCGAGGATACTTGAAAATAATAACGGAGAAACTACACTCAAAAAGCTCTAAATCAAGTATAAATGGCCAAACAGTAACCCACGTAATGACGTCCTGGCAGGTAATGACATTTCAATTTTGGGGAACAATAAATTTTGAGGAAGAATAATTGTAAAGCTTCGGTGGGAGACCAAAAGCGAGAATAGCCTGTCGCTATACTTCTGATTATACGTTACAAACTCTCTGTTTTTGGAACACATTTCTTCTTATGTGCATGGTGAATTACTAAGCCTCATGGGCTCTGGGATCGCCAGTTGCTCTGGCTATACCAAGAACAGCTAAGGTTCAAATTCGATCTGGGCAAATTATTTTGTATGGTTATCATTATTCTTTCACACAATGACGCTCATGGTCTGTCCTGGCATTTACGGATCGATGGGCGTGCTCTTGCTTCCTGTTGTTTCAAAAATAGGAAATTTTCAAGTAATGGTGATTGTTATTGATGCAGCACGTATAAATACGCTGCATCAATAGTGTCGTTGCTAATTGGTGTTGTTCAAACAGTTTGAAATTCTTACGTAGTGGCAATTGTGATTGTCAAAAAAATATTGTCGAAAAAAAATTCACGCATCTCCGCGAAGTGAATTATGACGAGTGGGCGAAGCACTGGGGATCGTTCTTAAACGTAAATCACCCGTGGCATTGCCCACTCGTGCATGTAAATGAGTGACAACGGGTGTGTACAGTATACATTCATTCATCATTCATCACCAGCCTATCTACGCCCACTGCATGGCAGAGGCTTCTCCCATTAACCTCCAACTACCCCGGTCGTGCGCTATTTGCGACCAATTTATCCCTGCAACCTTCTTGATCTCATCCGCCCACCTAACTTTTTGCCGCCCCCTGCTACGCTTGCCTTCTCTAGAGATCCACTCTATTACCCTTAATGACCAACGGTTATCTTGCCTTCGCATTGCATTCCCTGCCCACGTCCATTTCTTCTTCTGAATTTCTACTAATATGTCCTTAACACACGTTTGTTCCCTGACCCACTCCGCTCTCTTCTTGTCCCTTAATGTTACACCTATCATCTTCCGTTACATCGCCCGCTGAGTCATTCTCAATTTCTGTTGAACCGTCTAAGTGAGCCCCCAAGTTTCTGCCCCGTAGGTGACTACCGGTAAGATGCAGCTGTCATACACTTTCTGCTTCAGGGACAATGGTAGGGGTCAATTCATTATCTGAGAATTTCAGCCGTATGCACTCCACCCTACTATTATCCTTCTAATTATCTCTGCCTCATGATTGGGATCGGGGTCACAACTAGGCCTAAGTAGATACATTCGCCTACAACTTCCACTGCCTCGCCACCTACCTCGAACCGCTGTGCTGTCCCGTGCTGTGCTGTCCTGTACTGTGCTGTGCTGTACCGTATATACAATTCCAATCCAATGGAATCTTATACAATACAATTTAACTTATTCCAATATAATCCAATCGAAGTCAATCCAAGTCCATGTCCAATCCAATCCAATGATCCTCGCGCATGCGCACACTGTGTACACGGACGCCAAGGGACAAACCACAGACAAAGCGAAGTCCTAAGGTGCTTCGCCCCTAAAAAATGCGTTTGCCTTCTCATTTGTTTTCAATTCCGCAAGAGTGGGTATCCGGCTTAACGCTTGCTATTTACTGCGTTATTAATGGGCCGAAAAAGTTATCTTACGGAAGTTTGGAATTAAACTCCGGCGAAAGCCGCTCAAATAAAAGCTATAGTATGTACTCCTTTTAGGACAAAGATTTGACAATGTGTACTCGCTTTTAACTCTGCAGGACACAAGCCATCCGGTCCGAATGGTGCTGCTAAAAAAGCAGGTATTTGTAAATAATACCCTTCATTATTGTTGTTTCGGCACATCTCGGTAGCCTCTCATTCATAAGAATATAACTGGAATAAAATTGAGAATTTATGTGGAAGAGTTACTATCTCGTCGTAACAATTCCTTAAAGAGACATTAATGCTGCCATGCTGGCATCTTGTATTTTCAAGAACCTGGAGAAATAGGTGACTGAGCGGCACCCGTACTCTGACACGCAGCATGTCAACGACTAACGTCTAAGCCGCGTGCTTTCTAGGACAAAGAGAAAAAAATAATTGTATGTTAATCTTACAGTTTAAAGGACATACAAAATTTCAATCACAAAATCTGCTGGTCATGGCTTGCTTTCAGTAGGCAAATAAAACTTAAACCACACTGTCTAGAGGATCACAGAGTGTAGCAAAAGTTTGTTGTACTTATTTTATGTTTGTTTTGGATAAAACAGCAAAGCGCTTCACCGCGTGGTTCTGTTTAAAATATTTATCCTCAATTCAGAAAAATACTTGCACTGACACTCTTCAAAAAAAATCGCGGCAGGTGGGCTTCAGCACAACTCTGATAGGGAAACAAACTTTCGTATATTGAGCTCATCTCTTACTAAGGTTCTGTAGGTTCTGAACATACTTACCTCGTTCTTTGACTGCCGGTATTCCGGCCTTAGGGTTTCAAATGAAATTTAATTTTGAAATCCCCGAGAATGTCGCTGACGGGGCCTCTTGCCAGGTCGGCCCTATGTCAGGTGATTGGGTTGGGAAGGCGAAATGTCTAAATAGGTACGCGCGACCCCTGCCCCTCGTTATAAGGGCACGATACTCAGAGTACGACACGAATAACGGGGTGGAAGAGGCACACTACTTGCGCTGATACGGCGAGGGCTGCCTATCAAATACGCTGCGATGTTGTGTCTTTTGTATTACAGTATAACTAATGTACCGATAAAAACCAATGACGGGGAAAAAATCGCCACAGAAAAATTCCCGACAGCATAATTCAAGCTGCGTTTAATGAGAGCATAGCGAAAGCGCCTGACATCCTTTAAAGATATTGACTTCTTTCCCACAAAAATGTCGAGATATCCTCATTTAAAGTATCCTGCGACCTCCGGTGGCAAGGCCGCTGCGTAACAAAGTCCAGAGCCTCCATCGAAGCGACGAACTCCTTTAGCTCACCCGACCCAGATAACGAACTTTGATGAAAACGAAATAATTCCGCCGACATTCCAGTATTCGTCGATAATCACCCAGTAACCGCTCTAGTCGATACTGGTGCCGATTATGAAAGCTTCGGAAGGTTACAGCACCTTGGAATGACTCGCCAATCCGTACAGCGGGCGGTCACCTCGTGGTGCCCATTGGCATGTGTACTGTGAGGATCAAAATTCGCGGTGTGACCATTACCGGTTGTTTTGTTGTGCTGAATGAATGCTCAAAGCAGCTTATACTCGGCCTGGACTTCCTTCGCGAGTACGGCGCAATAATAAACCTACGGGAGCTGGTCGTCACATTTTCCGCCCCACAAACACGGTACGAAGAGAAGGCTCAGCCAAGACCGGCACTTCGCATCTGCGAAGACAACGTGACGCTGTCGCCTCAAGCCAGCATGTTTGTCACCGTTGAACGCCAGCGAGCACCGGCAAATTGTGGCACCGTGGAGCAAAATGTTTCGCTTCTTCTCGCTCGGCAAGTTTGCGCTGGCCGTGGCCTGGTTGACCTTATTAACGGCCGAACCGAAATTCTCTTGACGAATTTCAGCGCAGAACACCAGCATCTGCCATTCCACACAGCCGTCGCCTACTTCGAAGAAGTCAGCGACGGTCCCAAGCTGCACAGTTTAGCGGAGTCATCCACCTCACCTCATGTCTCAAGAACTACAAAGGTTGACGTGAACCCCAACCTGACAGCACAACAACAGCGACAGCTTCAGGAGATTGTAAACTCTTTTAGCGATTGCTTTGCTACGTCATCAAAAGTACGGCAGACCAGCATAACAAAACATCGTATCATAACCGATGAAAACGAGCGACCCATACACCAGCGCCCTTACCGAGTTTCGGCAAAGGAACAGGATGCTATTCGCCGGCAGGTGAAAGAAATGCTCGCCGACAACGTCATACAACCGTCAACGAGTCCGTGGGCATCACTTGTGGTCCTCGTAGAAAAGAAAGAAGGTACGCTCCGTTCTGTGTAGATTACAGGAAACTGAACAAGGTGACAAAAAAAGATGTGTACCCTCTCCCGCGTATCGACGACTCTTCAGATCGCCTCCGCCATGCTACGTTCTTCTCATCGATTGACTTACGCAGTGGATATTGGCAAATCGAGGTTGACGAACGAGACCGCGAGAAAACCGCATTCATTACTCCAGACGGGCTCCACGAATTTAAAGTGCTCCCATTCGGCTTGTGTATCGCTCCTGCCACGTTCCAGAGAATGATGGACGCTGTTTTATCCGACTTCAAATGGCGCCTTGACTAGCTAGACGACGTGGTCGTGTTTTCCGAAACTTTCGAAGAGCACTTAGCGCGACTCCGTTCAGTTCTGCAAGCCATTCGTTCTGCGCAACTTTCTCTCAAACCAGAAAAGTGCCAGTTTGGGTACAAAAAACTGAAATTTTTAGGCCATGTTGTCAGTGGTGAAGGCATCCGTCCCGATCCAGAGAAAACTGCTGCCGTAGCCGCATTAGGCGTTCCTACTGACAAAGGAGCTGTCCGCCGCTTTTTGGGCTTCTGTGCATACTATCGGCGCTTTATGCGGAATTTTTCTAAAATAGCGGAGCCTTTAACCCGTTTGACGAGAAACGACGTTCCCTTCAGTTGGGTCCCAGAGGAGTCCGGAGCATTTGGCGAACTCAAAAATCGGTTACAGAGCACGCCTGTCCTTGGCCACTTTGATGAAGACGCAGAAACGGAAATACACACCGATGCAAGCAATATCGGCCTAGGAGCGGTACTTGTACAGTGGCAAGATGGTGTCGAGCATGTAATAGCATACGCCAGCCGAACTCTTTCACGCGCCGAAGCCAACTACTCCATAACAGAAAAAGAATGGTTGGCAGTCGTGTGGGCGGTCACCAAATTCCGGCCATATTTATACGGGCGACCTTTTAAAGTGGCAACGGATGAGCGCAAGATGATCAGCTGGCCAGAGTTCCGGCGTAGGTTGCTCAAGACCTGCGGCAGCGACGAGCGGAAAGAGAAGGCAAAACAGGCAGAACGCGTCTCGATCCTCTCCCTCGTCTTTTTTTCAGTCCTTTCATACAGGCGCTATGACGCATACCCCGATGGGGGGATTGCACTGCGGCAATATATACACAAACGCAGTGTGTTTGTTGTATATTGGCATATTTTCCCTTCTCATTGCTCAACACAACAAACAGCATTGTGTTTTATTCTTTACGACGAGTGATGTGGCAAACTATGTGTTTTCAGAGCTAGTGCGTTCCCAGGAAAAACATTCTGTCGCAATTTTTATCGCTCTCTTCTCTTTACGTGTTGCGGTGGTCTTCTGGAAAAAAAAAAGTGGGTTGGGATATTTTTTTTAATTCAGTGCCATAAATTACAGCGTTTTGAACGTATATTTATGTCGCTTTAAGCCATTGAACAGGCTAAATTTAGAAGGAAAATACATTAGGCGTTTATTAAATGGTTAAAAGTCTGCTTGTAGCTATTTCTACGCTGGAGGTAAATAAAGTCTAAGATAACTTGAAAATTTGGCAAAATAAAAATGTTGATGAGCCAACGTTCCCTTGCTGATATAAAGCCCACGGTGGTTCATTTCATGCCGTTGAGTGTAGGGTTTGGTACCTCATCATATTGTCGTTGGCTACCATCAATGTTTGGTGCTGTACGCGCCTGAAATCAAAAGGCCATTAGGCGATGCTCTTAAGTTGCCGGTGCATTCCACAAAATATTCTACTCTCGTGAACCTGTCTAAAAAAGTTAATAATAGTGAGTCATAACCAAATACAAGTTCATGACTTTCTTTATGCGTGTTTTTTTTGTGCTTACACAGACGCAGCAGCGGTTGCAAGCTTAGTTCTTGGTAGTGTGGCCACCGCGTCGGCCCTCGGCAGCCTGGGCGCCTCAATTGCATCTATTATGCTCAAGAATCAGGAAAAACGAAGTCACCATCACCGTCACCAGAACAGGATTGTGTTAAGTAAGTACCCACGGTTTTAACAGAAGTATCCCACCTGATTTCCCGTCTTGGCTGTCCTGCATAAATATTACTATCGACCCTGAAACAGCTGGTTCCTTCACTACATTGACGCCTTTAGTTTTATTTCTCGAGCACCAAGAATATTTCAAGCTGCAATAGTTAGGCGATAATTTTTGCAACCATGGTGACGGCGACGGAAGATCCCGAATGCGTTGATTGTGGGTTTGGAGGGAGTAGTAACGCGTTTTCGTAGCAAATACCCTCACAACAGAAAGACAATGACTGTTTCCTGAGTAGTGTTGTGTAGCAGAGGGCGACAAAAAGTCAGAAGCCCTTCCGTCTAAAGACCACGATGGTTGAAACGCCAATCTTTCTTGCATGCAAAAATCAAAAGCGTAGTGTCACATTCAAAGGCCCCTGCAATTAGTCAATGCGTGAACAATCAAAGTGCAAACCGCCTGAGAATGGACCTTTTTCCAGTACCGGTCCCTCTAGCGGCCTCCACGGCGAACTAAAAATGGCAGTAAGGCGCACCCCCAAGAAAGTTTGGCTTTCCGAGAACTCGTGCACAAAATATCGTGGTCTTGCAGCTCCTCCCGCACTGACCAGTCACCCGCACCTTTCACATGAATGGCAGGGTAGCAGGCGAACGTTCTCGTGACTAATCTGCCGTGTTCAAAACACCCCCCCCCCTTTTTTTTTCATTTTCGTAACCCCCTCACTGGCAGCCATGTGCTGGCAGCGTGGTCAGTCTCAAGCGTTTTCGCCCCTTTTCTTAGAAAGCCATTATTGTATGCACGTACGAACCCAACCCACCACGAGGAGTCCAAAGAGAAAAAAAAAGAAAACGTGCAGATTATAGCCGCTCCCCAAGCAGGAAACCGAGGGGCGCGCTTTTGTTTATTTTGCCCGAGGCGCCTGACAAGAATGGCGGACCGGCAGCCCGCGCATGCGCAGACCGCTACTGGAAAAAGATCCATTAAAGTCCAAGTGTCACGGATCAAAGTGCAAACTTCTAGCTAAGGCGAACACAAAACAATCCCTCGCAAGACAGGTGAGCGCCCCACCCATGTTAACGTCCAAGACCAAAACTGCCGAGGACCAATGCCAAAATCCATTTTAACTAAGCCAAAGTCCAAAGCCAACGCCCGCGGTGCAAACCCGAAGGAGATGCTGAGCGACCCGAATTCGATGATGGCGCAATCATAATCGTCGGCTTCATAACGCGAGGGACCCAGGTTCGCTTTCAACCACGGGGTGCGTTTTAAATGCATAGCATTTCAGTAACTCACGATGTCACCCGCGTTGACGTCCGTAGTCCGCACCGCACCCCTCCCTACTATATATATAAAAAAATACTATCCGGCGCCCGGTTTCGATCCCTCGACCCTGCGGGCGGAACGCAATGTACATGGTGCTCTACCCACTGCGCCACAAAGCCGACACAGAATGGGACGTTACGAACGCGCCTTATATCGTTGACTCATTCAAATTACTGCTGACGAGCGCTCTCTCGTCAGCAGTTGCCACAAGTGCAACAACATTAACGTAACGCAAACTACTTAACGTCGCGCGCCCCCGGAAATGCTCTGCATTTGATCGTGCCCCTGTTTCACTGCGTCTTCCCTCGGTCGCGGGACCCGTGGCGCCATCTGGAGGAGGCGCGGCACAACTCGTTGCACTTTATTTGAAAAAGCGCCTCGAAAGCGCGGCATATATAAAATAGGGATGACGCGATTTCGAGGCAATCCGCCGACGCGGCTGCTTTGTGTACAGACTCGGCGGCGAGCGTCCCGGGATTCTGGTGCCGACCGAACCCCATTTTTATTTCAATAAAATTCCTCTCTCTTGATGACATTTTTTTATTTTTGCCAGTTGTTTGTACAAATTGAGTAATTGTATCAATTGTTTAAAATTGTACAATTCGGTGCAGGACGTCTCGATGCGGACCATTCGGTGCAAGGAATGTCGGAGGAATTTTTTTAACTTGCAGAGGTGTTAAGGTCGACACAAATCCGTCCGGCGTAGACAGAAAACTGTAAACCATATTTACGTCAGACCATCTCTTATGCTGCTTACTGATCTAGCCCTTTCAGTTACGTTAGGATCACTGACCGATACATCACACGGTGAGCTCATAATTGGCGCAGTCGTTTAAACTTGAGGCCCTGCATCGTTTAATTGACGTCCAGGCAAAACAAAATTTTTGTTATTACACGTGCGGGCTGAAGCCTATTGGTGTTCTTACTACTCGCAAAATATCTATTGCTCTAAGGATACTCCAAATAATCGATATTCTCGCTTGTGACGGTGGCTTAAAGATCAGTACAAACAAATTTATCTCTAAACATTTTGCTAGTAGCTAGCGCAAAACGGTTGTATTTGCTTTCACAAATTTCAAGGACAATTTGAATATCAAAGCCTTAAAGTTGTTACAGCGGTGTAAATTGGTTTTGAGCCAAGCAGCAGGGCATTCCGTCATACTTGTATGCGCTCCACTGAAAAAAAATATATATATAAAACCTGAAATATAACGCCCCTGTTTTTGTTGAAGTTAACGCCAATTTGAGAATACAAAAATTATTAAGGAAAAATGGCGTAGAAAAAAAAAATACGTAGCACCAAATTACATGCGCTGCTCCCACAGGCCCCTATGTGATTGATTGTAGTGTTTAACGCACCTCCGCAAACAGGCGATGAGGCTCACCGTAGTGCAGGGCTCCGGATTAATTTAAACCACCTGGGAATCTTCCACGTGCGCCGAAATCTCAAACACATGGCCGTTTTCGCTTTTCGCCCCCATTACAAAAGCGGCCGCAGAGGCCGGAAATATGAGGCCCCTATTTATTATGAACCTCGCACCTCACAAAATTTGCTGACAGATATGAAAGATGCTTGCTTCCACAGTAATAGTTTTCAAAATGACCGAAAAGTGCTTTTTTAACAAGGTATTTGTTTTGAGTAAGCCTGCACTACACTTATTTGCCGCATAAAATTAGGCGTCATCGTACTTAAGTAGCAAAAGAACGAACACTTTGCTAAATGAATTACGGGTTATACGAGTTGGCTTTCATTAAACAAGGCGCATTGTGGCTGAAAAAATAAACTTTTACAGAATGTTCCGAAGGCCGGTGTAGAAGAGTAGAGCGGTCGGTTCCAGACTCAAAGGTGCCTGCACAAACCTTGGACAATATTCAGAGTACGTATTCCGTTTATATTTACGTGTGGTGGAATCTGAAGTATTTCCCTGCAATAAATTTAAATGAGGAACGCTTCGACGAACTGTGCAAAAAAACCTCAAAAATGATTTCTTAGCGTCTGCGGCCGGACAGAAATTGCAATGAAATGCGTTATACTGGCAAAAAACACTGAAAATGGACAAAGTCATTTGATCATTTTCTGACTTTCTTAATAGGCATGCAAAGAGTATGAGCAACGCATGCAACACCACATGACTCAACTAAGAGCTACCTGCCGAAGGGATTTTGTGTACTCACCATAATGAGAACAAAAATAAAACGCATGAAAATTTTGAATGTAATTGTCTAAAAAAATTCTGTGTATAGACGCTATTTACACGTGTTTATATGTGTGCCCAAGTTCACGCCGAAAACGAATATATTTAGAAGAGCGATTAGAAGCTTCACAGGATGAAGACCAAAGCGCAAATTTTCAATGAGTGAAACAAGCATTTATGTAATTTGGAAAATTAGCCGTAGCAACAGCAAGCCAAGAAAAGGGTAGTTGATCCCCACGGAGGGGAGGAAATACGTACCACAGGATTTTAGCGCAAAACCAGCTGGTATTGACTCAAAGGGCAAGACCACTCCCCGACCGAGGGCTTTGAGCCGCAGCACCCAAATTTGTTTAACTTCTGTCATCTTGCACGGCGATATAAAGCTGGCCACCACTCAACCTTACCATGCTAGTTCGCCTAAAAACATGCCTGTTCTCTGGAAGTCGACTACAACGACATGCGCAAGCCGCTTGCAACATTGCGGACTATCGCCGCGTACCAAGATAGGTGTTGGGACGTTAGGTTGAGGCTACATGTGTTTGTGGACTATCGCTCTGCTGGTTTGCCACGAATACACTTTACTGACTACACAAATGCATAAAAGCATAATGGCTGGTTTTCTTGGTGAAGCGTTTATCATCAATTTGGGCGTGGAGGCGCCTTCATCAAGTCACTTCATAGTTTTTTTGCTAGCTGATTCACTAGGTAAATACTTGGGCGGCTTATGATTTTTAGGTATTCTGTTTATTCATTTATTTCATTGTATACAGGGTGTCCCAGCTATCATGCACCAAGGTTTAAAAAAAGAGTAATGGCGTAACTCGAAGAAAACCTAATGTATAATGTTTGCAGTACTGTGGAGAAGCGGGCAGCATTTTTTTCGTTAATGAGACTTAACTAATTAATTGTAATTAATTATCTAACTCGAGAAGTACTGTTCTAATCACTAAAGTGTCAATGAGGCACTTGTAGGTACCCACGAGGGGCATCTAACTGCAGTATTGTCAGCGACGAACTAATTGCGTACTCATTTATTCTGACTGATAAAGAAAACCCGCGAAATATGAAAAATACCACGTGACGGCGCCTCCGCGCGCATTAGCGCGCACCGTAAAGCAATGCCCTCAAACAGGCTGCCTCTGAGTTAGCCAGAATGAAATAAACAAAAGAAAGAAAGAATAAATCGCGACCGAGTTTGTGCCTTATCTGCACACGCACCCCGCGAACCTTGCTGCTGTTGCTCCTTCCATGCATGCCATTATCAAGGTGATGAGTGTCTCTTCAGGCAGGTGACAGGCGAAGCAGTTGCTTTCAATCAGCTTATTTGGGGACGCTACTTTACAATGCGCGCGGAAGCGCCGTCACGTGGTATTTTTCATATTTCGCGGGTTTTCTTTATCAGTCAGAATAAATGAGTACGCAATTATTTCGTCGCTGAAAATACCGCAGTTAGATGCCCCTCGTGGGTACCTACAAGCGCCTCATTGACACTTCAGTGATTAGAACAGTACTTCTCGAGTTAGATAATTAATTACAATTAATTAGTTAAGCATCATTAACGAAAAAATTACTATCAAGCTTCTCCACAGTACTGCAAACATTACGCACTAGGTTTTGTTCGCGTAAAGCCATTGCTCTTTTTTTAAATCTTGGTGCATGATAGGTGGGACACCCTGTATAATGATTGTTAAGAATAAAGAATTTATTCATTTATTTTTTGTTTATTTACTTAAAATACAATACAAGCCCCTTTACAGGCCATTCAGTTAGAGGGGTAACAAAGTAGGGGGTGACAGATCATACAGCACAAATGCATAAGTAACAAAACACTCCGAAGCAACTAATGATGATGAGGTTTGCAATACAAGTTTTAGTCTGAAGTCGATAACAAAAAAAGAAATGTCTACAGCATAGTCCACACACAAAGCCTACGCGCAAGAATTATATAGTGCACAGAACACAATCAAGTCAGTAGAAAAAGGAGACAACAACCAAAGAGAGCCGCATATGCGGACGCGACCCGCACAAATGAGATGCCAAAGTTTGGAGCGCTTCAAGATTGAAGTGTGCTATGTTATTCTCCGTTTCACAAAGTTGCGGACAAGTGACAAAAAAAAAAGACTATTGCAAAAGAGCGTTTCCTCAATTGAGCAGTTTGTATAATTCAGAAGTATCTCTTTTTGTGCGAGGAGGTGTGTCTTCCGTAAAATGTATAGCGCATACGTATAAGACGGAAGGAGGGAACGCGCACCGCATAGCAATAATTTTCAACACGTGTAATTTGAAGCACAGTGCATATCAGTCCTTGAACCAGTTAAGATCAAGCGCATCTATCGAATAGGTAGGCCAGTAACAAAGTTAGACCAGTTTTTTAAAGCTAGAAGACGCAACGGACAATACCTCAAAGGGGGGCGTAGCGCAAAAAAAGACTAGGACGTTGGCGGACGAGACAGGCGCTACTAACAACTGTTAGCAGCGCCTGTTACTAACGAGAACTGTTGTGAGTATCGAAAACTGCTAGTAACGAAAATTGTTAAGAGCAAACGAAAACTTCCGGTTGGGAGTTGTTAGTAGCACCTGTCACGTCTGCCACCGTCCTCGTCTTTTTTCTTGCGCTAAGCCTCCCTTTCAGTATGTACCAACTAGCCCAACCACACGTTTTATTAAAGGACAAGAACTTCATTCTTAAGCAAGAATCTAAGCTGAAAGATTGAGATTTATCTATTCGTGAAGATTTCTCCTGTAGATTGCGAGACGTGAGAAGTAAACTGTGGACAATTGAGAAACCAAACTGTGACGAAACGAAAAAGGGTCGTTAGTGTTTAGCAAACAATTCATGAATAGTAACGTTTACACTTCGGATAGCGAAACAGACGAACGGATACTTCTACGAAAAAACGGCGAACGAAAGCCAAATCGTCCCATGATGAGACAACAAGCACAAGCGCTAAACCGGGCATTGTGAGCAAAAATATTCCCGCAAGGCGGATCGACCAAAAACCAGGAGCACCCCTAACAGTAATGCGAACCAAACCAAATGAAAACAGCTGCGCCTCCTAAACCTGAATGCTGGTAGTCTGAAAAATAAAAGCGACCAGCTTGAAATTATCTGCCTTCAAAATGACCCGCCCATTTCCGTAGTGACAGAAACATTACTCCGAAGCACTATGATAGCTGATAGCGTCTTTCCTACGTCGTGTCAGGTAATACGCAAAGAGAGGGCTACAAGGGGTGGGGCGTAGCCGTTCTTCTAAAGAGAAACACACAGGCCCTTTTGTTGTCTGGCATTGACGAAATCGAGTGCTTGTGCCTAAAGGTATCGTGCTGGGGACCTTCTTTTGTTTTTTGCGCGCTTTACAGGCCTCCTGACTTCTAGACTTCTAGAGCATATGTCAAAATTTCTGATCAAGAAAAATTCTGTAGTTGGGGATATTTACCTTCGTGAGATTTACTGGAAGCGATTGATGGCTAGTTCGAAATATTCCAATACACAAATATAGTATTTGATATTTTGCTTAGACATACCATAAAACAAGTTGTAAACGAATCCACGCGTGTACAAGACCGCTGTAGTTCTGTTTTGGATCTTGTATTTATTCCCTGCGATTTTGACTAATAGTTCCATTCAATAGAACAAGGAATTGCTGATCACCAATTAATATGCGTTACTGTACCCTCTCTCAAGTTGCTTTCCCAATATAAGTCGACGACACGGTATTTCAAAGATTACTCCCGAGCTAATTGCTACTCTGTGCTTGAACATTTAGAAATATGTCTTGCAAACGTGATGACGTTTGCAACCTATAGGATCGTTTTAAGGACGTGTTTCATTACTGCGCCGACAACTTCATACCGAGGAAGAGCAAAAAATTGAGAAGCGAACACCCTGGTTAACTCGTAAAATCATTCATCTTAAGCTCAAATTCAAACCCTAAAAAAGCGCTAACACAAGACCGACAAGACATCACAAACCAAACTCACTATCTCCGTACTACTCGAAAAGCGATACATTCAAATTCTCGTTTTTCCCGTGCACTATTTCAAAAGGGAACCAGGTACCTGAACCATGTCTTTCTATTAGTGGGTAACTGTGCATTGTTTGTTGTGTGTGTTTCATGGTATTGCTCTTTGCAGTGTACCATGCCCTCCTGCTTGGACGTAAGTGTGGTCAGCAGTATTTATTAAATAAATAAATCATTATTAGTGCTGTACAGCCAGTTTCAATGTTTTGAAGCTGCACGAAGAAATGTGAACGTGGTAGACTACGCGATGGCGCACTCACACGTTTCAGAATGAAAGCTTTATTGCCAAAATGTTACCTAGATATAGTTGCGGCAGGGAGCAGGCAGAGGCCTATCGTGACAGTCGCGGACATTATTTCTGTGTTTGTTAATCGCTGCGTTCCCACAGTAACAGTTTTTTTCCATATTCAAAATTACCTGAACGATTCGGATGTCACTGCCTTGTCAGGCTACTGTAAGGAAATTTACCATTTCCTTGTAAAGAAAATCGAGGGAAGCAGGGACGCTTAAAGATCATCCCGCTGTCACCGAAAGTCCGTCCATCGGGTCGCCAAAATCTTCAAAGACCCAAATCCCAAACGAAGAACGGATCCACGCGCTAATGATTTGGCCACTAAGTAAATGAATCTACGGACGATCGAAATCTATACCGATACCAAGTACGTTTCTGATCAAACTGATCAAAAAGCTCCAGGTTTAAAAAGCGATCCGTAAAGTAGTCTGTGGAAACAAGCTGCTGACGGGAATTTTGTAACGTACATTACACGTATACGAAATGCTTTGACTTGCTCGCGTATACTTAATAGATCATTTATAAGGTAAATAAACCGTAACACTATCCTAATTAGGCATATGAAAGAACAAGTACCTGATTTCAAACAGCTACACATCGGAATCTAAATTAAAATGCTAAACTATCTGGTAAAATTCACACTAAACAAATAACTGCCACTTCTGTGCCTTGTGCTCTGCTAACATTGGAATTAAATTGATGAGGACGTATCGTGTGCGCCTGCACATAAATTAATGACAATTGAAGGTGTTTGATCTTACTATGATTCAAATGCGAGAAATGTTTGCGAGAGGCGCCTGAGCTCTGTAAAGGAAGTTGGTGTATATTGTGCCAAAAATTTGAGTTTTTTTTAGTGCACACAGGTCTGCAACGTTGTAGTCAATTTGCCTTCAAGAAAGAACTCTGCAAACTTAGTGCGTGCCGATAACAGTTCCCATGTCAGTTTTGGGACCAGATGTATTCTTTTTAAATAAAAATTGAAGCTTGCCGTTGACCGTTAAACAATAAAGAAATATTTCATGTATTCATTCCGACCATATTTATATCTCCGTGTTTTCAGCGCTGTTGCACCCATGCAACTTTACCCCTGCCGATTGCTTACTTATATTTTATATTTTTTTCCTTTCCGTTCTCCGCAGGTAACTTCGAGCGAGCGTTCTGAATACGGCTGCGGCTGCCAAGAGCTAGGACTACGAACTTCATTGGGCCTCCAAAATGAAGAGTCAAATAAAATCGCATTTGTCTTTTTTCATGAACTCTAGACCCCACACTAAATAAAAATAAACTACTACTCATCTGTGGATAGTGATGGACTCTGTACCCATTGGGCAGAGACGTGCTGCAGTGTGTTCATAAATGTAAGTTCCTATTTATGTCGGACAATTTGAGTTCGGAAAATTGACATGTTTGACGATCAGTGACCAGTCGTGGAAGCAAGCGTTCCGACAAATTGCATTTTCTGGCTGGCCAATAAACATAATTTTAATATACAACAAAAATTTTAGCTTCTTTGCGGCCAAGCTAGAGCCCCCCAATTGAGACGAAGGAAATACTGGGCGTGCTATATTCGACTGGGATAATAGTTGACAACAAACAGGGAGTACATTGCACCACACGCACACAACATAAAGAACGACTGCGTTCATCATGTTTAATTATGTAGTGTTAGTTCACAGTGCTGCGTATGACCGATATTTGCAACACGCACCCTCACTTACCCGAAACACGAAGTAACGGAACAATTTGCAACCATAAAGTCCAACATGAACTGACAGCCTAAGATTTTTATCGTTGATGGTTATGGTTCAATGCCTCCAAGCAAATTATGTGTGTACACATGTAATGTACTAGGTCGTTTTGCAGTAACAAAAATGTTATGAGAAGCTGCACACTCACAAAATGCAAGGAGTGTGCAGTGGATTTGAGATTCTGGA
Source organism: Haemaphysalis longicornis (assembly GCF_048455015.1). Classification (NCBI taxonomy): domain Eukaryota; kingdom Metazoa; phylum Arthropoda; class Arachnida; order Ixodida; family Ixodidae; genus Haemaphysalis; species Haemaphysalis longicornis. The sequence continues at coordinate 86,811 of NW_027526449.1, forward strand.
TTTCACGTGTGGCAGGACCACTAATTGCGGTCAGCTTAATGGAGAGTCGAGTTTTGGGACAGAAAATGCGATTCCTTGATTACCAGTCACGGACTATCGCAAAATGCAAGGACATATTCGCGCGCTCAATTTATCCGTCTGCGCTTGTGGCAGCTGCTTTCTGTGTGGTAGGGTGTGGGGAGGAGGATATCGAGGATGCCGTAGGTGGGTGGTTGATCTATAAAGTGTAGACACAAAACACAGAGCAACGGCTTTCAGCTCGCGGGAATCAAACTCCCTGTCATCGCACGAGCCTAAGCCGCCGTTGCGGCGTGAAGCCCGGATGAAGTGATTCATCTGGGCGCCCTGCTACGTGGAGTTTATGCCTGAAATTTCTGCACTTAAATCGTTGGTTAAAGCCCCAATATGTTTCATAATTTTATTCTTACCTACAGTGTTCTTGGGCTGGCTGCTGAATATTTTTATTGTATCAAATAATTGATAGTTCATGATGCCTAAAGTGCGAAAAACAAACAAAAAGTGCGGACAGAGAAACAAGCAGTGCTTGCCTTTATCTTTCTCAGCCCGTTGTCTGTTTTTTGCGCTACGAGAACCATAAAATATTTTGAGTTCGCGAAATGAGAAGAACACGTTTCTCTGAAACTCAAACGAGCGAAGCCTATAGATGAAGTGAGCAGATCCGGAGCAGCAGCGTTCGCCGCTGATTGCCTGACAAGTATTAGGCTAAGGAAGGGATGCTTAAACGAAGAAATAGGAAAGGCGATATGTCATAACAAAGAAAATTACACAAACTAAAATTAATAGGAAAGTAAAAAATATTCATGGGAATGCTTCAAACCCTCTATGAATGTGAAGGCGCATGCTTGGATATCCTGTTGATTTGCTCTTAAATTTTATGTATAAATATGTGGCTACGCCCGTCGCCACCTGACCTGCCTGGCGGACAGCATCTTGTGAAGCTCTTTCGCCACCCCGGAATCGCCTGGAGCATCCGGTTGATTGCTGTTGAAATTCCTGTTGCCCTTCGTGGTCGCGCTCGTCAGCCCATGATTATCCTACTTGCGGGCACTTTCGGAAGCTCGTTCCGAACGCCACACATCGCTAAGACAGGAGCATACTTTAAACCTATCAAGGCGACAGCTACAGCGCTGCTACATGCGGTTCACTTGCGACAGCCGCCTCCTCTCATTCGGCGCAGCTGTTTTCCTTTTTGGCGCACTCTGCGCCGCCCTTTTTCAAATCCCTTCTCCGACACAGCAATGCTGTTTTCTATTCGTAGCATGGGATCCAAGCTCACGCTCCCAGTCTAACACCATTTTTGTGAGGCGATCTTCGGCTCACACCACCCAGTTCCAGCAACTTGAACATTTTTGGAAGATTCTGTGTAGCTCACTTAATTTTTGTATCTCACGCGTTCTCTAAAAAATAGGGTGATAAACCTTTTCTTTTGTTTCAGCAGGGTATTGAAAGTTCTTGAAAGAATGCCACAATATAAATCAGTTAGAGGTGACACCGTCACCTTCGGAAACCGTTTCATGCAGTGTGTTGTTGGTAAGAGTTAGGCTGCCACGTGGTGAGTGTACTTGTATCTGTTATTTCTGTTCTTGTGTAGCACCAAAAAGCAGGGACTGATGTGATGTCACTTACGGAAGCGTACGCAACGCGACTGTTTATTCAACATGATCTTTTTGTACGGTCTATGCATCGAAGAGGCGTCTCCGTTTTGCGGGCATCACTGCTATTCAAGGACCGGACACGATATGTTGTCCAAAGGAAATGACCTTCTCTGCCTAGTTGGCATTGCACTTATGCCCATGCGTCGGGTCTTTACTATGAAGTGCAGACAGCAGCAGACATCGCCTTAGAAGAAATGTTTGTGCCACCCACGCTGTTTCACTTCGGTGGAGCTTCCAAACCTCAAGAATGAATTTTGTCATTCGGGTACTACCGCTTCGCATGGAGTTCAACAAAAGAACAGAGGAAGACAAGGTGAGAAATAATTGGTACATCATGGGCAGACAGGCCAAAAAAATTCTTCCTACTTTTGGCCTTACTGAAAAGGAGCTTGAAAGCTGCACAATTGTGAAGAAAAAGTTTTATGGCCATTTGTGGCACCAAACGATACAGTTTATGAAAGGGGATGCTCCATCGCTAGAAACAGAAAAAGTCACTGCCCTTCCCCTCTGTAAAAAAGGGTGACCACCAAAGCTGTGCTGCCGAGCCTTAACACGAGCGACAACACGCTTTTACCGTGTGGTAGTCAAAGCGTAATGTGCCCAAATCAAAACATGTTTGTTCGAAATTTGCGATTGGGCATGCTTCTAGGGTAATTACCTGAATGCAACTTTGACTCACTAGATTTTTATTCCAATGGACAAACATGGGGCTGTCCGTTCCCATTTGTAAACGCATGTATAGTCACAGGAGGCGATATTTCCACAATACTTACAACTTCACTGTGAAATATACAAATTTGCAAGGCAAATAAAACTTCCCGGAATATTATAGTCGTCTCAGCGCCTAAACGTTGTGTCATTTGTTTCAAAAGTTTCAATAAAACAAGAGATAGAGCCCCTTTTTCTAATCATACTCCCTCCAAAAATGGACGCGCTTCACTGTGAAACTTTCTGTGTGAAAAAGCCATCTTACGAATACCAAATTTGTTTATTAATTAATAATTACTTAACCAAGTTTGTTTATTCATTTATTTATTCATTGGGAGTGCTTGCTGTTACGATTCAGCGCGCCGCTGTGCTGGAAGCTTCGTGCGGCGCTCTTGTCCTTTGTGGCAAAGCCTACCACTACGTGGGCCTTCCGTGTGGGCCCCTATCTGTCCTCGGTTGAGGGGCTCATGTATCCGGTGGTTGCTTTGTTCGCATTCGTTAGTAGGGTGGTATGGCGTAGCGGGGGATGCGGTGTGAGAGGAAGGGATCGGGAAGTGCCAGCGCGTGCACAACGCGCTGTGAACGCGCTGGCACTGTTTGCAGAAGCAGATGGTCCGCCGGCTAGCGTCTGCTTCGTTTTGGACCGCTGGACAGAGCCGACGTCGTCCGCCGTCGTTTCGGGATGCCTAAGGTGATGAGGGTGACAGTGAAGGCTAATCCTCAATATTGGTGCGTATCGGATTCCGCAACCATAGCATTAAGAAGAAGGCGAAAGACAAAGAAAATAAGGCCAAAGACGGCAAGCATGGATCAGTGCAGTTCGAAGGGTGAAGTAAGCTGGCAGAATTTAAAGATGATAGCTTTTCTTGGGCTACTTTAACGCAGAAAGTTTCGTGTGTGTCTGTCTGGGGCTCGATTCAGCCACCCGGCCAAAGTGAAACAAAATCTGCGCAATAGTCTTTTATACTCACAGACAAATCTCAACGTCTAAGTCCGGTGTCAGTGTTCATACTTGTCAACATTGGTGAAGAAAGAACAATACATGACGCAAATGTAAGGCAGAAAATCAATATATAAGTGATATCTGCGGTGTTCTTTTAGTAAAAAAATCATGTGTGCTTGGTTTTTGCTACAGCAAATGGAATACCACATAAACGGCAGAAAACCGTCTCCTGCTGTTGCCAGCGCTACCTCCTGGCGGTATTTAAAAAATCAAATGGCAATAGCGACGAAGGTGCCCCTAGATGAGATACACGTTCTGCTTGGAACGCTCGTGGAGTAGGGTAGTTTGGTTCTATAAATGTTGTAGTTGGGTGCCTCAATTCACGTGCGTCTCCGCTGTACGGCAGTGCTGGAATCGAGACACCCGACTTGGAACAGTGGAACGCGGTAAATTTAAATTGACATACGCAAAGCTCTTGCGTGTTATCTTGGGAGGAACGAGACCCGAGAGGAACGGCATGAGAGGTGAGCGGGAAACAGAAGGGAGGCCTTTACTTGGCAGGGGTGCCACTCGACTATCGTATTTCGAAGACATTTGCAACAAAAGGAGCAGATACGCGGCCATTTTGATATGTATTTCTGAAATTTCTGTTTACGTTTCCCCTCGTTAAAAATATGAGCCAGTTTTTTTTCAAATCAGTCCGAGTCCTATTCAGTTTCTTTATTAAAAAAAGGCTTGCTGCCAATGATGTTGTAGCAGCCCAGGATGTCGGCTGCTGAAGGTGGCAAGAAATCAGACATGGAGCTGGTTCGCAGTTTCAAGACAGGACTGTTTATTTTCCAAAGATGGGTGCGCTGAGAGCTTTTCCCGTTGAGGGAAAAAAGGGGACCTGCCGCGTCCTTCAAAAGAGAGAGGAAAAAGGCCCCCCGAGCGAGCAGACGACGACGGCGCCAAGACTAATGCCAGGAGTCGGCCGGACACAAGTTAAGCGCTCCTCAACCAGGGAGGAAGCGTCCACGTTCAGACAGCTGCAGAAAAATTCACTGATGACCCCGGTCGTCATGAAACACATACAGCCAGAACTCTATACGAACGACACTTGCGTGTTGTGTAATAATGCTACGGCTTCGACCATCCACTTACTGTGGGACTGTGAAGTGAGACCTAACGAGGCGGCAACCAGGACACTTACCGCCGTGGATCCAAGAAGCAATGCGCAGTTGTGACAAGGACACCCAACTATCAGCCGTCCAGCAGGTCCTGACGGCCCTCGAAAAGCAGCACCGGAGCGAAAGCTGCGGGGCGACGCCCTCCCTTACGGGTAGCGGCGCCTAACCCCGTAGCGAGTAGCGAAGGTGTGGTCTGAGTAGGGGTGTCGTCGGGATCGACGAGTGGCTACGTCCGGGCGCAGTCTACACAGTGTGTCTGTTGCAGGTATTCAACAAAGTCTTTCTTCCGTCTTTCCTTCCCCGAAAGGTGATCATTGAAGAGGGCGGGGTAAGGACCCTAAGCCGGTGGTGGCGTCGCCAATACGCATTTTCAACAAAGGCGCACTGTCATCAAGCCGGCGGGAGAGCGCAGAGAAAAGAATGCGTGCGGGTGCCGAGCGGTTTCCGCTACAGAGAATCTCCCGTAAGTTGCGGAGCTTTTAAAGAAAGGCAGCAGTTGCCAGCGGAATGACCAAAGGTCATAGTCCACTGGTCATCACTGAAGACGTACGTGAGAGGCTGCATGAACAGAAACATCAATATAAGCGGGCTTGGCGCGGTCGAAGGCGACGACTTCTCGTTTGCTGTGCACGTCTATTGTGATGGTCTTGTTATTACGTCCCAAAACTTTGAAACGGCCGTCGTACGGCGGAGTGAGGGGCGGCTTCGTCGCGTCGTGTCGCACGAACACGTGTGTAGCTGAGTTCATGTCGGGAAAAGTGAAAACCGTTGTGTTGCGGGCGATGCCAGGTGCTGTTGACCTGAGTTGCGCAAGCCATGCGCACAGCTTCTCGATGTGGTCGGAGGCTGCTGGGGCGGAAAGTGTGTGGTCGGAGAAGAATTCTCCTTGGAGGCGCAGTATCGAGTCGTACGCCATTTCCGCTGCGCTGAAGCGGATGTCTTCCTTCACTGTTGAGCGTAGGCCAAGAAGAACGAGCGGAAGCTTTTCCACCCAGTGCTCGCGATCGAGTTTCGCTGTAAATGCAGCTTTGAGCTGCCTGTGCAAGCGCTCCACCATTCCGTTTCTGGCGGGGTGGTAGGTGGGTCGAAAGCGCGGAAAAGAGGTTGCTCTGGAACTGCCGTCCCCGGACAGTTGTTATGCGGGCGGGGCAGCCAAAGCGGGTCACCCATGTCTGAAGAAAGGCCTGCGCGACAGTCTCAGCTGATATGTCCGCATTTGGTATAGCTTCGGGCCATCGGCTGTATCTATCGATGCATGGGAGCAGGTAACTGAAACCTTGGCAGGGCGGTAGCGGTCCCATCAGGTCGAGGTGAACGTGGTCAAACCGCTACTGAGGAGCCAGAAATTCCTGTACTGCAGCGCGAGTCTAGCGAGTCACCTTCACTTGCTGAAACGTTTCACATGTCTGAGCCCAACGTAGCACGTCTGCCTTGACGCCGGGCCAAACGAAGCGTTCTGATATAAGCCACTGGGTGGCGCGGATACCTGGGTGGCTGATGGAGTGGAAAGTGTTGAATACCAATCGACGAAAATTCAGTGAGACGAAAGGTAGGGGGGTTACCTGGGAGGTATCGCAGGTTATCGTGCCCTGAACGTAGTAAACTGCCATCTCCGAAAGCACGAGTGGAGATCGCCCACATTTCAGTATCGTCAACTCAGTGTCCTCCCGCTGAGCCGCGGCCATCGCCTCAAAGTCCAGGACTGTTGTGCTGGAAGCGTTGACACGAGACTAGGCGTCGGCTGCTTCGTTTTCGGCCCCCGGAACGTGGCGGATGCCTGTAGAAAACTCAGAGATGAATGAGAGCTGACGAATTTTTCTTTCTGAGTAGGAGGAACTGTTGTTGTTGAATACGTAGGTGAGGGGCTTGTGGTCTGTCAAGATGTAGAACTCACGACTTTCGAGGAAGTAGGGGGAATGCTTAATGGAACAATAGATTGCGATCATCTCCCTTCCAAAAGGGCTGTACCGTACTTCTGCAGGTTTCAGGCGTTTCGGAAAGAAGCCCAGCGGCTTCCACTGTGTACCCTCCTGTTGCTGCAGCACGGCTCCGGCCGATGTGGAGGAGGCGTCCACCATGAGGCGTGTAGGAGCGTCAGTAAGTGGATGGATGAGATAAGGTAGCCGTGGCCAGTACGTCCTTAGCTTTCTGGAAATCATTCTGGTGGTCGTCAGACCAACAAAAGTTTGGGGCCTTTAGGTCGTCTCGGCGCAGCAGGTCGGTCAACGGCTGGAGTACTTGAGCACAAGACAGAATGAACCGCCGGTGGAAGTTTAAGAGCCGAAAGAACTCTTCAGCTTGCGGAAAGATGTTGGAGCAGGAGACTTCTTGACGAATTCCACCTTCGATTCCAATGGCATAATGCCTTCAGCACTGATGTGGTGGTAGAGGAAGTTGAGAGCCCCGACACCAAACACGGAATTTCGAGGTTTCAAAACGAGACCATGCTCATCCAGACGCTGAAAGAGCTGGCGGAGGTGCTGTTTGTGCTCGCTAGGAGTTTTACTAGCCACTAAAATGTCATTCAGGTAGGCAAAGACGAAAGGAAGACCCAGTTTGACTTCATCCACGAATCTTTGAAAGGTCTGTGCTACATTTTTCAAGCCGTAGGGCATACGGACAAACTCAAACAAGCCAAATGGAGTTGTTCTGGCTGTTTTTGGTATGTCCTCCAGTTCGACTGGGGTTTGGTGGTATGCCGCTATGAGGTCGATCTTGCTGTATATTTTAGTACCTGCCAGCCGCGCACTAATATCGTGAATGTGTGGCAGAGGATACTGGTCCGGCGTTGTTGATGCGTTCAAGGTTCTGTAGTCACCGCACGGGCGCCAGTCATCCCCGTCGTCTTTAGGCACCATGTGCAGCGGTGATGAATGGTTGCTAGACGAAGGGCGTAATATTTCCAGCTGCAGCATATGCTCGAACTCACTGCGTGCAGCTTGAAGCCTGTTACTGGACAGTCGTCGTGGTCGGGAGGTGACTGGCGGCCCGGTGGTGACGATGTGGTGAGTCACGTTATGTTTGACTGGCTGTTCCGTGTTGTGGGACTTGGTGAGAGAATGGAATTCGGCCAGTGCGTGGTGGCAGGCAGATAACTTGTTGGAATGCGCAGATGCCAGATCAGCAGATGTTTGATTCCAAACCACTTACTTTGGGGGATGTGTTGTTATCCTTGAGGCAACGGTCACGTACGCTCACGTCCAGGTTGAAGTGGCTCAGAAAGTCTGCTCGGAATATGGAAAAATTAACGTCCGCCACCACGGAGACCCAGAGATACAGGCGCCTGAGTCCGACGGGTATTGTCAGCGAGCGGAAGCCGTACGTAGCGATGGCAGTGTTGTTCACCGCCTGCAGCGACGATATGTTCTTTCTACGTCAGCGATCCTCGAGGGTTGCCGAGGATCGCTGACAATAGAGATTTCGGCTCCTGTGTCGACTAGCAGGCGCGAGTTGTTACGCGGTTGACTACGAAGCACTGGAGGCTGGGAGGGGGGCCGATGGCGTAAGCCGCCGTTAACGACTGGCCGGAGCGTTTCCCGGAAACGAGCAAGGTTGAGTGCAGCGGCTAGCAGCTGTTCCGAAACGACGGTGGTACCGCAAACTCCGTCCTATCTATCTCGTGAATGGCTTCTCTGGAAAGAGCTTAGCTGAATTGAAGGGAATCGGTTGCGTCGTTGCTTGTCCTGTTGGGGAGCGCGAGACAGTAATAGTTCTGCATGGTCTCGGTAAAGTGTTGCACTTTCTCCTCAAGGCACAGTGTGGTGGTTCGTGCGTTCTTGCAGCAGCTATGGGCGAGAAGGTTGGAGGAGAGTATTCTATGATGCGATTGGCAAGTTGCGCCAATCGATCAAGGGACTTCTCTTCTGAACCAGCGAGAACCACGCGCACCGACTGGGGCAGCCGTTGCACAAAAAGTTCCCGAAGTGGGAGGTGGCCGTCCTGACGCACGTGCACACCGAGTAGTTGCCGCATCTGGTGCAGCAGTTGGGAAGGTCATTGGTCGCCCAGCTCTTCCCTACATAAGAGCTGTTTAAATCTGCTTTCTTCAGGCGCCTCGAGGAGGTCCAGCACCGTCTTTTTGAGGGTTTCGTATTCCCCTTGTGGGGGGGGTGAAACCAAAATGTCGCCGATAGCGTCGGCGATTTCTGGGGGCAGGGCTGCGACGACGTGAAGGTACTTCGTCGACTGCGATTCGATGCTCCGGAGCTGAAAACGAGCCTGCGCTTGGCTGAACCAAATTCTTGGATTCATAGGCCAAAACTTTGGTAGCTTCAGTTCTGTGGCGTAGACTGCAGGCGTGGAGGCAGCGGTGGTGTCGTTGGAGCTCATCGCGGCGTATTCGTTGAAGCGTTGTTCGGGTCACTTATTTTGTAGCAGCCCCGAATGTCGGCCTCAAGGAGGCGAGAAAGCAGACGTGGAACTGGTTGGCAGTTTCAAGACAGGACTGTTTATTTTCCAAAGATGCCTGCGCCGAGAGCTTCCCTCGACGAGGAAAATCAGGGGAACCCCTGCGTCCTTCAAAAGAGAGGAAAACGGCCCCCGAGCGAGCAGGCGACAACGGCGCCAAGACTTATGCCATGAGTCGGCCGAACAACAAGTTGAGCGCTTCTCCCGGAATGCGACCATTAAAGAGCGCAGGGGAAGGACCCTAAGCCTGCGGTGGCGTCGCCAATACGCGTCTTCAAAAAGGCGCACTGCCGTCGAGTCGGCGGCATACCGGGGAGAAAGTAATGCGCGTGGGTGCCGAGCGGCTTCCGCTACAACTTTTTCCCGCTTTGATAAATATATTTGGAGTTGTTTATCTGGTGCTGTTCGATGACGTCCATATATGGCGGAATAGACACTCTACAGAAAGGCGGGCCACACTGAATATTCTGCGGTGGCTTTTTGGTGGTTAACGCGACGACGCCATGAAAAAGGAAGCTTCGCGCAAGAACGCCGTTGTGGTTACGCGTTTGGGCCCATCGCTTCACCATTCTGCAGCCTCATAAAGAGTTTATATTTTTGTTGTTTTGTATGCGCTGTTAGTGATGCTGTAGTATTATAAGGTAATATGTCTCCGAACTGATGCCTACCTCTTTGCAAGCCGTGCGTTTACGTGGAGGGATGCTTGCGGAAGGTATGAACGACGCCAACGCCTTTAGCGTATTTCATTTTATTAACACGAAAATGTTTTATTCCGGGATGCACAAACATTTGAGTGACGTCATATCCGTCACGAAAATGACGCCATTACACATTTGCCGAAAAGACCCGCCAGCAGGACGTCTCTCGCCAAGCATACCCACAGGACAGCCACCGACCCGAAAATTATGTAAAGCTGCAGATTTGGCTGCACATTTAACTTTCCCATTTTACTGATTCCTATGACAGAGGAGTCAACTAGTTTTTTTGAAAATCTCCAGATCTATTCGTCCTTTTTTCACACTACCTTGATAGCTGCGTTTCACATGCCGGTCATGACTGCCGCCGTTGTTAGTGCCGAACATTTAGGCAGCAGAGTTGTTTTGGTGCAGGCAAATTCGAGCCTGCATTCGTGCTTCGCCCTGCCCGCGCCTATGAATGTTACAACCTCGTTGAACCGCGAACGCGCTCGCCTTCCGTTTTTTGAGAACTGCTTTGTGGTACAGTTTCAAGTGCAGATCATGACTGCCGGAGCTTTAACGCGAACACTCAGGAAGGCCAGTTGTGTCGTAGCAGCCAAAAATTCGAGCCTGCAGACGTGTTTAACTCTGCTTGTTTTGACATTTATATGACAGTAGATGATGATGATGATGTTTGGATTTTAATGAAGCAAGGCCGGCTGAAGGCAAAGAGCGCAAAAGGAAGGCAGTAGATGAGGAGTTCGGTTTAGGACTTTATTTTTTGCATTGACATTATGTGAATTTCACTCTCTCGTGGTGCTAACGGCGCATACCGTGCAGCGACCACGCCGTACTCGAACTGAATTAGAACCTTGCTTTTCTACAAACCTCGATGTAAGTACGAACCCACTGACGCAATGCACTAATTGTACTACTTATGGGATGCAGGTGGAAGATACATGGCATGTTTATAACTTGCGTAACTTATTTTTATGTATCCTAGCAAGTGTTTCCAACTGACATACGTACGAAAAAAAAAAGATGGATCGCAGGAATCCAGAGAGATGAGAGACAATATATTTTACTGTCTGCAAGGCAACGAAAGATTGTTCGGAGCATTTCGTGGAGACAAAAGCAGTGTCTTTATGTATGCTTTCGTCCTTCGTGCATATGGTTTAGAAAGTTTGAACAGTTTCAACGTGAGAGCTCGGGAAAGAACGGGCCCCGCATAGTCCGTTCATAGCAGCCCGCCGCCACTAGGGCGGGGCAAGGGCGCATCGAATAAACACAATTATAACTCGACGACTAAACGAGTAGGCAGCGGTCAGGCTATTTGTTCTTAGTAACAAATCCTGCATTCGTCTGCTGCTGTTCGGCATCACAGATGACGGTATTCTGCGCTGACATTGTAGGGTCTCCCAGGGTGTGTCAGTCGGCTGCCTCATCGAATAAAAGTCCAGACTATGCTGCTCTTCAAAAAAAGGAAGAACAGATAGGGTATTTTCCTACCCTGTTATGGGAAAAACGACGTTATTACGCCGCCACAGACGCGAGATGCTCTGCGGTTGCTGCTTTTCCTTTGTTTTCTATTCCTTCATGGTGGTGGTGCCCAGGGTTGCCGAAATGGCTTACCGCTCCCCCGCTAGCGCTCGGGACATTTTGCAAACGTCTATAGGCTCATATTCTGCATGTTTAAAGAATGGTTCTACCAATCCACCTGGCTATATTAGCTGCGTTCATTCTTGTTATTGCAAATTCTGTCCTGGAGGGGAATAAAACGAGTTCACTACTGTTTGTTCATTTTCTGTTTAACTTCATTTTTTAATAGTAATAAAATAGTTATACAGCACATTCTATGTATGAATAACAATTAAAAGTTATACACCACAAGCTGTCCTGTTGTTTCCCCGTACTTTCACCCTAACCCATTGATGAACTTAATTCGGGTTAATATTTCTTACTAAAGCTGCCAACAAAACTTCCTCAAAAGGCACGAAAAATTAAAACTCGGCGTTGTCACCGCACATTTTAATATCATGGACCCTTTCATTCCGTTTTGTATAGGAACAGCTGATTATTTAAATGGTCATAACTACATTAACGGGGGTCACGTTTATGCCACACTTCTCGCAAGCCTCAATGTTTCTCCACTAAATAATAACCGGGTGTTCGAAGTGCAAACAACTCAGCGAAGTAGCAAACGAGAGAAAGATGTGCAGTGACAGACTGAACCGCTTTCGCCTTGCTGACGAAAAGTCCTCTCGCGACGACCACCCAAAAACACATTTCATCCCGTAAAATCGTGGGGTCACTCGGCCGGTCGAGCGGTGCGTAGCAGACGTCGCGTCCCTAGGAGACGACCAGGAAGCGCCCGGCAAAATGAACTCAGTAGCTACTCTACGTGTAAACCTAACTTTTTTTTTGCTGGACACGTGCTAAGGCGTCTGGTTTTACAAGTCAAAAGAAAATTTTACTAGGACCTTACCTCAGCGTGAGCAATGTAACACGCGCGCAGCAAAAAAGCACGTGCCGAAGCGGCGGCAGCTCCCGTATACACAGGCAGAAAGACAACTGCAGCGCCCTCCGTTGAACCTTCGGTGGCCCCTAGATGGCGACACAGCACCAATGACGGGAACCGGGGAAAGATTGACTAAAGCACTTCCTTACTGCTCTCGTGCCCGGCCACCACCGTGATAAAGGTGCCTTAAGATCGACGAGTGAGGCAGTTAGACGAACCGCCGTGCGGTCGCCCCTCCGTGGTCTCTGTGGTAGCTAGAGAGTTGGGTGTAATGTGCGGTGAGCTGCAGAGAAAACTGACAGGACCGGGGTCAATGCAGAGTGGTGGCATATTTTTCGGGAAGTGAACTCTCGTAGAAACCTGGTTACAACTTGCTTTTGAAAAAAAAAGCTAACCGGTAATCATTTACACGATAATGTAATTGGTGGAATAAGGGCGTTACAGTATTCAAAGAAAGAATCAATTACTTTTATAAATTACAAAAAAACTATTGATTTCAACTACTCGATTACTGGTAACACGTTGCGTACGGCTCTGGGCACGACCAATATTGTTTCAGGCATCGGTCAGTGGGTCCTACATGAATCTTGTATTTACATTTCAGCTTCCCCATAAGGCATCTGGAAAGTTGAGGCGAAAACTATCATTCGAAAAGAAGCTTCTTGTATCCGAATTGCTGCCCTTGAAAATTGTCCGTGATGGTGATCGCCGACGGTTTGGAAACTGACTGGCGGGAGACAGTTTGAAAATAGATGTAATTGTTTGAATGTCGAAGACGCGGTGCACGGAGAAGAGTGATAGCCACGATACTCTAGGCAGACAATAGAGAAAAGCCTGCTTCGACTTCGCGGAGTTAAAATTTCAAACTCGTTGCACGAAATTGGAAAGTACGTGAAATAGAATCGTGCTTCACGATCAGTTTACGTCCAAAATTTGCGCAAAATATTCTCCCGCACCACTGACATAAATAAAGAGCGTGCCCTTTATATCTCTAAATAACAATGCCACCAAATGCCTACAAGTGTCAGCTTCTTCCGTAAAAACCACCTAATCAGGGATGAATGCTTGGGCTAATGTGAGTCGAGACAATCTCAGTCATTATTTGGATGTTGTAAAAACAAAAGTGGTCAAACTTCAAGGCTACAGAAATCTAGAGTGATAACACCTAGCTCACTTCTTTAAACAATGGTAGTGGTATATACAGGGTGAACGAAGTTAGCTCTCGGAGATATTGAACGAAATGTTTTCAGTTTATTGGTGAATGATCACTTATCTATCATAATTGCGATGCAGCAATTTCCACACCACATCAGTCGAGCAAAAACTAGCGGTGAAACGGAATCTGTAAACACTGTTGTTAGTAATCTTGTTTACAATGACATAATGGCGTGAGGCGAAGTGATTGTCTAGTCATAACTGGGCAGTTTCTAACTCGATCTTTGTGATTAAACAGACAGACGATGTTTCTACTGCATTCGGTTACTGCAATGTACTTGTATTTAAGGTTAACCTAATCATCTCTTAGATTTACGAGCAGTTAAGACTCCAAAAAGCGGGAAGAAGCTGTACACTGAAAACAGCTGTCATTCAATTGCGGGGATGATCTCCGCCACGGGAAAGGCAGGCAGAGCACCGCTGAAGGTCCCGATATGATGCAAACAGGGTGGCAGTAGGGCCCTCTTTTTGGCTTTTTTTATCACAAAAAATACGTCCAATTCCCATTTATGGACTATGTACAACCGGCGCAAACATGCCTTACCTTTTGGCTATGGATTAATTCTCCTCGGTCAATAGGAAACTTGGAAGGAAGGAGAAGAAAAGTTCAGGAGAGGGCCTTGAATATCCCGTGAACAGGCTGAAATGCGGTGGTTGCTAGGCAATTATTTTATGACCAGAGGAAAGGAACAGCATCAGAGTAGCACCAATGGCGGAGTGGTGTTGGCTCATGGAAAGCCTCCGTGTACTGCGCAGTCAAGCCGATATTCAGGGGTTGATGGAAGATAAAGGACAAGATAAGGGAATGAAAAGGTAAGATGAGAGAATAGGGAAAGTGCAGATAGCGAAATCAGGGCTGTCTTAAGGTGTCGTTTCCGGCTTCGGATTAGTGGTCGTAATGGAATGTCTAAGAAGGTTTTCTTTCCTAAGATTAACAAGGTGTGCGCAGAGGTGCGGGTAGATGGGAAGGTTTCGCCTGTTCAAGGAAAATAAGAGTGCATTCACTATCATTTCAGACATTTTTTGTGCCTCAGTATTCAAAACCCAGCGGCCCAAGCACTTGCCGTAGGCACTGGCTTACGCACGATTCCATTTCGGAGGTTACTGACTCTCACGCCACTTCAAAAAACAGCAGGATGCTGAAAAAGATAAATTTAGGAGAATAAAAGTAAAAAAAAAAAACAATAAAAGCACAAAAACAAAAACATCGACATTTAAAAAGCGGGAAGTAGTTACTCAAGCTACCGACACTCATTTCTTTTGTTGAGGGGCACAGCCAATGGCCGATGTTCGTTATGAGAGCGCAGTATTGATGCCTCGTTTGTTCGGTGCTGAGCATGCATTAGAAATGAAATTATGAGTAGTCGTTATGTCATTGTAGGCAGGGGTAATGACTCTGCATTTTTCACGCCCCCACACACCCCTTTAAAATTTTTTAAAGGGGGCGTGGCACTGGTGGGAGTCTTCCTTAAGCGATGGCCCTAACAATCCATCAAACCATGGGCCATTTTATTGTCACCAATAAATCGTTTCTTTATTAGGTTATTACGGCTACCTTTTTAAATTTGACTGGTGTACTGTATTGTTTAAACACTGAGCCCAATCTTGGCTGGAGATTACAAGCTTTGTTTGACGAATGAACAGAAATACTTGCGTGAAAGGGCTGGGAGTTTTGTTTCAAAAGCACACACTGCACTCGCGAAGTGGTTGAAGCTTTCCCCAACTCTGACCGAAGACGCAGTCATAATTTCTCGTTACCGTTGGAATGAAAATTGCGCCAAACTGTAGGTTCTCCGATTACCGTGGGCTACATAAATGTTTCCACCTTGCAGCGAAGTATTCAGCCACGGTTCTGCCTTTTAAAGACGATAGGTTTTAGGGGGCTACTGAAACACCAAAAGTTTGTTCCGTCTGTCTCTGCGTCTCGATTCAGCCTCCCGGCCTAAGTTTTAAGTATTGTTAAGCGAGACGTTTATACAGGAAAAATATCTTCAATCTTATTTAAAAAATTCAAGTATATGCTGAATATTTCCAAAGTTGTTCAGCAAAAAAATAACGTTAGGTTTATTTGATGAAAGATGTAACGCGTAAATGGGGTTCTTCGAGGTGTTCTATTGAAACATAGGTGTATACATTAACTAATGTGTCCCAGTCGTCATGATCAAGTCAAGCAAGCGGTACAGGTTAAAGATAGTACAAGCCTGTGCGCCAACAGCCAGCTGCCATGACAACGTGGACAGTTTCTACGACGACAATGACTCGGCAATGAAGACGGGAACAACAGAGTTTGCGATTGTGATGAGAGACTTACACAGACGTAGGTGAGAACCGAGTAGGTGATAGTTCCGAGGGAAACTTTGGAAGAGATAATAACAACATTCGACGGATGCAGTGGTTGAAGTTGCCGAGAGAAATACCCTCAGGCTTATGAACACATTCTTCTGCAAACGGAATCATAGGAGATGAACACGGAAAAGTCTAAACGGTACAACAGAAAAAAATTCCCCCGCATTTCCCCGAAGGGGAGTATGAGGAAGTGCGAAGCACGGGGTGATGCTATGAGGGGGAGTTTGTTGAAGTTTGGTGGCATTTTGCCCGTTAGTTGCAATTACACCCCCTCGTGATCACGTTCGGCTTAACACGCCTCGTTTGTCCCTCTGCGGAAATCTTGGTGAATTAACGTGTATGTTCGAGAGGAGGAGCGCACCGCACCGCAGCGCACCGCAGCTGCGAAGCGCCGACTGGAGTGAAGGGAGAGGAGGCGCAGTCACGTGAGAGAATGCAGAACTAGCGGGTTTGTAGTATCACGTGTACACCACGCAGTTATCAAGCCGCTATAACGCCGCTGAGTCCCCAACGCACGCCGCTGACAACGTAGTTTGAATGCGTTAAAGATATAAGGCGCGTTACTAACACTGATATCAACTTCGCGTCCGTGGCTTAGTTGGTAGAGCGTCGCGCTGCGGCCGCAAAGTCCGCAGATCGAAGCCTGGCGCCGGATGCTGTTTTTTTTTATATAGTGTGGTGGCCTGGCTGGCACGCCGAGAGAGGGTGTTGCGAGCTGGAGAGTAGTAAAGGGCTTTAGGAGAGGAGGCGCTATGCGAGCGCGACGATTCAGGCTCGCTTAAGAAGTGCATTCGCACTTATTCCTGGCCAATCTCCCACGTGGGTATGTGCCATGTCAGCGGCCAGGCAGCGCGCGCCCATCTCCCCCCGTTGCTAAGGAAGACGAAAAGCGCGCGCACCCGCAGCTGTTGCTATGCGGACGGCGGAAGGTTCGGGGTCGCTTATAAAGTGCATTCGCACTTAAAAAACGCAATTTACTTCATCCTTAGTAGAGAGTTCAAGTGATGTGGAGGAGGTGAAGGGACGAGGCGAGATTTGGAGAAGCGATCATAGGATGTTTGGGTGCAAAATAAAGGTGCACATAAAAAAGTAAAGAAGGAGACGAGCGAAAAGTAGGAAACGTAACATGGAGTAAGTTCGAGGACGCAGAAGTTTAAACTAACCCTTCAGGACAAATTTTTGCTCTTAACCGGTTTGAACAAGAACAGTGTGGGCATGCTAAACGACAACCTAACAAGAGTAATCTCAGAGTCCGCAGCAGCTGTTGGAGAAGCAGCGTCTACGAAAGTGACAAACTAATTCTGAAAACTAAGGAAGATATTGCGAAGCACAAGAACATGCAATTTTCGCGTATGGTGGGTCAAATTTAATTAGGCGAGCTGTTGAAATTTGTTAACAGAAGTGAAATGAATGAACCATTGCCTCGAAGATCACCCTGCGCGTGTTTTGCGAAGCGCACGCGGTCTGATATCAGCGGCCATGCTGCATAGTGGCTGTTATCAAGAAAACGCTTAACGAAGGAGGAAGACTAAAACTAACTATGAAGAAGCTAGCTATGAGCAAATACAGAATGTACGCACTTAGAGGCCAACAGATTAACTCTAAGCAGAGAATGGACGCCATAACAAAAATAGGGGAACGATTCTATATCAGACTGTGGCAGCTACGTAGTACCAGGGGAAGCTACTGAGCCCTACGAAAATATATTTACATGCCCCACTAGTAACCAAAGAAGAAGTAGAAAAGCCTCTCACGGACATAAAAAGAGGAAAAGCTGCAGTTGCTGCCATCATAACCATGGATCTTTTAAAGGAGGAAGGGTGTATTGTTCTAGAAATGATTGCTAGCCAATTTTTCAAAAGCCAAAGCAGTTTTTTGGTGCCCCTAGTTTGCAAAAGCTCTGACATAATTTTCATCTACAAGAAGGGGAACACCAGAAATCTTAAGAATTACACACCCATATGCTTTCTCTCAGTTCCATACAAGCTGTTTACCAAGTAATAGTTAACCGTCTATGCGAAAGCCTAGGTTTCCTACAACCGCGGGAACAGTCTGGGTTTAGAAAACGATACTGTACAATAGATCACATTCATGTCATCGTTAATAGAACAACCCAAGGAGTACAATACGACCCTTTGCATGGCAAGCGTTTAAATCAGTATTCTTCGCAGCAGCGCGTGGGGCATTGCAATACCAGGGAATAGAAGACACATGCAGAAGACTCTAAAACGACATATATGAGGAATTTACGGACAAAATATTCCGTAATAAGACAAGCGAAACGTTCCCGACCGAAACGGAAGTGCGACGGGGCGATATTTTGGCAGAACTGTCCACCGCATATCCGGAGGGGACATTTAGAACGTTTGACGTGGAAACGCACAATTAAGAATAAATTGGAATATTGAGCCTTCTGGGGTTTGGAGACGCCATTTTCTTGCTCCGTGCGTCTGTTGAGCACCCGCAAATATGCTCGAGGAAATGCAATTAGAAAGCTTGGCCATGGGGCTACACATTAGTACTAATAATTCGAAAGTAATGATTGATAAGCCTGCAAAAAAACTCTTTCTCCACGTAACTGAACGCTGAATCCCGTAAAGGATATAAGTGGCTCGGGGAGCTCGTAAGTGGTGATCGAAACCGGGGAGCTCGTAACTGGTGATCGAAACCACGAGAAAAAAAATTCCGGCGCAGATTACGTATGGGCTGGGGAGCACTTGGCAAGCACTCCGACATAATGAAAAGTGAGCTACGTCTGTCACTAAAAACAATAGTATCCCACCCATGCATGCTTATGGTGTTGAGTTATGGAGGGAAAACTTCGCGCCTTACTAAACTGGAAAGAAGGCTCAGGCCGGCCTAACTGGTCATGTAACGGAGGATGTTAGGAGTAACGCCCCTAACAGAGATCAAATTGCATGGATGAGGGAACAAACTCGAGTACAAGATATCATAGTATAAATTAGGAAAAAAATAGACTTTGGCTGCCCATGTAGTGAGACGAAATGAAAACCGGTGGACCACCAGGTTAGCAGAGTGGCTACAGAGAGATGGTCTAGAAGAAGGGACAAAATAAGAAAATTTGGAGGCGAAGGGTCCACGGCAGTATAAGACGGTTGGAGGTCAATGGGAGAGGTCTTCGTTTTTCAGTGGACTTAAATAGGCTGATGATAAATATGGGTGCTCGGTGTTTGAGAGAGATAATTAAAAAAAATGCAACGAGAGTTGTTGTAACCACAACATTAAAAACTAGATTGGTTCCCGAGCCTTGTGCTCATGGCTCGAGCACTAAGCCCACACTGTTTAAGTAGATGTCGCTTCAGCAGTGCCTAGGCGGAAAAATGGAACTACATACGCCTCCAATGGGTACATCAAGAGAGTAAGGAAACAGCGTATAAAGAGGGTGGATGAGGCCACGGAGGCGGTTACGCGGTAGGGGCGGCGGAACACTTGTCGTTTGAAGACATTTGCAGCGAAGCGAGAAGATAAGCGGCCAATTGTTTTTGTTTGCATGTCCGGAAGAGTTGCCATTGCAGGAAGTCCAATTTATGATTTCGCGCTGAATAGCGCTTAGTTGCACAGAGACGTCTCGACGGTTAGGAATTCCAGGTTAATTGTAAGCACTAAAACTGGGAAACGTATCGTTCACTGTAGCCAGCCGGAACACGTATCGTTCACTGTATAGCCGCAATGTGGCTTGCAAGCCACAAATGAGAGAAAAAGGTGGGGTTGGCGATGATAATACATTAACCAGTATTGAAAACTGTAACAACCCATTTATGCAGGCAATGGCGAGCTGTTCTGAAATGCTTGGAAATCTTTAGTAAAAATACAGTTAGTGAATGGAATCGAAAATGGCCTACATTTTTACAACCCACACCGCTGATGTGACGTTTCCTCTCATGGTAAAAAACGCGGTAATCATAACCCATAACTGACTTTGCTGCTGCAGTTTCTGAAAAGCCTGCGTACTGAACTGGTTCTAAGGTCAACATAATGTGGTCACATAGAAAAAGTTTTGACATTCAGAGCCTTTTTCTGAGCATAGAACAAAATGGCGTTCGTGATACCGCTTTGGAATAATATCTTTATTCATTTTTGAAACACTGTTTTGACGTGGAACTTCTAACAGTGCAGCAGACAAAGACTCGCGATGGACAGGAAACGCGATGCGAGTGTTACTCTGAACTACTCTGAAAACTTCCCGTCTATATAAATGATTTGCAGTCGCGTTAAAATTGCATTTATGTTTTTTTTAAATCGAAATATTCAGCAAATAACAGCTTTTATATAACTACATGCATCGAACTCCTCAGACTTAGAGAAAAATAACCACTGAATTCGACGGTTGATGCGAAAAGATGTAAAAACACGGGCGAGAAAAGTCCTCTGATGTTAACACGACTTCAAAAAAAGAACGAATGTAAAAGTTTTTTTCGTTTAAGCTCTGTTCATTCTTTTAACTTCTTTCATCCAGCTATAACAAGAAGGCAGTCAATTTGACATCTTTTGTCTCCAGATCCTTTCAGGAATTGTTCACTAAGCATCTGGTGGTCGTCTTTTTATTGACGTTGCCTTTCAGACACGTCCTTTTGTAGAAAAAGCCTGTTTATGGCCTGCCCGGGAGACAGTTGGAGGGGGGCTTTCGTTTAGGGAGCCAAAGAGCCAGAAGCTATGAAGAAACATCTGGAATTATTCGTGGCCCTTGTGGCCTTCGTAAGCTTCACAAAAGGTAGGCATCCAAACTTCTCAGAGTTAATTGGCTTGAGGTGAAAAATCCAATGAAGGTGACTGAAATTTAAACGTGTACATTAGTGTAACTAAATGTAATATATAGTTATATAGTTTGCATAATTGTCTTTCTTTTCTGCTGGGAGGTAAATAACTGGTACACCTACAGGAAAAAAAAAGGTAAAAAGAGCGGGCCTCATGATCCATTTCCTAAAAGAGATATTTATGATATCTTTCTTTCTAGCTGACGCCATAGTTTGTGGCAAGCACATCACAAATTTGGTAACCGCGGCTATGCAAAAAATATTACCTTCTAGAAGAGTAGCGCAAGTACCGTAAATATTTCTGCAGGAGTACCGCAAGGAAGCATCTCAGGACCCTTGCTATTTTGCATATACTATAATAATGATTTGGCCAATATTGGTAGCTCTGATAATATTATAATGTATGCGGATGACACGACCATGCTTCTTATTACGAAAAACTAAAGTGATGTGTTCCGCATGTCCAATGAACTGTTTGATAAACTGTCACGCTGGAGCGGAGTGAATTCATTGAAAATTATTGCAAACAAAACTAAAGCAGTCCTGTTTTGACCAAGAAATGGTACAGTTCACTGCCAGCACAGGCTAAAACTAGGTAATTCATAAATTGAAATTGTACCTATGGTGAAATGTCTTGGAGTAGTGTTTGAGCAACACAAGTCGTGGAGTGCTCATGTTGACCTCGTGTGATCAAAATTTTCTCGCATTACTGGTGTTCTTTCTAAACTTACGTTTTTTTTCGCCCAAAGGTGTGAAGCTTGTGCTATATCGGGCCATATTTTTATCGCATTTGCAGTATTGTAACTTGGTATGAGGAACAACAACTCAGGCGAATATTGCTAAACCTTTCAAAGTACAAAAAAACAGTTCGCATCGTCATGAACGCAGCATACGATAGTTATATAAGCTCCTTTTTTGAAGATATGAAGTTATTACCAGTGACCCATTTCTATAAATCCTTGCCACTCAAACGCTACCAAACCAATTTAAAGAGAAATAATAACGTACTATGCAGTGTTTCCAGACTTCAGCCTAAAATGTACCCGAGAAATATTCGCCGAGTTGACCGCTGGCACATACCGAAGAACCGACCAAATTACGGTGAACAAATGCTATGTTATCAGTAGCCATTTCTATTGAACAATGTACCATGTATATGAGACTGTTCCTGTATCATCCGTTTTATGTATGTGAATTTTATGATGCACCGTGCGTGTGAATTTCATGATGTGTTGAATGTGTAAATTTTATTAAATACCATGACTGCTAATCAACCAGGTGTTACATTATTGTAAATTTTATGTCTGTTCTGGTTGCATCTGCTTCGTATTGGGGCCGTGGACCCTGTCGAGCTCTTTCTGAGGCTTTTTGTTTACGGTCCCCAGCACTTTGTGTTGGAATAAACTGATTTGATTTTATTTGATTTGAAATTGCCTGTTTTTAGGAACGACTTGCAACCACAATACACAGGCGTAGTTCATTGATAGCGCTTTTAAATGTGTGCCTGACTTAGCAACGGGTGACTAAAAATACTGATCTCGGCACAGAACGCTTCCTATATATAGGCTTTGCGGAAACAAAGGCCCCATATTTCCAGACAGGGGGTAAATATGCCGGACAGAGGGTAGTTCGATGAGTGCTAAATAGATTTTGTGGCTATTACGAACACGATTCGGAATTAAGTTCTTGTGCCGTTTTTAACATCAAAATTTTGTGTAAAAAACAGTTCGCCGAGTTCGCCGTCATGCGAACAACCTGACCG
This sequence comes from Haemaphysalis longicornis, assembly GCF_048455015.1. Lineage (NCBI taxonomy): Eukaryota > Metazoa > Arthropoda > Arachnida > Ixodida > Ixodidae > Haemaphysalis > Haemaphysalis longicornis. Next base: position 109,007 of record NW_027526449.1, read on the forward strand.
AAATATTCGCTTCATGCCTGGTACCAAACATCTCTAAAGCTCACTCGTTAAAAGGTTCCCTGCGCTAAAACGTGCGGGAATATCGGGGTTGGTTTTGTACATGTGCCAAACTGAAACAAAACGGAAAATATTGTATGTATAAATTTCTCCTTACACTTCCATTAGCGCACATCGTATATTTTTGTGGGGAAGGCGGTAGAAAATGGGGCGCGGATTGCTTACTGCATGGAACGTTGAAACACTTTCATGGATATGCTGCGTGCACTTCAACTCTAATACAACTTTATTGTAATACTACGTTTAGACTTCGCGGTTCCTGGCAGATTACACACTGACATCTTTCTCCTAGGTGTTGCTTTTGTCCTAACCGCTATTCAAATTTCACCATCCTTAATACTCTGCCGGTAGTACTATCGGTTAGTGAGCGTAAGAACGTTTCAAAGAACAAAAATATGATGAAATATAAAGGCATGAATCATCTTTTATTGCCCCATAAAAAGACGTTGTTTATTGATTACTTGTATTTACTCGACACAGCTGAGAGTTCATATATTGCTTCAGAAACTCATACATGCAGTCACAAACGAAATGAATAAGCACTGAAAACGCCCTGTGAGAAGAAAATATGGAGTTCTGCGGCTAGCTTGGTGCATTTGTTTGTTTACGTGAATAAATATATATAAAAAACCACCAGTTGAAGATACTTCAAAATTGCAAACAAATTACACACGAAAAAACGTCACCATTTGGTCGTTTATGAGTACACTTACGATAGGTTCACTGGATTGGGTATTCACAGCTATCCGCAACAATATATCTTCCTGAAGTGCGATTCATGCGAAATGTAAATCTTCATTATAAATCGGAAACATATCACGCTTGCACAAAGTACTAACAGTGCTGAATATAGTATAGTTCAAGAACTTGTGACTGGATGACGGATGTCATTTGATAGCGAATTTGAGGAAAAGCGCGTCATAGGCGATATTCGGCAGTACTTTTAGCAAGAGTGATAGTGCGTTGAGAACACACGAGCCATAGTTTTATTGTATTTGTTGTAGCCAAAAAATTTACAAAACTACGATAACATTAACCATTATAAGATAGATGGTAGAACTCAAACTAATTTTTAAACTACTCATGCCCTCGAAAATGTGGGTCTAGTTCTTGCGAGTGGCGCTTTTTTCTGTCACGTAGCCAACCTTGGTGTTCCGGCAAGTGAGTATTCTAAATTATTCTATATTCCCAAATTCACAGAGCAACAAACGGGAAAGCGGGATATTCAAGCGCTGAGTCCGAACTAAGTAATTGCTGTGACTTCTGTCACTTAAACATGACAGTTATCATGACTCGAAAAGAAGTAGAAGGACATATGACAGGACCACAATGTAATAATATTGTCATAATAACAGGGCCACCATTCTCTACAAATTGTTGGGACAGGCAATTTTTTGGGCGCTAATGCGACAGAAGAGGGACTTTTCTTTTTCTGCTATTTGTAAGCATCAGTAGTAGATCTTGTACGTTCTTCGCTCTTGTTGTCCACTATTCTGGTGCAATCGAAGATAGGTGTGCACCTATAGCTTCTGCAATGTTTGCCGGGATGACCATTGATACATTTCTCCATGACGTAACTATCCTCTCTTAATCTCATTCACGCATTTCCACGTTTGTCATATATATTTTCGCTAGACAATAAAGGGACGCTATAAACAAGGTTTGAAGCCCATCGAATGAACCATCGTTGGTACCTGTTCCTACCGGCGGGAACAAGAGGTGTTTCTCTATTATCTTGAGTGGACAGCCAAAGGATGTTACAAGAGACGGAAAACAACAAAATCTTGCACACGTTAAGCAATCGTATTTAGATAACGCGACACTTTATCAACATATGGTAGCACTGCAATTCCTCCCTCTTTATGTTCTGTGGCTTTTTCTGCTATAGTCTTCGTCTTCTTAAGCACCCTTTTCGAACTGAATTTCCTGAGTTTCCGAACTCCCTCCCAAATTGTTTACTTCATGTCATTCGCATTCTGTCTGAGCCACAATTAATTCGTCCGCAGCTAAGCGTATTTTGCGGCTTTTACTTAGTGTTCCACAGCGAAAATCTCGCATATATTTACCAGGAACCCAACACAAGTGCTGTAGATTATGCAACTTCAGAATAAGTGAATGAGAATTTAATCTTGGCCAAACATCGCGTGCTTCTTCCGCCTACTAGAAGTGTGATTACGCGAAACGATGATGTGAGCGCTGTACAGGGAAGCTCTGTATTTGATTAAGGTGGTAATGCGCTTTGCTTTAATATGAAACCGTGTATTGACTCGGAAACCAAAATATCTCAGCACCGGGCATGGCAATTATGTGTCTCGATTCTGCGTGAAGTTTTTTTTGCACTACAGTGCAGACTTGCACTCGCCAATAGCCAAATTCGTGACTTAGTCTTGACGTGAAGGCTCGGCCATTGCTCTTGAATACATAATTTCAGGGGTAAATATTCTCATCTTCACTCTGGAAAACTTGATAAATGGGTAAACGTACATCGTTTTAACGCCGATACAGAAGCGGGAAGACTAAAGTGGAGGAACACTGGCAGGGCTGCGTGTCTGACTTGCGTCTGTTCGTGTCTGTCCTCACCTTGCGAAATTTTCGCGCTGCTGCCACTAAGTAGAGGATCCAAATGACCCACGGTATTACTTCCATATGAAATTTGGCTCTTATCTAAATAAGGAGACCCTACGTAGTTATATCATACCAAACAAATTTTGGGTTGGTTGTACTAGTCGGTTGCAATTAAAATAGGGAATCGCAGATTTTGTTGAATATAACTTTTAACAGACGTTAAATCTCGAAGTCTAGGGCTGAAGGGCATACTAGCTATTGGTAGCATACTACGAAATGAGAAACTGGGTAAGTGAACAAGTCAGGAATAAAGTACGACGTTTCAGGAGGGCTACGGCTCCCTTGTTCGCCATGAACGCAGTCACCGGAAGGCACCAATATTTGCAATCTTCTGTAGTTTTGTCAGAAATTTGGTTCAGCATGGGAGCCTGTGCCGTCATGCAGCCGAGGTGCGTCATATTCCTTACAAGACTACTAAAGGATAATTGTATCAATGCCTTCAAGTGACTGAATTTATTGTGAAGAAAAGCCGCAGCCTTGCCGAACGACAAATCTTATTTTTGTCTTCACGTCTATTTTGCCGGCGAAATGCCCATCTGGTTCACAGGAGTAATTTAAGAGAAAGTAAATGATTTCTGACAATATACTTATTTATGTGTATTTTTTATTAAATCTGGAATTCACCGTTTTTGCTTCAAAAAGTGGTTGCCAATTTTGCATTTCCTGTTTGTTGCAGGAAACGGCTTTGGAAGATTTTATCAACCACAACAGCAACAACAACAAATGCTACCTTATCCAGGCCTACAGCAACAACCACAACAGATACCACAACAAATACCACAACAGCCACCCCCCCAAATGGTACAACCACCATCACAAGGACTAACTCAACCACAACTACAACAACAGCAACAGCAGCTGCAGCAACAGCAACAACTACAACTACAGCAGCAACAGCTACCACAACAACCCCAACAACAAATACCACAGCAACAACAGGTGCAGCAACAACAAATGCAGCAGCAACAGCAACAACTACAACTACAGCAGCAACAGCTACCACAACCCCAACAACAAATACCACAGCAAATACTACCACAACAAATACTACAGCAGCAGCAACAACCGCTACAACCACAACCACAACCCAGTTTCGCCGCTCAGGGATTTCAAACACAGCCATCCAGAAGTCGTGGAGGAGTTTCGGGCGATGCTTTTATAGGAGGACTGCGAGGAGGGGTTGGCTCAGTGCAAGGAGCCGGTCTTGGAGTCCCGAGAGGAGGGAGTGAAGTGGCAAGCGCAGGTATTGCGAGAAAGTTTAGCTGAAGCGTCCCCAATGGGGGTCCTGGGGAAAGGTAAGAAGACGTTTTCAGCGCAAAATCTGGTGCAGGAAATGTCGGACAGCTTTCAAGCGGCGTGGAAACCGGAGCAATTGGAGGTGTTCCTGGCTCTGGCACCTTGGGTGGTGGCAACGGTGGTGCCCTTGGTAACCCGGCTGCAGGTCAGTAAAAATGTGACGGCGAAAATGCATCGAGCATCACACAGTTATTGATAAATAATTGAATGCTTCAGGGTTCCACTTTGCATGAAATGAGGTGATATTAGAATTTTGAACTGTAATGCTATACTGAAACCTAGAAAAGAATCCGGAGTGTAGAGCTCCGAAAGTTGTGCTTGTTTGTTAGTAATGACACTCTATTTGGTTGATTTATATGCATCTTGAGGCCGCCGAAGCTTCGAATAATAATTTAGAAAAAAAGTGAACAGTCCACAAATTTACGTTGCTTGCCTAGTTTATTGACGTGAGGCAGATTAAGATTATGAACGTTAGTAGCGTCCGCACTTTTCAACTTAGAGGGACAGCAAATTACGCCCCTCAAACGTAAGTTTAACACATCAATATTGTTTGCATAATTTGAATAGTTATGGCTACAACATTCTTGTTCCAACAGTGGGTTTGGAGCGTGACAATAAATTTGTAAATGCGAATGGTAACCTGGTCGTCCGTGAGAACGAATAGTACCAAAAAGGACACCGCTGTAAAGAGAAAAGTATAAAGGATGATTCATTCGGTTTCCTGAGAGATTTAAACATGTGTCCCTAAGGAAGGGGGCAAGTGCGCTAACACCTGGACTAACGCGGCACCCTGCAGAATGGAAAAGGAATTAGCCTGAATCATGCCCTACTACAGGTTAACGTGGCACCCCGTGAGTAGAACATGTCCTTGTGGAGTACAGCTTTGACTCTGGGGGAGCTGCCGCATATATGAACCTTTCCATAGATTATCTGCGCATGCGCTTGCAGCCTCCGTCGTAGCTTTTGATGGATCGCTCTCACCCAAGTCCCCGCGCCTCATGGGTGGCGTGGACACGCCGTGGTAAACTTAGAGATTTTCAGTGACATTTGGTGGTCACAGCCAAAGGGCTGACTGGACCACCAATCATTGGTACTTTGAAGCGTAATAATTTCCCAAATTGGACCGACAATAATTGGCTCTCCGAAGCGTAATAAACTTCGCAAACTTCGCACCAAAGGAGCAAACTTCGCGCAGGTAGTTAAGAGAGCGCATCCTGATGCGCATGCAAAGCAAGCATTTCTATCGCCTTGGTGCGTCCGGTGATTCGCAACGTTGGATGAGAGCATTGCCGGTTGTCGTAGTCAAAGAAGCCAGCATTGGCAATTTTCGTGTTTTCCACTGCGAGCACTCTTCTTGGCTTGGAAATGTGGATTGCTGCTAGCCAGCTTGTCGAAGTAATACTCGTGAAAAGCGAAGAAAAGAAAGGGAAGAGACGTAAGCACGACGCAGCAGTTAAGACGTTTCTGAGGATTGCTAGGCAGTTGCCTTCAAAGCGGGTAAGTAGATTTAGGTGCAGTTGCGCGCTGTTTATTCCTTCTCATCGCCGACACGCTCCCCCACCGCCAAGGTGCACAGGCAATCACTATAAAAACAAATTGGGAGCTGTTGGTGAGAACAGGTATTGCACCAATGTATATCGACAAAACCCGTGATCAGAAACACTGTCTCTACCAATGAGTGAGCCAGAGCACCGCGACGAAAGGGCTGCAGGTAAAAACCGGAAAAAAGAAGTTATGGAGCCGGCACCAGCATACGTGCCTTTTTGCCTCCATCCCGAGTTCGTCCACAGAGTTGAGGATACCTAGATACATAAAACTCAACGCAATTTTCTTCAAAATGTCAAGTTGGATTTCCTCAAATGACCAGACGTATGCCATCTCGACAGTGCCCGGCGATGGCATTATATTGTTGAACGTGGAAGCTGTAGATACCTAGAATACGAGGTTCATATCATGAGCAGCTGGCCGGTGCGAATGTTCCTGGTGATATACAAGAGCTCCAGTAGCCCGTTTTTCACCGTGCTCACAAAAAGAAAGACAGGTATCCCTCCGAGTGACTTTGCAGATTTCTGCTTCGATCGCACTCTCGTAGTTTGTGGGAGATACAATGTTGGAAATCTTGACGAGGGTTCCTTCCCGGGTTAACTTCAGCAGTATTCATTTTACGGCACTATGCCCTCATTTTTTGAAGTCCAGGTTGTGCATAAACGTTAGGATAACCCCAAAGTAGCGTACTGTGTAATCGCTCATCAGTATAGGGGCTGTCACCTGTCGCGGATGATGCGCTTCTGCCTAGTCACGGAAAGCACTAGACACCATAGGAAGAGGCCAGCCACCATCATTTTTTCAGCGTAATTTTTCCCGCTTGCTCAGGCTTGCTGCAGCAGAATTCTTCGATCGCTGGGGCCTTCTCTGCACCATCCTCCGCGTAACCCCTAAGACTTGCTAATGGAGCCTTTCTGATGGTCCGTGAGCACCACATTCTGGCCGTAGTCAGCATTAGGGCGATTCATTTTACTTCATCCTCCGCCATTCGTGCCTCCTATTTTTTAAAATAGCTAGAACGCGAAGAGAAAAAACGACACAAAAATGACGGGACGAGCACTGTTTCTGTTCCCGCTGTAGCAAATTTAAAATAACTACAAACTCGACAGGCAGTACAGCTTTCCAACTGGTCCGCTGTAGCCGTCGGTATTATAGAGAAATTTCACTGCTGGGCCGCCTTGTTTTACTGACAAGCTCAGGCTTGTTTTCCCCTTGGCAGGCACGCACGCAGCCGGAGCAGGGGAGCATGGCAGGCAGGTGGGCACAGGTGAATACCCATTATCGTTGAGTGCTCCACTCATCGTGGTCGTGAGCTGTGCCACCGTGCCTCCATAACAACAAATGTGGCGGTGGATATGGAGCCTTCAAGGAGCCTCCCAAATGTCCATCAGGCTGCCCTGTTACCGTTCACGAGTCCGCCACCACCGGGTTTGTTTGGAGGCTCGCGGGATCCTAAAGCCAGTTTGATGCTTGGAATTATGGCGGAGAATGCTGAGAGCGCCGACGCCAGTGGACGTTTCAGCGGGCCTGCGTCTTTCAGGTTGCAAAAAAAAAACTGCTAGTGGCATCCATCGGCTCATGCGACCGCCACACAAGAGCCATAGTGACATCCGGGCTGTCGGGGCACAATATTCTGCGCCAGTCCGAGTAACATGCGCCATCGTAGGTAGTGGTGGCGTTGCCCTTAAAGAGACCGCTGGCCTGGTCCTCCGTGAGGACGTCGGGAGCACCGAGGCACGCCCAGTACTTTCTCGATGAGATATGTAGCTCAACTCAGGAGTTCCTCCGGACTATAAAACTCCTCTGTAGTTGTGAAGACGTAAGCCACAGATGTCGTACTCACACGCAGCTTGCACTTCCACAACCTCATCAGCTTCTGCTGTCGTCTTACTATAACCGGATAACGCAGCCCTGTTTCTGTGCCTTATAATGGTAAAGTCACTGCTTGGTCCTCCGGTATCCCCCGCAGTTTTATAGAAATTAACCACGGAGGGTCAGGCGACGTAGACGGGCGTGCGTGTCCTGATAACCTTGGGGCCAAGTTCATACGCGGCAATCAAGTCAGTACCCAATTAGTCCAAGTCGATGTCCTCTTTGATGCTATTGTCACGGCTCATCGTGTATTTTTGCTTGCTGCTGACGGCGCACAGGTGCGTGCGTAGCCCGACGGTCGGCGTGTTTGGATCATTCAATAGTGACTGGGATTTAGCTAGGCCCCTTGTGATAGCATCTCTCATATTCACGGCAGCGAAGAAGCTTTTGCATGGAAAATTGTCCGGCCAATAAAGGCGACCGCGTGACCTCATCCCGAGCTCAGGTGGCAGGCAGTGGTCGAGGACAAAGCCCTTTGAGTCACGTGGATTTAAATGAATCCAGGGCCATGCATGCCTCAATGCTCGTGGCCTCCAGTCAGGCCTTCTCATGCCTTTGGGCTGCAGGCTAACAGGGCACAAGATGTCGCATAGGGGGCGTGAATGTCATAGAGCAAGTCGCCCGATCACTGGGTGGTTGACGAGACAACTGCCCACAAGGCGGGCTACGCTCATGCCCCCGCGTGACGGTGCAAACCGCTTGTTGTATTTCAGTTTCCTCAACATTACCTATAGTTATAAAGCCGGTGGTTAGCAGCAGGACCTGCCGCTGTGGCTCAGTGGCTGAGGCGTTGTGCTGCTACACGAGAACGCTGGTTCGATTTTCGTCCACTGCGGCCGCTTTTCTAATGGGGGCGAAAAGCAAAAACGCCCGTGTGAACGAGATTTTGGCCCATGTAAAGATCCCGACATCGTCAAAATTAATCCGGAGCCCTCCACTACGGCGCGCCTCATCGCCTGCTTTGCGTCGGCGCGTTAAAACCTACAATTAATCAAATCAAGTGGTAAGCAGTAGTTATGTAACCAACAGAGCCGTGGTTGCTAAAGATTTCTTAGATTTCTCACCTGCAACGTTAACCGCACGCCCTCAGTCGAAGGACTGCAACTTAAACATGCAAGTGGAATCCTTTCAACCCCTTCGTAGCATAAAAATGGCCTGCAAAGGAAAGCAAAAAGTTCAGTTTTATAGAATAACTCTTTGTAATGACCTCAACCAAATTAAAGTGCGTAGCGTTCTGTCCTAAGCAATAAATAAAAATAGCATTAAACCATTATTTTTGCGCTGTCGAACACCAGTAATGTCAAATTTGGGGACAAAACGGAATGATTACCTTGTTAACCGTATATCGAGGGTCAAGTAATGCTAGAACGCGAACTGGAGGCACCACTGAAATTGCAAGATCATGTTTGTCGGTGGTGGGGTTGGTCAGTGGCCGCAAGTTCTACAAACAAGTCCCCGTTATGGCATGAAGGGTGCGCAAGGAAGTCGACTTGTGTCGGCTCTGGTTTCACGCAATCTTCAGTAGTTTTCGAAAGCTTGCGCAATATTTCTGATTTGGATAAGGTAGCTCTACACGGGAACCAATTTTATTTTCATATTCTTTTTGTCTCCCTCCCGGCGAAGTTGCGAGTATCAGTGACGGCATGAAGTCGCGGAAACATTACATCTCAGCACCCCTGGAGGCTAGTGGCTGCGAAAGCATTGTAGTCGTATTTAAGAGCACGCCTTTTAATTAGTCATCATGCTTTGTATTAGTGTCTTCCTTCCTCTCGAATATTATGAGTAGGCCACATACCCTTGTTTGCATTTCCAAAAATATTACTCTAAACGGAAGGGAGATGCTGTTCCCGTGTGGGCTCAAGCCCGCCACTTTCTCAAGCCACCCAGCGGAACATACTGGTGTGCTTCATACATTAATTTTGTTCCTTTGAGCAACCTATAAAGTACTTCCGCAGGTCATCCTCAGTAACCAGGAAGTGGAATCACAGTTTATGGTGCGAAAGACATGGGTTCGATTCCCAGCAGCTCCAAAAAATTTGCTACACCCGTGATTTTTTTACTATAAAACGTTCTTTTCGGTCAATTCTTAACCTTTTTGTAAGTGAGCAGTCTACGTGATTTGGTCTCGTTTAAATGCTCTTAAGAGCGGGGCGCGGCACATCAACAAGAACAACAGCGCTAGTTTTTTGTACAAATCAGCACCTAAATGTTCATCCTTGCAAAATCTAACTTTAGTCAGCTACCATAACCGAGCTGTGTTTAGTAGGCGATTCCTGGTTGTTTTGAATTCTGAAGTCCCCTGGTTCAAATTCGTGCCTAGCCGAAATGTGTCGAATTTTTATAACTCAACATCTAGCATTTGTTAGCAAGAGCTTTCATGAGAAATTTTGTGTAAGTGCGAGCGTATACCTTATATGTTTTTTTCACTGTTTGAGTCGTTGACCATTTTACGTGGAGGCTGCGTTCCTTGGACGCGGGGGTTTAAACCCACTCAGTTGGCGTGAGCTTTCGTGTTCAATGTGGCAATATTGTGGTGATAACGAAAATAGGGTGCCAACTTGGATCCGCAAATACCTAGCGCGGAGAGTGAAGTAACAAAACAGAGAAAGTTAGAGGGCCCTGTAATTGGGATTAAACAAAACAAGATGTTCAAGTTAAATGTAGCATAATCATGCACATATATTAAATCATAGCTTTCTTGTCGGATGACGCTGTTGATAGTTTTTACAGAACTGTAGATTAGGATTTCAGTAATGGAAGCACCCAGTGTGCCAAAATTACAGGCGGGTACGGCGAAGAATAAGGAACGAACGGGTAGGGGAACGAACATGCCGTTGTAACAGGAACAGGTGGTCATTCTGCCGACGGGCTCACTGGTAGATTTGTCACCGCGTCAAATGATTGCACCAGTAGCCTAAAAATACCACTAGCTAACACTAACACGAGCTAACTCTAGCGTAAAAGTCAACACTATGTTTTATTTCTTATAGTAATATAGCTTTCCGTTATTCTCTTGAATGACCTAATATTTGTTTAGGTCACATCAAACTTTAGTATATTACACAGAGAAGAATGAAAAAGTTTGAGGGGTGGTTTTTGGAGCAAATATGCCTTCTGGCAAGACGAATGTTCAACAGGAAGTAAAATATAACAATGTTTGATAAATAACACTTGTTGTACCGGTTAGCACACTGAGGCGATTTCCCTGCATTCTACGCAACAGATGACATAGCAACCAATGTGAAACGCCGTATGCACCGTGATAATTAGCGCATAGAATGTTTGCCGCCTCATTATAAGGCGAGGAAACAGTGCTAAAACGCTAAAAGACGTAGAATAACATTGACTGCGTGCGCTCAGCTGTTTTAGTATACGCCTTGTTTTTGGCATAGCATATTTATAAGGTACGCAGAAAGAAGCTGAGAGAGAGAAAGCCACGCCTGAAGATTGGATAGATAAGCTGTGCCATTTTTTCTTCACATTCAGAACAGTTTTTTTTGTGTGCGCCTTTTTTTCTGAAATGGTGCTGCAATTAAAAAAAGATAAGTGTGTGTCTTCCAATTGATGTTCCAATATCAACAATATATTTCGCGAATCACATATTAAAAATGCATCTAATGTACACATTTTGTTGTAATGTAGGTTTTAGAATGCTTTGTTGTCCCTCGCAGGGCATTCAGAGGTTAGTGACAGCTTTTTGCTCCCCTCTCTGAGCTACTGTGTGGCCTAATTAAACTTGTAAAACAGGTATAAGCATTTTCTGTTCTGTGCATCAACGTATATTCTTCTGATATGGGATGAAGCTGTTTGACCATGTTCATTCAGTATTGACAATTGCCACGAAAAAATGTAGTAACTGTGCGAGCTTTGTAGACGTCCTAATTAACTGCTTTTTAAAGTGTAGTGTTCCGGATCTCACTGACGGAGTTCGTTACGTCTAAAACATACTGCAGGAAAGCCACCTTTTTTGACGATGATGATAACCGTGGTTGAAGTGAAAAAAAAATGCTTCCCATGGTCAGAATTGAACCTGAGCCCGTCACGTTATAAAGCCGATGTCTATCCGATACAGCATTCTGACAGGCTCGGAGCAGTTTGGATTTGGAGAGGGGTTCGTGGACGTGCAAAATTAGAAAAATCATGTACCCTTCTGTGTAACGACGTCGATGGTTCGACGCGAAGATTTCTTCGCGCGATATCAAATGTCGAAGGAACAAGGGGAAACCGCGTCAATCAACAGATCAACCTCTGTGCGAGCCCAAGTTGAAACTCAATGAACCAATGTGCAAATCACCTGAGAGTCAAAGTTCAAACTCAGACGACCACCAAGGAAACCTTCACAAGGAAGCTTCGGGTTCAAAAACCGTCCTTGTTAGGCACAGTGAAGCAATATTTTGTATTTATCTGACACAGAAAAAATTTTGCAATGTATGATTGTTTTCTAGTATTTAGAGTGGGATGCGTTGCAACATCATTGACGTGTTATTTTAAGGGCGCAAAATTACTGAACGCGGAAATTTCGACATGAACAGGATAATTTTAGGCGAAAAAAGGCTTTAGCGATTTGTTGTTTTATAATTCTTCTAACGCAGATATTATTGAATAAAAAGCTGTATATTAACATAACGTATAAAGAAATAGCTCATGAAGGCTTTCTGTTTCCTGTTTCTTTGCAGCAAACGGCATATATGGACCACCACCAGCGGGACCACAATTACAACAGCAACAGCCACAAGACCAACAACCAATGATACAACAAGAGCAATTGCAACAACAACAGCAGCAGCAACAACTGCTACAACAACAACAACAACAACAACAATTACAACAACAGCAGCAGCAACAACAACAAGACCAAATACTACGACAACAGCAACTACAACAGCAACAACAGCAGCAACAGCTACAGCAGCAGCAACTACAACAGCAGCAGCTACAACAACAGCAACAACTACAACAACAACAGCAACTACAACAGCAGCAGCAGCCACCACAGCAACAACCACAACCGCAGAGTTCAGGAAGTCAAAGCTATCAAACTGGACCTGGCGGAATGTCCGGAACAGGTTCGAGCAATGGTTTTGGTGGAAACCTCAGTCCCAGCTTAGGGTCAAGTTTTCGTGGAAGCTCGAGGGAAGGGATGAGCAGCGCAGGTTTTGGAGGGAGATCACCAGAAGGATTTGGCACACAAGCTGGTCGCGCTAGCATGGGAGGCGTTTCGGCAGGGACCTCTGGTGCCGCAATTGGCGTTGGGGCACCAGGACTTCCTGGAGGTAGTTCTGTCCCTGGCTCTGTGCTTGGTGGCAGCGGTGATTTTACTTCAGGTGAGAAAGATTTTTCGTTGTAAATTCATCGAATGCCACTCAATTGTGTAATAGTTTTCAGAGGCATTAAGCGCCTGCCCGAATCAAATGCTTTGCGGGCGCCATTCAATTAAAGCTTGACAACTTAAACCTACTATTTTAGCCTAATTCTAATGCACCAAAAATTGCGTTTTCTGAATCACGCGCTTTAGTATCATCTTTTGTTTCTTTAATATAGGTAAAGGTAATGATTTGTGGCACTGTCACTCACTTCGGCATATAGATTTTCCCCAGTGATATAGTTTACGGTTAGCTTTATTCTCCGAAAGCATGAACGATTGCCAAATGCACTTTATTTGCTTTATATACAAGAAAACGTCTGTGAAACGTTGGCACTTTAATTTGATTGAGAAGGGTAGCAGACGACAGCCTTTTTATTGTGAGAAAAGGCAAAATTTGATTGAAAGAAGTAAATATCTTGCCAGATCTAACATTGCAGTATGAAGACTCATTTTTGTGAGTGTCACTATACTACTAGATAGAGTGAGAGGAGTATATTATTCTTGTCAAACATGAGCCATCCTACATAGCTAAGCCTGAAGCCATGCGTGTTATCTTGTGATCAAGCGGGCGCAGAATAAAGGAGTAAACGAGAGGTGCTAAAACCTCTGGCTCTGCCGTAGAGTCCCAGCGTGGCCATGTTAAGCACAAGAACGCGTCTAAGCGACGGCAGTATTATTCCATTAGAGTACCCTCAGGAAACAAATGAAATGCCCTGATATGAGGCGAGGCTACACCCGAACGACGTATGAGGGCGTTAAAATGTCAAATTACGGAAATACTGCTAGCTACCGCGGTCGTTAGGGAACGAGAAATGTGGAGTGGGTGCATTCGGCATGACAAACATTTTGTGAACGACTTCTACTGTTTTAGCGGCGGGGTCGTGGACATTCACGTGAAATCATATTGGGCATAGAAGATGATGATAGCCCAATCTTAAATATTTGCGCGTAGTGTCCCTACCAGATCAAGCTGGTGACGCACACATGAGTATGTCGAATATAAATAAAGTAAGCACACAGTGCATTGATGTGATGAGAGGCTCAGACACAAGAACAAGGAAAATAAAATTAAGAAGAATGTTCTGTGGGAAACTGGAGTAGGTGATCGGAGCAGTCGGGTTTGTTATCGGAATAACTAAAATGAATTGATATACGCCTAGCATAAGAACGTTTGAAGGGAACTTCCAGCGCTTGCCTTCTTTAAGAAGAAAAATGTACGGTATATTGATGACTATCATATAAATACGTTGGCATCATAAAATTTTGGTGCTTTTGGACCTCCTAAAAATGGTTTGTGTTCGGCAGTGGTTTTCTGGCAGAAGAAAGTTTACAAACTACGATTTTGGTCGCAATGCCATTATGGTCAAAGATGAGATGGTTACACAGTGTTTTTATATTCTCCCGTCACAGTACACACCCAGTCGAATGTTTTCACTCCACATAGGTAGTTCCATCGGGCTACGTACTTAATGGCAGCACCTCTCACTTTTAATTTGCTTTAGGACATACTGGTCATGGAATGCATATCGCATAATAGTTGAGAAGTTTTGAGTGGTCGTATTATGCACGGTTGCGCCTGGACATGTTGCTGATAATAATCCACGTTACGCGTAAGGTATTTTTCTACTTAACGACCAAAATGTTGAAGAATTAGGAAAAAGAATTCCCATATTTTTTTTCAAATGACTAGCACTTAGGATCAAACAACAATAAGAGCTAGTTCATTATTTTAAATTCTTAACACTAAAACTAAGCGAGTGAAAATGTCTACTAGGTATTGAATGGTGTCACGAAATCGCGGGGAACGTCAGATGCCTTTATGTAGTTTTTAAAAAAATAGTTTTGTATAGTTATATGCTACTGCAGTTCAATTGCATTATTTCGAATTGGTTGGTTGCGGAGACATTCAGAGGGCTTTGTTTATTATTATAATCTTTACCACATTAAAATCAGCCAGTCCATTTCCATTTATGCTCCAAGGGTCTGTCGAAATGAAACGAAACAGCTATTTTCAAGTATACATACCTTTTCCTGCAGATGTTACGTGTGTATTAGAACTGTTTGCTTTGAAGTCGGCTTACACAAACTTGCATTTTTTGTTAACAGGAACAAGCGTATCGGGAATAAACTCACCACCACCTGTGCCATACCCACAACAGCAAATGCAGCAGCAGCAACAACAACAAGGACCCCAACAACAACTACAAAGACAACAAGCCCAGCAACAACTACAACAGCAGCAACAGCAACGGCAACAGCTACAGCAACAACAGTCGCTGCAACAACAGCGGCAACAACTGCAGCAACAACAGCAACTGCAACAACAGCGGCAACAACTACAACAGCAGCAGCAGCTGCAACAACAGCAGCAATTGCAACAACAGCTCCTGCTACAACAACAACAACAACGACAGCCGCAACAACCACAACAACCGAATTTAAACAATCAAGGGTATCCACCGATACATGGGGGAAGCCCTGGACAAGGTCCGGGCAGTGCCGTCAATGGAGGCTTCGGTGCAAACCCAGACCTGTCGTCAAGTTTACCGGGAGGCGTTAGCGGAGGAAATACAGGAGGAGCATTTCAAGGAGGTACTCCGGGAGGTCCTGTAATGGCAAGCTCAAGCGCTGGTATTGTAGGAGCTAGCAGAAACTTGCCTGCGGGGCCTAACGGTCAGCAGTCGAATGTTGGGGGAAGCGGCCTCAGTGGACGTGGTCCGGCCCGTGGCTCCTTTGGTGGTGGCAACAGCGGTGGCCCGAACCAAAGTTCAGGTAAGTAGAATTTTGCCATAAAAATTCATGCAGAGTACATATGCATATCACGGATATTAGGTATTTAGATAAAGCCATGCAACTCTAGATAGCGTTACAAAAATTTGCTTGGCTTTTAAGCAAACGTTCATAAAAAATGGGAATTTGCATGCGAATTTAAACATGCAGTCCTTCGAGTGTCCGCACGCCTAGAAAGTTCATGCTCAAATAATTTTCAGTTGCAACCTGAGCACTTACGCTTATCGCGGTGAGGTAGATACTGGGGCCTTCAAATGTTCCTTTTGTGCGTCATTCCACCTTGCTTGAACTTAAGTTGCTCAGAAAAATCCTTAGTTTTGAGTAGATATTCATCAGGAAGAGACTCGAAGCTTCGCAATATCGTTCTGAAATCCTTAATGATCCTCACCACCCTTTATTTTTGCGCTTTTTTTCACGTGGGCAAAAATAAAATGAGCGTCCTTACACCGCCCGCGTTTTATTAGGACTTAGATAGTCAGCAAGAAAGAGAAGTTAAACTCTGTGGGCAGGAGTGCTTTTTTAACCAATATAGACATTTTATAGCGATAACACTAAAGTACTAAAGGTAAGTTTTCAGGGTCAGTAAAACACTAAGAAGGGTGGCGGAAGGATGTTAACCGCATTGAAATATGAAATACCTTAAAAGGTTTCTTCACCTATGGAAAAAACTCAATTGTGTGTTTGAAATGTATTATGTAAATTGCTGTATATAAAAGTACCAACTATAAACTACGAAATCTCCGTCCTTTAGTTTGACGACGGTTAGAGCCGTTACGCTGCGAAAAACGTTCGGGACCTATAAACACTGAAGGCTAATGTAAACGAATATCCTGATTTTGATTTTTATGTAAACGAATATGCGTAAACAATCGTGTAGAGGCTGGAGCGCTGAATGGCCATTCATTCTTCCAGTATGCGTGAGGTATATTTTTGGTCGCGGTCATCCCCGCAACAATGTAACTGCTTCAATTATTTATGTTGTAAAATAACAAGACTCACACCTAGAAATTCCCAGACATGGGGGCCGGCCTTTTGTCAGGCTTCATGCGTGGCACTCGAATTGGTTATTTTTTGATACCGCAAAGAATGGAACCAAAAACAATACGTAAGATATTATAACCACCATGTTTTCTATTGTGTCAAATTCAATTTTTGGGTGGTGGCTAAATAAACAAACCACACCTTCCTATACAAGAGATGTGATGAAAAGGAAATATGTACTAAAGTCTTCCATTCGTCGCGACTGGTGTTCTCCAAAACGTATACGGCGTAAAAGTCGTCGGCCATGATTTCAGTCATTTCAGTTAGGGTGAATACATTAACATAACAAAGTTATTGGGGGGGAAATGTAATTGTGAATACTATGGCTATACAAGACCCTGAGCAAAGTTTAGGCGTTTTGTCTTACCCCATAAATCGTAAAAAAGTGATAGTAGGTAGAACGACGGTGCCTCATTTAATGGTAACTTTGGATTCTGATATAATTTAGAGCCCGATCTTTCCGTACTAGATGAAGGCTTATTGAGATTGGGGATACTCCATGAAAGCAAAAGATGCACGTGCGCAGCAAAAGAGCTATGTCGCCGTGTTTGGTATTTGTAAAAGGACTGAGTTCTTATGCTATAGTTCACATTATTCGCAGAAACAGTGCGTTTGATTCTTTAACATCAGCATGTGGTTCATAGCCACCGCCTAACGAGTGGCAGATAGCGTCAAAAACTGCAGTTTGTATAACGCAGTTTTGGTACCACATATGAGCTTTCGTTTGCGGAAGGTCTACGTTTAATGCTGCGTGCTGATGCTTTAGCGATAATAAACCCGGCTTTACTTCGCTTGATTAAAGCAAAGGAACTGTGAAACTTTACTGAACTTTTCTGAGGCTCTGCTATATGTCATTAAATGTATACGCTGGTACTCATAGACACAGGTATTCTACCTGCAGCTGTAGCTACCACCAATTAATCCCTCCAAATATGCGAGGGCTGAACTCATGGCTGCAAGATAGTTGAGATTTATAAAAAAAGTCGGTGATTAAATAAAAGATAGAGCCTAGTGTGCTAATATTATATAAACTGGGGTAGGCTACCACTGAAATTAAAACCTGCAATGGCCAACGCTGCAAATCGGCCTAGCGATGCAACCTATGTCGCGTATTTTGGTGTGTTTGTGAGATAAAGTCAGTTGTCTTCGGATTGCGGGACGTTGTAAAAATGAATGAGGGTAATGATATTTCTCTTATTGCTCTCCACATGACAACAATAAAGGAAGTATTAAGAGAAGGCTAGAACTCAAAATGATCAAAAAGATACGGGAGTCAATAATTTTAAAGCCTTAGAGAGAGGGTCGCCGCAGGAACAAAATTTAAAGGCACAAAACTGACAGTAATAAACAGCCTGTGCACAAACGTTTAGCAAACAGGTCTAGGTTGTTGACGATATCTATCACGAAGTCAATTCTGCCGTATATAAGGTAAACACTCAGTGTACGGAAGTGACGAGACGCGTTAAAGAAAGTGGAAGAGACGCGAGAAGGGCGAATTGACTGGGGAAAACTGGATTTAGGAGTATAAATCACCGAGTAGATACACGCTGTAGATTCCTGAACAGAGAATGGCATCACCCACACGCCTAGAGACCAGCCTCAATGGGCAGTTTAGGGGGGGGGGGGATTCCCTGAAGGAAACTCTGGCGCAGGTTTTGCTGGAGGCGTTGGCGGAGGCTTTAGCAGGCAACCCGGCGTTAGAAGCACTAGCCCTGGCATTACAGTAGGTTTGAGCAGTTCCTTTCTGCGCGAGCAATGGAGTTGTAGCTGAGAGTGCTGGTTTGAACAGCGCCATTCGAGGCGGTGCTGGCTGTGGCTACTAGGGTGTTAACGGTGACAACGGAGTTCTGGAAAGAACAAATTCTGGTTAGTAAACCTTCTGCTGAGGAATTGTGAAGACCGATGCCAAATTGAGCATAAATTTTTTCTGTGCGGCGTTTTGATCCTCAACCTAATATTTGTAGCACGATCGTATGCTCGGGAAAATAAAGACACCTTTCTGCTTCATATGACGGCAGTTAACGTTAGAAGAAGCTAGAGTTCTGATTCAGTGTATTTGTTGGGCAAAAAATTGCAGTTATATACTCAAAGCTTCGTAAATCTAGTATAGTGACCACCATCAGCCGACGTGCTTCTATTTGCGTGTTATATTCTCCGGTGACTAAAATGACATGCGGACCTTAGCACTACCGGTCCTTCATTTGCACAGAGAATGACAACCGAGCAATGCGATATAATGGCTTTTTACATCTTATGCAATATACATCTTGTAAAAGACGGGTAGGTTGTAGCAATAACACAGAACAGTACCAGACTCTACCTCGTAAGCCTAAAAAATACACAGGATTGCCTCGATCGCACGAAGCATTAGGTAAATTAAAATACCGCTGATACTGTTGTACTTTAAGAGGTGGTTTGGCCCTTGTACTGTAAAATAGAATAGACTGATTGCCTTACCAGAAAATATCATCTATAAATGATGTAACTCTTGCAGCTTGTTGTGGAGGTCAGGTTTATAGTACGGTTCACTCTTATAGGGAATACGCTAGCGCGTGGCTTGCGGTCCCTGGAGCGCTAGCTGCCGTCAAGATTTGTAACCACGGCGTATGCGCTAATGCGCTCGTAAGAACGGCAAGTGGCCCGTGTCATAGAGATTCTAACAATAAACACTAGAGAGGAATCTGGCGCTAGCGTCTATGCGGCTTACATCAAGGCCGTCGGTGTTATCATGGACCGCCATTAAATCGTGTGCTCGCCTAAGTTTTATTATTGGCTTGTACTGAAATGTTTTAATGACATCAAAATTAAACAAAATTTCGCACAAATGCGAAAAATAGTGGGCAATTATGTAAGTGAAAATTAAAACCGGCTGTTTTAAAACTGTGAAAATATGCTTTACTAGGAAGTAAAGCATATTTTTGCCGGGACGTTTGTGCCTGCTATTTTGCAGGCAAAGGTGGCAGTTACGAACAATGTAATATTTCCGGAGGAAACTCATTGGAGACTCTTATTTTATTACCATTAATCTTATTTATATAATCAGTTGTTTGAAGAGTTCAGAAGGTTTTTTGAGCGTGCCTATGAAAACGTCACCTTCGTAGTGAACCGGTGCACCAACCGTCAGATACAGTTTAACAAGAAAAAAAACGTGGCGTTAAACAGTATTGCACGATGACAAGAAAGGATGGATTCAGTCGCCCGTATCTGTCGTATCTTGTCTTCGTCGAAGTACCTTTTGTTTATTTTTTTCGTCGGCTACAAATTTTGCGGCGGCAAATTACCCACTCAGTCACACGTCCTTCGAATGGGGTATGACCAACGTCAGGTGCGATCACTCACTGCCTTCTGTTTCACCGCACATGGCTACCACAAACTCAGAATTATTTCGGCTTCCTCGTAGCTCGTAGACGTGTAATGCATAGTGAAGAAAGCCAATCCCCCAAACCCCTTAAGAATCCATTGTCATGCCAAGCCCAAGCCAAAAAGGGGGGTCTTCCCATAAACCCTCACGACGACATGAATTACCAGACACAGTTTCCTCTCTAGTATACTTACTAAGAAGCTCTATGGCCCACGAATTTCCTGGACGTGATTTGTCTGGCTACCAAACTGCCTGGAGTAAATCGTGGGTTTCTCGCTGCAGCCGCTCAATTGTTTTAAAATTCGGATCTATTCTCATTGGAACAAAGTCCGCACAAGATCCGTTCTTCGGCTATGTTCGAGAAATGGAACAAAAAGTTTCAGGGAAATTATTCTGTTAACGCGTGCGCGCATTGAAGTAAGTGTTGAAAGACACATGAGAGCAACCGTAGAGGAGAAAATTTATTGCTTATATTTTGTCGAAAAATGGTATATGGGGGCCAAATCTTAAAAGAATACTTTGTAATGCAAAGTAATGCATTGGCAATCATTAATGCTCTGTAAAACGGAAGCAATGTCCACTTGTGTAAAAAAAAAAATCCGCAACAATCCACCATGCAAATGGGGTTGGAATGCAAAGGTGTAAATGGCACCCACAACGATTACCCATGCGACGTAACTTAAATTCACTGACGTGGTTCTACAAATAGTGATACCGGAGACAAGTGAAATGCACTTAACCACAGCCTTTATTACTTCAAAGAGATATTCTTTGCTAAGGTTAAATCAATGCATGATGCATGAACGGTGGTCGGGTGAGTTGTACTGGTATAGCACATGAGTGCAAAACTATTTTTTTTATAAAATTAGAGAAAGCTCAAATTTGCCGTTACCCGATGTTACTTTTCCGTCTCTGCCGGCGCCGACGGAGGCGACGAGATCAGCAGCAGAGACGGAGGACGAGCAGGAGGCGGTGGAGGGAAAATGCTTTTATTCGGATTTCTATGTGGTCCAGAGGGCGGTGCAGGAAAGTGGTTCCTAGAGTTCCTCTTTATAGCTCTCGCAGGGAGCTAAGAGTTGCGCGACCGGCCGCCATCTTGTTATCCGGACTGCTGCGGGAAAGGCGCCCTTCGCGAGTGTAGGAGCCTCGTCGCAACGCTTCCGACGGCGGCCGACGCGTGGTGGGGGCGCTTCGGTCGGCGGCGCCTTACGGCGGCTAGTTCTAGTTCACTATAGCTACGCTGGATTCCTGCGATGTCGCTCACGCTGCTGCTGTTCCTGGGCGGGGCGCGGTGCCGCCCGCGTCGGCGGCTGCGGCGCAGCCGTAGTGGGGGCTTCTCTCCGCGGCATGGATAACCGGAGTGACGTCATCACGGCGGCGCATGGAAAAGGGTCGCGCAGCTCTTAGCTCCCTGCAGCAGCTATATAGAGGAACTCTAGTGGTTCCTTCACTGGAGCCCATATGCAGTCCGCGCCTTCTGTGCTCTGTCCACCAGCTGAAGCTTGGTAGGCAGAGATGGACTGGACAGCAGCCTCTCCCATTGGTCTTGTTTGTGTAGCTGACGGAAAGAAAGGAGGGTGTTCAGGGCTAAAGTTGCAGACCCCATTTATGAGGCGGAGTGTTCCTACTTATGATCAAAATTTACATTCAGCGTCGTAGCGATCCGGGTGCATTAATTGAAGACGCGTAGGGTGTAGGAAGAAGCCGGATTGTATAAGCCGTAAGGTAGTTTGTCATGTCGAAAGTTCGGGGCAAGGCGAAGGTAGGGTCTGCCGCAGAAGGCGATAATGCTGGGTTACGTCCCTGAATGAGACAAGCGGATGACTGTCCCCGTGCAGCTCCATAGCACGGGCGGTAAACGTGCAGGTTTGGTGGGAGGATTCGTTTCCCTCCATGAGAGCGTGAGCGGGTGTCCAGATCAGCTGAATAAAACCATTTGGGGAATGGTTTTTTAGCACACGCAGTGCAGGTCCGGACACCAAACCCGACTGGTAATTTCTGCCGGATTGTTGGGAATAGGTGACTACCTTCCGAACCCCTGGTTGAGTGAGAGCCAACGCGATGCCTGCCTCTTTTGCTGCCGCCATGTCTTTGGTCTTGAGTGAGGCCCACGCAAAGAGGTTGGTTCTGGGGATAGCCAGGATGATGGCGTATTGCTACCCTCGATGTTGGGAGGCGTCTGTGTAGATGACTTGCATGATCCCCGCCGATGGTGGTGTTGACCGCAAGAGCCCGCGCTTGTCGGTAACCCTTGTCGTGCGAAGGGTTCATATTTCTAAGCAAATGCAGCCTCTTTAGTTCTTGTCGCCAAGAGGCCTGGAGTACGTCCCGCGGTGTGACATCCTGTGCTGCCTAGCCAGTAAGGTGAAGGATGCGGCGACCCACTGCAGCTGTGTTCAATCGGAGCTTCTGGTTAGAAATATGGCCCTCTATGAGGTCTTCGGTGTTGTGGAGCCCCATCATAAACAGACTCTCCATGGACGCACTCATGGGAAGACCAATGACCTGCTCAACCGCCTTTCTAATCATTATATCAAGCATCCTTATGTCCTCCTTGCCGGGAAGAAGACAGGGGGGTGACGTAAGTGATTTGTGAGTGGGCAAAAGCTTGAATGAATCGAAAGGTATGGCCTTTCTTGAGGTCTCGCTTCTTGATGGCAACTCGCCTTATCCTGTGCATTGTTTGATGTTGTTTTTGAGTTGCTGAAAAGATACGTCACTCTTAGTGTTGGCCTGGAGATGTAGGCACAGGATCTTCACGCTGGGGCTTGGAATGATGGCCTGGCCATCAAGGAGTATATGAATGTCTTCCTTGATGTGGCGTTTGGCGTGAGGGCGGACGACAAGGATATCTGGTTTTTGTTGTGTATACTGAAGGCCACAGGCTTTAGCACATTGATGAAGCTTATGAAGCACATGAAGCTCACAAGATGCCATGCAATATTCTGAGCTTCCTTTAATTTTTGTAACTCCTTGCGCATGCGCAAGGCATGCGCACGGCCGATACACGTGCCGTGGGCAGAGCGCAGCACGGCACGAGAGGTCACGTGACGCTATCACGTGGCATTCAGTGAGAATGCAGAAGGAAAAGGCGCAGATGTGCTTGGTGAGTGCACCACCTGTCTTCGCGTCTCTGCGTGGGCTCGTAGCTCTCATTCGGTAATCAGAGTAAGAAAGCTCTCGCTTTCTTACTCTATTAGTTCCAGGTTCCATTCCTGGCGGTGCCAGCAATTTCTTTTATTTGTTCGTGGGGCTTTTCCGCTGACACCAACGGTTGCGAAAGAACCCTTGGGGGGTAGAGGTAAAAAGCTTTGCTTTAAGAAAGGTCGAAACGGGTATCTCAGCGGAGAACAATGCAGTCATGAAGCCACTTAAAAAGACAAGTTGAAAGGCCGCGGAAAATCTGTGGCTTCGCTTTTGAGAGTGAAAAGATGCGCACCGTTTGGTTTGCTTTTATTTCATTCGTAAAGTGCGTAACAATAATCATAAGTTGTTCTTCGCGCAATGTTTTTATTTCTTCCTATCTCAGCCTTCATAAAACCTGTGCAACTTAAGCTATGCACACTAGACTTTGGCGATTCAGTAGCGTGTTACGTCCCATCCAGCGTCAATCACAGCCCTTATCCTTCTAGGCAGGGAGCAGTGGAGCGCTTTCATGAATAACGTATCGCGCTTTATCCGTTTTAATTCTGCCAGTGCAGCAGCCCACAGGTCATCTGCAGGGTTCTAGTGGAGACTTAGGCGCGAGAAGCGATGACATCATCCTGCACCTCACATTTCTCATTAGATTTAGATCTGGGCACTGCGGGGGCCACATGAGGACCACCACTCCGCGCTGCTGCAGAAGGCGGTACAACTTCCCTAGCAGGGCGAACAGGCGAGCGGTCATGCTGAAAAAATGCGGTCATCTTCCGCAGAAATACTACTAGTAACGTGGAGAAGGCCCTGCGTGTCCGCAATATGGCTGTATACGTCCGCTCTGAGTTGTTTTTGAGTTGTTTTTGTATACGAAGAAGGGTTCCGAGGCCGTCGTTAGTTATGCATTCCGAGCGCTCAACACAGTTCGTCCTCGGACTGCGATCGCTGTAAGAACTCGGGCCTGAATCTGAAGTCGGGATAAAAGCAGGAGCTGCGCAAGTTGTATAGCAATATTGTAAAATGTAGAGCGCTTATTGGGTAATGCAGTCATTACATAAAGGAGGGGACACGCCCTTGGAAACAGGGACCAGTGATTAATTCTCGGCCGTCCTGACATTTGTGATGCTGGCATATTCCCGAAACCGCCCTTGTGAGTCACTATGATGGTATCAGAAACAGCCTAGAAAGTGTAAATCCGTTTTGACCCCGGCACTTACGTGAGCCTTATATATATCTTTTCTACGTCGGCGCATTGAAACCCAAATATACACTTACAGTTACTGGGAAAATTGCAACAAAAATAAAAAATGGGAAGGATTCGGGATAATACGCTTGACACGCTAAAGACGTGTCCTCTGATCACATTTTGTGGTGAAAGAACATTGAGCAGTGGAGACAATTCGCCTCCGATTCTCAGTCGTCCATGTTTTATGCTGCCGTGCACAGGTCAGGCGCTTCGACGTATTCGCGTTAATCAGTATAGACTTTTGCACAGTGATCTGGCTCTTCGGTTCTGAATCAGCCAGCTGCCGTTCTACAGTCGCTTTCGAAGAAGTAAGTTGAAGACACTTGCCTATTTCTTGCACAGAAGCTCATGAGTTGTCATCCACAACAACCGTTTCACCCATATCTTCTTCGCGACTTGTCACACGTAGCCTTGGTTTGCGAGGGGCGTCCTTGATTCGGTTTGTGTGCCTGAAAGCCTGAATATATCAGTTAACCGTCTTTAAAACGTCGGTTTTCTATGGTAGCGAAAGCCTGTTGACTGCACTATTTCGTATACAACTGCACTATACAGAGGCTTTCGTCCTCTGGTACCCTGGCCCCGTAAGTTTCGGAGCCATCAGCAAAAAACTGCTCGCTAGGAAAATCCGCCCCCAACGGTGGAATTATGCCAAAGTGATAATAAAGCCTGCAACTCATGCAGCCTTGTTAGAGAGTCATATTTTCCTCACCTACTGTTCTCACCAAGTGGCCCCTTTTGATAACAGAGGAAGCAATCGAACCTTAATATTGAATTGAACCGTGCATACCAACCTTGCTCTTCCAAGTATAAAATGTTTGTCGAATAAAAAGAAGGTTCCTATGTCTCGCTTAAGGAGTATGTCGCGTCAGTATGCCAACTTTCACTGACTATGATGATGATCGTGGGTAAATAACAGAAAAAAAATGCGTCACGTGGTCGGAATCGAACCTGGGTTCCTCGTTTTTTTGAAGCGAGCGCACCTCTATCCGATTGTTCTATTTCGACACGGTAGAAGCAATTGGGATTTGGAGAGGGGTGTACGAACATGCAAAATTTGGCAAAATAGGGCGGCACCCAACCGTGTAACGACGACGACGGCTCAAATCAAATTCAAATCCGTGGTCGTCCTTAGGCTGTTTTTATATTTAGTATAGAAATTCTAAATTAATGAAGGCTACCTGTTGTTCGGTGTATGAGAAGATTGAAAAATACTTTTAATAGAAAGAGGTTGTATCTTTCTTATAAAAAGAGGGCTGCTTCCTTGTTCGCGATACAAAAAAGTCTGAGAAACACGTGGTTATCTGTTCGTATGCAAGAGCAAATTTAACTAATCCAACAATGCAATACACATGACTGAAACCTGCTTTCATAAACATTGAAGTTGTAGTTTCAGCTTCAGCTAGCTATTTTACTCAGGTTTTTTGTGACATAATAAGGTAACCGATAGCCCTAAATCCGTAGCACCTGTACACCGCAGCGACAAAACAGGACAGGAAGCTAGGATACTTTGGTTCATAGATGGTAGTATTGGAATCAATACGCGCCATATTGTACCATTACAACGCAGACTTTGGAAAAACACCGCGCTGATGAATCTTGATAAGATGGAATCAAGTGATAAACCCGAAGTAAGCAGTTGCGACGGTAGGTTCTGACGAAAAAATACACTACAAACAGGACGGGCTATTCGGTGTGAAACATTGAATGGGTAGTAAGGATAACTGAGCGAGTAAACTGGCTGGATTTGTGGAGAGAGATTGGCATGGGCCACATGCGAATGGCAGCGGTCTTGGAAAAGACTGGTGGATGTGGGAGCTGGGGGAATGCGTGCGCAGGTTATGGAGGAGGTTTCGGCGGACAACCCGGTGTTGGCGCGCCTGGCGCTGGAACTGCGGCAGGTACCAACGGAAACTTCGCCCTAGGAACCAGACCTCAGATGGCAAATGTAGGAGCAAACGGCCCTCTTCAAAATAGTTTCACCCCTAGCTTCCAGGGGGCTGCCAGCGGCAACAATGGAGGTGAGAAGAAAATTGCATGAAAGATTATCTACGATGCATAACAAAGAGACGAATCATGATCTTGGGGTTGCTCATGCCAGAAAAAAATGTGTTTCTTTCGATGGCTTTAATTTGAAACTAACTAACGCCAACTCACAGGGGCCTGGTGTAGAGCAGTGAAAGTGAGGTTTTGCGATATTATTCTCATGCTTCATCTCACGGTAATTTATTTTGGCAAGAGATAGGTGGCAGTTTGATTGTAATATCTGCAGCCGTGAGATATCGCAGAGGCAAGCGCGGATTTGCATTCTTGAGGTGAAAGTGTAAATATTCCGCGAGCGTGTTTTATATTCTTCTTTAGACAAACTTGCCTAAAACAAATTAGCTATCTTTATAAAACCATAGACCACCTTTCAATTTGAAATGGGGGTAACAAAGTCGTTACAAGTGCTTTCATGATGCTGTGCATATGCCATGTGATCATATGTCGTGCGTAGTGATCTGATAACAAAACCAAACCCTAATTTATAATGCCACCTGAAAATAAAGGTTCGGTGCTTCTGGGACACTATGTACTGCAATTTTGAAGTTAATCTGTGGTTTCGTGGTTGCGTAAAAACAGCTTGCTTTCGCTCTCTTCCTCCGTACGTATACCTGAAAAAATCTGTAAAAATAGTGGTGCGCAGCTCAAACCCGCGTGTGAATAGGACAGTATTACGCGTATCACGCACGCTTCAAAAAGCGAAAAAAAAATTCAACCCTACCTCCTCTAATATTGATGAATTTTTCAGCCTGCGCAGGACTTAGAAGGAACTATACCAAAAGTCAAACACTCCTGTCACCGCGTTACCGTGAAACATTATCTGGTTTTTTACACTTTTCAACAAAAAAACTTGATACCTCTCAACATGATTGATAATGTAGTTGTTAGCGAAAATACAGAGATCTGTGGAGCCGTGAATGTGTTTTTAGTGTTTAACTCTGATAAAGCACCTAGTGTTTATGTCTCCTAACGGTAGTACTCCTGAGTTTGTTCCTTGTGTTGCCGCCCCACCTATCGACAACGTATACACTAATGAGGACGGGATCTTTTCGTTTCCTAAACTGGAATAAAATAGTCATCAGGAACAGATGTGATGCCGAATGCTTTTCTTGAAAGGTATGATGAGTAGCCTGCTAAATATTTGTGTTAATGTCCCAGAAATCACTCTCACGAGCTGTATTCCCGAGCATTTATGAATACGCAAACATCAGCCAAATACCACAAAAAACGAAATATATCACTGCCCAGTGCAATAGGCCTATCTATATACTGCTCCGGAGTGTCAAAGTGTTTCAGCACATAACATTCCAGCTTATCTCAGATTATCTCAAAAACAATACGTTACTCGATAATCCCCAGAATGGGTTTCCTTGGCGCTTTTCTATGGTAGCACAGCAGCCCGAAACTAACTATGACCTCGCATCCGCTACCGACAGAGAACTTCAAGTAGATGTCATATTTTGGGAATCCAAAAAAGCTTTTATCTAGGTGTAGCACTCTAAACTTATCCTAAAGCTAAAATCAATGTTGAAAAATGATTCATTGCTCGCTTGGATTCCAGCGTGTGTGTTAGCTATGCGATATGTGGTAGGCGTTGGAGAAAGAAGTTTTGAATCCGTCCACGTAGAGCGTGGAATCCCCCAGCGTCCAGTTTTAGGACCAGTTCTTTTTGTAATATGAGTAATTATATTACCTCAACATAGCAACAAAAGTAAATAATTTGCAGATGATTACATTTTGCACCATGAAATCAAAACTTCTAGCAACCCAATTACTTCAAATTCATCTTAAAGAAAATACAGGAATGGTGTTCTACGTGGCAAATGACAATAAATTCGAGGAAGTCGTTACACAATGACTGTAACTCCCAAAAACATCCGTAATGTTCCAGTATTATGTCAATAAATAATGTATAAAGGAAGTTCGTACCTACAAACACTTAGGCGTAGTTTTTACCTTTGACTTCCGGTGAATCGACCACTTAACACACACTGTGAATAAGACAATAAAAAACTCGAATACCGCAGAGGAGCTCTCGGAAAATGAAAACGCAAAATTGAGCGACTAGTATATAAAACATATATCCGGGCTGTATAAGCATATACAGCTGCAGTCTAGGATCCATACACTCAAACTAATAATAAGAAGATACAAAAAATGCAGGGAAAAGCTATTAAGTTTATTTTTAACTCTTACAATTGGCGTGCACCTCCATCAAGTCCTCTACGGACAGCAAACATTGAAAAAATGTAGGCCCGATGTTACCGGGATAGGTTAAAGGTGTGATATCTCATATATTGTGATAATATTGGCATAGCACAAACAAAGCACATCGAACCAAACCAACGGCCCTCAACACGCTCCTACCACTAAAAAAAGTCAATTTTTTATGTCGTACAGATGCGTCTTAGCAGTTTTTTCTCCACGCACAGTAGCTGATTGAAATGCTTTACCTTTCAGCACGGTGGATTTGAGCTCTGTGCTTGTGTGTTCTTAAAAAAACTCCCGTAATTTTTTTACAGTTTCTATTGCGGCAAAAAAGTGGTGCACTGCTTCCCTGTTTTTTTAGTTGGCGTGGAGCGCGTTGTGCCCTACTTATTACACTGTTTCTGCGACTTTGTCATTAGCATGTCACGTAACTAGCTCTTACGCCCATACAAGTATGTGAATGACTGTTTTACATGTTGAATAGTATTGTTCCCGTTATAGTCTATCAAACTGTATTTCTCCGCGTTGTTAGGTGGTGAATGTGCTTGTACCGCGTTCACCCACTCCTGCTTAAAGCTCCACACTCAGGCCAGCAGTATGTAAATAAATGTATTTATCAAAAGATAGACTGTTGTAATATTGATTGAAGAATGAATGATTGATTGATAAGAATGTTTGACGTGTCTACACTGCACAGGCGATTAGGCACTCCGTAGTGGAGGGCTTCAGATGAATTTAAGCAACCCGTACGTTTTTAAACTTGCCGAAATCTCGAACACAGTGCCGTTTTCGCTTTTTGCCTTAATCAGAAAAGCTGCCGGCGCGGCTGGGAATCGAACGGATTGACAACTATTTGCGACAATGCGAATCAAGAAAACATTGTCCTTTTTTGTCATAATAAGAGCATGATCATAAATCACATCACATATAAACAAAAAAAACTTACATGGCCATTCCTCACTGTATAAAGCACTTGATGCGTACAAGGCCAATTACAATCCTTTGATCTAAGCATGCCACCTTTTACGTATTAATCAAACTAGGAGAAACAGAAGTCTTGGTTGTCGTAGTTAGACTAACTTGCATAATGCTGTCTAATCAACATTTGTTAGATGGAGGCGTTACCCATTGTAACAAATTTGGCAGAAATACCATTACTCAGGGCAAAGCCCAGATGTTTTGAAAGCCCTACGAAATTGGAAAAGCCTAACGTATTTGCAGGTTTTTAGGAGGCCTGACTCTATAGTCGCTGGACAATATAAAATGTCTCTACGCTACCAGTTACCTGCCCAAGAAGATTTTGTGGAGATGGTAATATTTTATTAAAACGTTCTATTCACAGTAACTAAAAAAGACTATGTCACCGTGTTCGCGAGTTTTATAGACTGTGAGTAAACACTGAGAACTACGTATTCGTACGTAAAAAATGCAGATTAATCACAGCACCACTGTGGTTGGGTATTTCTCGGAAGCGGTTTCACTTAAACATCTGGTAATTTGTCCAGTAAAATATTTAATATATTTTTCTGAAAAACTGCCATTCATTTAGCACTGGTTCGGTCACACGTGATAGCTATCGTTTGCGGATGTTGTGCGTCAAAGTGCTGCGTACGTTTACCACAGTGCTGACATTGCCAGTTAAGGAGGAGGTATTCTTGAATTACAAGGCTTATGAGAGCCTCGTTTACTAAGAAAATTGGGATTTTGTTAAGCTTGAACTCAGGAGAGAGAAGGTGAATGCAATACAAAAAAAAAGAATTCAGTGTGTGTTTTTAGACGTTTGGTGTAGCTAACTGAATGGATACATTTCATTCAAAGTATCCGGTATAGCCAACCTGTCGCAACCACAATTTTTTTTATAGTAGAACATTCGAACTGCTTTAACAAATTGGCCACCAATCAGAAGTAAATTCTGCTTTTAGAGTCACTAATGCTGCACGTTCATGCTGGGTTACCATGTTAAATCACCCTTTTCATGAAGGGAAGACAGAGAAGATTGGTCTGACTGGCCTGGATAAGAACCCCATTTCATCAGACGGTCATTAAATTATCCTAGTTAGGACAAGGTACAACATAAATAAAATTCTTACGTGCGCCACTACAGTGAACCCTGTTGCCAGTTCCTACTAGGCCAACTAAAGCCCGAGGAACAAGGTAACCGCGTTTCCCAATAGGGATGGGCTCGTCACAAAACGATAGGTTTCAAACAGGGAGAGGCCATCTCGGTGGAATCCGTACGGAATCAGCGCACACGCGCACACATTTGACTTGTGAAAAAATTGGGCGTTCCGGATTATAGTAATAGCTGTCTTGGATAAATCTTTGGTGGAGGCCTAAACGGAGAAAACGCAGCCGCAGGTTTTGGAGGCGGCTTTTCTGGACAATCCGGCCTTGGAGCTCCCGGCACTAGCATTGGACAAATCCCCAACGGAAACTTTGGCACCGGAGGTGTTCCTGCTGGTGCGACAACCAGCCCTACTCTAGGCGGTACTGGCCCTATTTTCACAGGCCCTGGCAGTGGCGGCCGCATGGGGGGCAACACGATTGGAGGTGAGAGCGAATTGGAGGTATGATTTTTCTCGGAGAGTCACAGCAAAATGTAAAGCGTCAGAAACCGCCAGTAAATAAAAATGGTGTGAGGTTTCATTCGGGTTGAAGGTAAATAGCTCTTACTTCCCTAGAACGCGGTGTAGGGCACTAAAAGTGTTTTGCCATCACCTGTCTCCGCTTTTTTAAAAGTGTATTAGGCCCACAAAGGGTAGCTGCATGTTTTGGTGTACTTTCCATGGCAGATTGATATTGCAGGATATCGAATGCTTATATTATCAAACTGAAAGAACATACAATTCGTGAACATACCTTATTTGGCTCTCTTCTTTTCGTTTACCAAATTAAGTTTGATATCCATAGAAATCAACCAGCTTGTTTCAACAAAAAATTGTGGCATGGGGCAGTTCTGCAGTTTATTTTATAGTGGTAGATATAGCCTTTAAACGGTTGCTTTGCCACTTTAGTGTAAAAAACACTACTTTTCGAATGTTGCTTGAAATATAGAGCAAAGCGGATGCTGGGTGTACTGAAGCATTTCCAAAGCTTTCTCAACTGCGGATAAGAGCGTGCCTTTTTTTTATAAAAATGCATAGAATATCCCATTACACTTGGAAAAAATAACTGCGGGAATAAAAATGGAAATTTTGATTTCTGAACACAGGAGCCAAGTAGAAAGCCAGGCAAATTTGTAGGCAGATGCAGCAGCACTGTAATTATACGTTTAAGTATGATGCTCAGGCACACGGTCGGCCACGATTACATTAAACACTGCATACGTAGAAGGTTGTGAAAACCCTAGGAAAGAAACGCGTTTGATTTATGTAATAATTAGTAGTACCAATATACGATTTATTGTAGCAATTATGATCACTCCTTTAGTATCTTTTAATAAAAGAATTGTAATAACAAAACGTTAATCTCTTGTAACAAATATTTTCCCAATGCACCGTGACTCAGATTGTACATTAGGTGTTTTAAACCAACACCGAAGTTATTTTGTCTTAAGGACGCTGCAGGTTTATAATCTGTTTTGAGGTATATTTGTGGTATATGGTGGTTTAAAATATGGCGGTCCTGTAGACGGCAAATTTTTAGCACCTTTTAGTTAGTATTGTGAGGAAGGTGATGTTCTGGGAAAAAAAATCTCGGGCCATCCCCACTAACGCAAAACCTTGCGAGGGGTGAAGCCCGCAGTGTATAAGTGCATTCAAAGATTGTAAGTCTCTCTCTCCCCACACGGCACGCGCTGATTGGGCGCAGGAGAAGTGCTGGTGGGACAAGCAATAGCGCACTTTCTGAGGCGGTGGCTCCGTCTGTTGCGTTGAATGGGACTTAAACAGCTAAATGATCGACGGACTCGTCGTAAGTTGTCTTCGTGTCACACGCCGAAGCATGCTAAAAAATATGCTTTACAGGCTACAACTTGTCGTTTCAAAGGAAGTTTGAGACGGAACTTAACCAATTTCTGTTATTATTGATATTCAACCCTGATTGTTCCTGTATTTTAAATAGTTTAAATTGTGTTAGCGTATTTTAAACCGGTTTTATCCAATATAAACTTGTTTTGACCTTAATTTGACAACTTTATTTATCGTGAAAACTTGAGACGACGACATGAGACACCGACAGCCCGAGCCCCTAGGGTTCTTCGCCCTTAAAACTGGGTTTATATCGGCGATGGTGAGTTTTTTCGCCGTGTTGGTGATGTCTACAGGTTTGGAAAAAACAAGGGGGATTACCCGTTCGAATGTAACTGTCCACCTTTCTTGTAGCAGCGCTTTTCTTTAGTAACCAAAGGCAGTGGTTTTAAAAAATATTGTTCCCGCCAGCAAAATTGGTTTCTTCAGTCTTCTACATACTGTGGTATGGTTGCTCAGGTTCGGTCATAATATGTAGGTTTTGACAGTGGAATTTCTGCATTAAATATTACGTACTGATGTCACAGTTGGGAGATTGGCATACAGAAATAGGCTGGGCAGTTGCATATTATGCCTACGTCTCAAACAGCATCGATTTATATATTGTGGATTTATATTGTGCTCGCACTCAATTTGTAGCAAGTAAACGAATTACAGACACAGACTGGTAATTTTTTCTGGAGATTGGGTGCATGTAACTGAATGAATGCATTCATGTAAACTACTCAATATTAGCAGTTTGCCCTAACAGCAACATTGAGATTTTTTATAGGCGTATCCAACCCGGTTCAAATAATTGGTAGTTAGTGAGCACTCACAATAGACAGTAACGTCCTACTTTATAATGGGGTTACCAAGTCATCTTAGCAATTTTGTAAAGCAGTGGCAGAAGAATTTGCAGTGAGTCACAGCCGCTGTAAAGCACTTTAATGTAATAGCGGTGAAGTGAGCAACAAAGCAGAAGAGATTGTGATAAAAGTGTTTTCGTGTGAACAGGCCATTGCTGCAATATTTCACGCTTATGTTTTTCAATACAGCTTGCTATGTTGACAGAAATATACGCTGCTGACAGTTTCAACGGGGGAATTGGGTCAAAAATGCTTATAGAAGCATGCAGCGCCCGATAGAGTTAGAGGCTTTAATGAACAAATCGGCTATCAACAGGAAGTAACTGCTCTGCGGGACTCCAGTCAGACTAGTCAACGTGGTAAACTCGCAAGTTTTTCGGAGGGAGAATGCAGGAACTGCCATTCGGTGCCATCGGTGTTGAGGAGGCTTTGGCGAAGAACTGAGTAAAAAAATGCAGGCACAGGTTTGGAAGTTTGATTGCGGATGTTTGGAGACTTCTGAAGGAGGCAGTGGTAGACAATGTAGTGTTTGGGGCTCGGGGATCAGTTTCTAATGGAATATCCCGCACAGGAAGTGGTGCGAGTGGACTGGTAACTGGTGGCACAAATCTAGGCGGTTCTCAGCTTGGAATATCTGCTTCTGGCGGCGGAGGTGGTGCAACTGGAGGTGAGAACAAAGCGGAAGGCGCACTATTGACGCCGCGTAACACACTTATCTAGAAAAAAATGTCAAACTTCAGGTTCTGCTTTACATAAACACGTGTGGAGGGTTATATAACATAAAGCCTAAATCACCCCTAGTTGTGACGACCAGGTTTAGAGCGGTAAATTTATTTTTGCCATCAGCAGTTTTAGATTCTCGTCACGATAATTTAATCTTGCAAGCGCTTCCTGTCTGTTTTTGTAATTTCTTGGCCAGATAGGAATAGGTATATTTGCAACTTGCCTAGCTGGTTTGAAATGTAGGAACAGCAGGTGGAGTTCAACTGACCTTGCGCTTGTTTGATTATTGTTTTTAAATGTGAAATAGTTTAAAATATTGCATAAAAATGCAAGAACTAGGTTTAAAGTGTAACAAATATCTACAGCTGAATGCCTCGAGTTTACTAACATCCCTAGAATCGTAATATATTTGGTAGGCTTTCTTGACTGCAGAGGAGGAGAACAACATTGATGTTCCAAAATGTATTTGATAGTTTGAGGGTCCTGAAAAGGACAACCGATCGAGGCTACAAGCACTGCGTTTTTGTTTGACGAACCGAGGGAATAGTTTCCCTACGAATCAGGCATCGGCTGCTAGGAAAAGTCTGTGCAGAGTTGGTTTTGAATTTTAAATTTGTGCCTACGGTTAGTAGTATGACGCGATTCCTACTGAGCAGATGCACCGTTTTTTCCTCGCCAAGAGCTTGCTTGCCCTTCCGGTGCAGAAATTTAGCATAAGCTATTAGCAGTTGATATGTAATTCTTGTGTCACAGCTATATAGCTGCGGCTAAAAACGTTCAGCAGGAACTATACACATACCGTAATATTTTTTATCTGCCTGGAGGCTCGATGCTTCAACTAAAACAGGTGTCCTTAATTTTTCGGCAGATCTGAGACCATTAGTGGAGAACAGCAATTCGATTTCTCTTGCAGGCCCAAATATATTTTCAGAAATTCAGATTGTAGAGAATTATTCTGCGACAATAGCGCTTGGTCTATAAAAGAGCTTTCCCTTGTTGTTTTAAACATAAACGATAAATCATGGGGCCAAAAAAACAAATACCTATAAAATGTCAATGTAAAATGTTTTTTTTTTGACCAAACCAGGTAGGCAATAAATTTTACTTTGAATTTTCCCCTTAAACACTACGACGATACAGGCATCATTGAATCTAATGTTGAATATCCTTGTAATTGTTATAATTATTTTACGCATCACCATATCCGTATAACCCCCACAGCTAGATAATTGCAGCTAAATAAAGGGAGATAGTATGAAAGTTTTGGCGCACTACCAAAAAGCTTGTATTCAAGACGTTTTTTCGTCAGCAGGAATAAACTGAGCATAATAACTACAGTAGTAGCCATTGAGCGTAACAAAATTCCCAGCAAAGTAAATGTTTCCTTACTTCGTTTCCTGTGGTCTGTGTCTCACCAGTGGACTGGCTCACGGGAACCATTCCAAGGGTGATTCGGGTGAGAGACTTAGTGACCGCCAGACAGACAGAGAGACAGACAGACAGAATTCGATAATAACGTGCGCTGCATATTTTGTCGGGGAACACGGACAGTGAAAAAAAAGACAAAACCATACGATGGTTCGCAAAATAGCAACAGGTTTATTGAACGCTTTATCGTTATTTATAAGCATGCGATGGTGAGTGTACGTTAATAGGGTAAACATGATATCTTCGTGCGCGTGCGCTCATGTGCAATTGGACTTTTCTTTCATCATTTTTATCTCTTTTTCTGTGAGCCTTATTGTGGGCAGGCTGATACATTTCTGAGGTTCCACAGACAGCATACTGAAGACCTCAATCACTTCCCGAACCCTTCGGTCCATCGAGCTTGACAGCACACTTGCTTGCTTTAGCTTGGGTTTACATCGGAATTTGAGCAGTGGGCTGCAAGGTGGCCTGGCGATTGTATTTGATTACAAGCATTCGCACGCGCACAAGACTTCGCACGCGCACGAATATATCATGTTTACCCTATTAATGTAGACTCACCATCGCATGCTTATAAATAACGATAAAGCTTTTAATAAACCTGTTGCTATTTTGCGAACCATCGTATGGTTTTGTCTTTTTTTTCACTGTCCGTGTTCCCCGTCCAAATATGCAGCGCACGTTATTATCGAATTCAAGAGTGCACCAACTAACCCCTAAACATGTCTTTATTAAGGCAGACAGACAGACAGACAGACAGACAGACTGTGGAAGCCCAAAACTTTTGCGTTTTGGTAAAAGAAGTTATCAAATCGACTTTTCCCAGAAAGATTGAATCAAGCACAAAGTTGCTGTAATTTAAACATTGAGCTAGAAAGAAATAAAGGAACGAAACGCCGCTTCTAGAGAATATAGGCTACAGATTTCCGTTCATGATTCTCCTTCTTTGAGCTGTGAGAAGCCGGCTCTAACGAGGGGCGTCAGACGTAATCAGTTGAAAATTGTTTCCAGTTTGTCCTGGTGGGAAACTTAAACATCTAACCGTTGTTACAATTAAGCGGAGAAAATTTGACTCACTTAGTATTTGCGCGTTGGATTTGTTATGTCAATCGAAATCCAGAATACTAAAAGTAATATTAGAGAAGGGTCACACAGGACCTGCAGTCATAAGGTTAGGCATAAATATAAAGGCATCAAATACAAGGCTTATAACACGACAAAAAATACTCTTCAGCCTAGGTAACGACTTTCTTGAGTGAGTGGCAAACATTACTATTTAGAACATAAGAGGAGTAGTAATCCACAGAAAGACATAAAACCATGCTTAGAATTCCTCACTGCTCGGGTGAAAAGCGAAGAGCCACTATTTGCGTGAACAGCCTATTGGCAGGCCCCGTATTTTAGCGTTACAAACCTTAATTGCTGGAACGCATTCCATCGTATTCGCGTGATGAATTGGTATGCGTATGCCCTGAGGACTGAACAGTCGCGGTGGTGATAGAACAGCCCTGCGTAAGTCAGTATTAAAGGGACCCTGCAACACTCTTTGAGCAGTGCAAGTAAACCTGCGCAACGCTTAGATCACACTGCCAGGAATACCTGAGCCAAATATTACACGTGCACGTGAAGCGGTGAGCGCGCAAATCGATGTGAAAGACGCGGAAAAACAAACCGCTCTCTCTTCAGTTGTCCTCATTATGCATGGCCTGAGGGACGTCACATAGGCCATGGCTGCCCGATCGGCTGTCACTGGTCAACTTCGCGGGTAGATTCTCCCATTTCCGTCGTCGTCATCGCTGTGTACGAACCTCTTCTATGCCTGAACCTGTAGGCACAGTTTTGCTGTTTCTTTTGTGTTTTGAGTGCGCGCGGAGTTTGAGTGATGAGCTCAATACTTCCCTTTCAACGGGACCACTCGACTACAAACGTTTATTGCTTCAAAAACGCCCTACCAGCCCGAGCGCGCACTTGCGAGCAGGCACCCATGCCTGCTTTTTTGTGGCACCAGACCGGAAATAGGCCCCTCCGCGTTGCCGAGAAAAGGAGAAAACTACCCGGCATGTGATATATCGAAGGCCGCCGAAGAGAACGCCGCGAGCCGCCCCCCTCTCCGCTCCGGGAGAGAGCGCGCAGCTTTCGTCGCGTTGCCCGCGGTCGAGTTGAGAGGGAACGATTATGCGCGATTTCTCATCGCGCGTAGTTTCGTTAATTGTGAACGGATTTTCATAATTCTTGCGGGAGGAGATTTCTGGGACAATAGACTTTATCCCAAAATACATTACTAGTAGTCGATGGCAAGTGTTGCAGGGTCCCTTTAAACTCGGTGTAAGTGTTCGAATGATTTGAGTGAGTGTCAGTGTACAATGACACTGACAGTCCACCCTGGAATTTCCAGGTTTATGGGCACTGGTTTGATCTTCCTTGTTTTACACATAAATTCTCTTGTAATGCGCTATGTAAATAGGAAGCTTATTGTTGAAAACGTATGAGAAAGTAAAATGAAAGAAATAAACACTTTTCTCCTAAATGGAAACGTAAAACACGCTATGCTTGATGCACTACAAAAACTGATGCTTAGCTTCGTCCAACGCACCGTATAAGTACATCTATGTTTAATGCTGCGTCAATTTAAACTAACCTCTGTTTATTTATTTATTTTAGGTTATTTTATTTTAATGTAAATTCTAAATATACATTTTATTTAATATATAATGCCGCTTTTATTTATTTAGTGATGTTTGGTCTCAATTCTTTTTCTTTATTTTTTTACCTCACGCGCGTGCCCACATAATGGCCTGCTCGTCGGCGAAACGAATCAATCGTGGCTTACCCATAGACCTTTGATCGTGAATTAATGTCATCATCTACATCAGAGCTCCTTACGGTTGACATTACGGCATCTTGCTTAGCATACACACATTGCACGTTCAAGTCAATTATTTCATGGTTCATTTGGAAGTAAGGAACAGTTGTTCGCCAAACACATTCTAACTTGAGAAAATTCAGATAAATTGTGGATATAATGCCGATTAGTTAGTTCTTCCTGATTTTGCCGTCGTAAATTAGGTGTGTACAGACGCTCAAAAATGAAAGGTGATCATGCGAGCAAGTGGCCTTCAGTTCAGTGCGCAAAGAGAACGGTACATGCTTTGAAGCATACTCAAATTCATATTAGTAGGACATGCAACCTCGCGCCATTCGTACGAACTGTGCGTGTTTGACGTTTCCAGTGGGCGGCGTTAGATCGCGCACCCTGTAGTGAAGGCCACACGCTGGCGGGATCACCTTGCATTTTTGGGTTACTGTATATACAGCAAAGGCAATCACGTGGTGTATACAGTCAAACTTTCTTACAACCTTCATCCTTTTATTGACTGTAATCATACACCCACGATGTTCTTTCCTCTTTATCCGCGCAGAATAGGTGGGTAAAACATCGGCAATGATTGTATTATCAGCACGTTTACCTATCCTCTGCTTTAGCATGTTTCACAATTTACACAGTAGCTGAAACGAACTCTGACCGTGACAGCTATTGCGATATGTTTAGTTGTAATGTGTGAACTGGTAATTCACTGGCGATGTAAAATTTTCGAGAGAGTTTAGATGAAAATTATATACATTTTCCTTCTCAATTGCATTCTGAATAACGCTTGCTATATATTCCGGGTTAACTGGGCCAGAAAGGGTTAAAGGGTTATGTTACAGATGTTTGAATGTAACTTGTGGTGAAAGTAGATTTGTCGGAAAACAAATTAGGCATATTAAGACAAAGATATTACATACATATTCCCGGCTTTTCGTTCTGCAGGTCTCCCGCAGCCCACTCCTGCTCTTCGCGCCAATAATCAAGGTAATATATAGTGATTCCTTGTGTTAGTTTTTGTTTTGGCACACGGACGTAAGTACTCATTCTGAAAAAGACTGTAGAACACTTCCTATAAACACTTTCACTCTTTCGTTGACGTCTGGATGCGTGGTGAATTTTATACAGTTATCACCCAGCATAGAGCAGCACTCCGTGATTTGCTCGTCGCAGCAGAGCCATCTTCCGTTTCGCTTTGCTTTTGTGTCTTTCTTTTTAAAGTGGCTACTACACAATGCGTTTATTGCTGCAATAGTAAGGACGCAAGTCTGGCCACTGCAAAAATCTAATAATCTAATTCGATCGTTAGAAAAACTCCAAAACCTGGAGCGAAAGAAGAAGTTTTTGAGCAATTTTTAAGCTATGTGATGGACAAAGAGCAGTAATGTTTGTCTCAGGTACACCGTGGAGCGGTATTCGAAGAAATGAATTTGTTTGATTACTACGTCCGGAAAGCATTCGGGATTTCGAAAAAACAAGTTGAAGAAGTGTTGAAATGTATTTTTAAGATTACAGTTTGAAGCAAATTAAAGCCCTGAAAACGAGTGAAAATTTTGCCGCATCAGACCACGGAGAAGCAGTTGGCCGCGCGGTAGCTCAGTTGTCACGCACAGAGCGCGCAGTGAACGCGCATACAACTTAACAGCAACGCTACTCGCAGCAGTTGCCAGTTAGTCGCGAAAGCGCAGTCAACGTAAAGGCCACCAGTGCCTCCCGATATCAGTTTTGGATGGTAAGCACCCTCATACTTCCTCGTTATCCCCATCTCCACATGCTAGCACTCCACACAACGAGCGAGGCCCTGGTATTACCTTGGCTGAATCGTAGAGGTCACATTGACACTACGAGGAAGTGACAAAATGAGGCGTTTTCTGGGTTTGCAATGGAGTGCGAAAACTTTCGACCGAAAAGATTTCGGATAGCCAAAAGACTGGAATTTGAAAAATCATGCGGAAAAAAGGCTGTCGAGCGGCAAGCGTACTGTAGAACATAACATGTCAAGGATGACCACCTGGCTGCGTTGCCTGCTTTCTTACGAGAAAAAGAGTATTGATGATGTCTAAGGATTAGAGTTTAAAGGAAAGGCATGATTTCTTTTGTAATATTTGCATAGGCTGGCTGCTTTAGATGCTCACACCAGACATAAAAGTTTCTAGTTAAAAGGCTGAAGCGGATTCCAAAGGTTTTTTATGTACTCATTGCCGGTTTGTTTGTAAGAGAGCAGAGGAAAGCTTTACAGACCACTTCGGTTTCAAATTTATATAACCATTTGGACAGACACCTTCATGTGGTTTTATTTAGGTTATTAAAAATATATTTCCCAAAGAAACCAAAAACCATTGAAGGTAAACCCAGAAAAACATCACGCTGAAGGCTATCAGCTACGAAGTTGCCATAACTAAAAAGATTACTTTTCGCTTTCAGTTGGTAATACCCAGTCCAGATATCCAGAATGTGTCAAACACAACCATACATGACCCATATAAAATCAAGGTATTAGTAAATGAGGCGAAGAAAACATAAAAATACTACCGAATAAATGCTTGAACATCAGAATTTGCTGTTCTCCACCCGCACATAGTGAATGATGTTTGATGGAGTTACTAGGGCATGTTTCCGAATCACTATGAGGGCAGTTTACCAGCACACATGTTGCATATCAATATTGGCTCTTTCGCGAAATGATTCCGAAATTATTAGGCCCCCGTGCCAATGTTTTCGTTCCTGTTTTCTTGTTCAATAACGTCAATTTAATATCACAAAACACTCATGTATTTTTACACTTTGGCTAAAGAGCGGCTGCGTGGGGCGCTTATAGGAAGATAGTATTACTTACGTGATGACGAAGGAATGTGAACGGTTGAAATGACTCCGCTTTAATCCGTTCTGTGGAACAAAAAAGGTACCATGCCATCACCATGAAATACACTGTTTCTAAAGTGTTGACCGTCTGCATAGTTCTACTAATTGTCAAGGCAAATTAATTATAGAGGGAATTTTGTACGGCGCACACAATAAATTGAGCATAACGTTCGGGTGTATAAACCGCATGATTTTTTTTGTTGTGGAAAACGGGGCATCTCGACGCTTTTACTTGTGTATCATGAATATTGGGTGCTGAAAAAGACGCAAATTTTTATGGTATTTTATGCGCTACTTTAGGGAAACCATTGGAAATTGTGGCTTTCAAACTCGTCAACTTTTTATTGTACTTCACTGTGAACTAACGTTACTGTTGAACTAACTTGAGTACGTTCAGCACATAACAGGCTTGACGATTGGCTCGTTGATGAGATGTAACAATATTGTGGAGAGGGGCAGATCACACTAAACACTTATCTAAGATTTTTAGCTGCCTACGAGCCCTATAGTCGCATTTAGATTTCTTTTACAAGCTCATGTCGTGCCCTAATATAAATATTTCAGTGCGGTACTAAACAAATTTGAAAAGCTGTGACAACTGTGAGAATAGCTTCCTGTGCATGTGGAGCAATGTTTGAGCTGTGACCTCTTGATGCGACCAATTTAAATAATTCAAATATTTACACGCAATAGAATGGTTAGAATGAAGGCGGCATGACATTGACATAACAACTCGTTTGTGGATTGAGGGGCTTGAAGCCGAACTGATGAACTTATCCCGCACGCTCATCGATGCCCAGCTATGGTTGGACGTGACCTACGACCAGCTTTGTAGTTAGGAACGTCCTCATAGCAGCCGGCGACAATTGGGGCAGCGCGCCAAGCAAATCTAGTGTAGGGAAGGTGCGCTCTGTCAGGTAATGCTAAGTTTAAAGGGCCCCTGAAAGGCGTTTTGAGCACACTAAATGAAGTAGCGCAATCGTTAGATTGGGTCGTCAAGGTCATCTGGGCCAAGTATTACTCTTTTACGCGCAGCGGAAAGCTCACACTTTTGTTGCAAAGTTTGTCGCTTTTTTCTCACCCTTTCCTTCATGTTTTTGGACGCCGCCATCTTCACATGTCTACATCATCGATTCCCAGATGTTCGTCATGAGATGTTCGTCATGCGAAACAAAGGCGTCCACAACACACACACCATCGCCTCCTGTAATGCCAAACGCATCTCACACTTCCCAATGGGAGTGAGTAGTACGCCTGCAGTGCCCACATGTCGCGAGGTGGGGCCCCGAGCTGAACCGGGATCACGCGACCGTAACTGACTTCTGGGTAGGTTTGTGCCTTGTTGCCAAGGCAACCGATGTTTGAGATTGTCAAAGAAATGGCGCTCGCTCCAGCACTAGAAAGCTCAGAGCCGCGCCGGAGCGTGTTTTGCCAACGTTGCCGCTCTCCACCACGCGTCGCCGCAAGCTTAACTGGTCACATGATTCAAGCGTTTCGTGCATGGGTTCTGTATCGGTTTAAAATGCCTTTTTCACATGCCGCCGGAAGAATTACCACCACCGCAAAATAAGACCCTGCACCAGCGGGGCCACATCTGATACGGCGCTTTTTGGATAAACAGTGCGCGGTGCATGAAAGGGACCGAGCGCACGATCCACCCTGAGCGGCTGCGAGTTCGCCGCCGATGAAAAGTCACGTGCTGCCCTGCAGCAACGCACACCGCGAAAGGGCAAGGCCAGGCCGCCGCACAAATGCGGCCAGATTTTTCGTTCGCTTTTCCAGCCTTGAGCGGAGTGAGGGATTCATGGTGTGAACTAGTTCACTCTAGTGTGAACAAAGCTTGCCCGTAGCAGACGGCAGTATGCGGAGCGCCATAGCGGAAGTACGTCACCGCTGAAGCGCGCAGCAACATGGGAGGGAAGGCTCTCGCGCCATCAACAGCGAAAGGAGGAGGAAACGCGGAGCGACGATAATGCGCGGTTTTTGATTTACGA
The DNA here is from genome assembly GCF_048455015.1 of Haemaphysalis longicornis. NCBI lineage: Eukaryota > Metazoa > Arthropoda > Arachnida > Ixodida > Ixodidae > Haemaphysalis > Haemaphysalis longicornis. The sequence goes on from NW_027526449.1 coordinate 152,280, forward strand.
TTTCTCAGCTAATACTTATCGCTTTAGCAAAATTCTTGCGGGAGGAGATTGCTAATACCTTGTCCTATTTGGTTACATGTACATCCTCTGTGTACATGTACAGCTTCTGTGCGATCGCAATGCGACCTTAGATTCCTAATATGAGTTTTAGCGGTGATACCAATCAACAGCCACCGTACATATCAGTACTATATTACCGGTCAGCGCCTACAATCTACTGGTCCGTCCGCACCTGCGTGTTACCTGTGCCAACATCAGCGCAGACAAGAAAAGCGCACTGGTGCCATACCAGCCTGCTCGACTACCTTACTTTATTTCTGAGCGTTTACGTTCATTGAAACACTCGAAAAAATTATTGGCTCTGAATTTACGTTGAGAAGCTTTTCTTTTACGTAAATCTCTTTTTCACATGTGCGAAAAGTTGCAATTGAAAGGAAAGGCTCAGATTTGAGTGAAGCCTCTGTATCAGACAATTTTGTGTGTAACAGCACCGACGATTTTGTGAGAAAACAAGCTATTTTTCAGGGAAAGGTACACTAGTCGACACACACTTTTCCCGTGGGTCCTTCAAAGCTTTCACACACTTTGTACCAGGCTTGTACCCTTGAGGTGGGTTGGAAATCCTACAAATGGTAAAATTGGGTATGACGGTCATCAATGGTGAGGGCTTGCGATGAGACCCGTATTTACCTTCGAGATATCTTTTTCAGGGCCTGCTTACGCGCCGAAGCGATAGGATCCATGTCAAAAGGAACTTCCTCAGGCCTGCAGCATCTGGCCTTGCTTAGCTGTCCGCAGCAATACACAATCGTGTACTATAAGGCGTTCTCTGAAAATGCGATGCAAAAACATTGCACAGAATTTCTAAGTAAACGTTCCTGCTTTCTAAGCAATTTCTAAGCAAACAGTGCGAAGGCATTTTTTTACTAGGTTTCCCGCCGAGTGTTCTGCCGATTTCGACTACGGCATACAACACGAACATCAGACTCTGTGAAAGTACTTGTCGCAGAATCACTATCACGCTACTGTGACATTGGCTTGCCTGAAGCTAGCTAAGGCCAACTAAGTCTGCAGGCATGATTCCTTTACAAGCCCGTTTCTTTGTGTGGCTTTCTTGTGAGACAGGTGCTATGAAACGTGCCTCAAACAAATGGAAATTGAAAGTGAACATCCTTTAAAGAAATATGTCTGCTAGGGTGAAGCGTGATGGAAACTCAAATAGACGAACCAAGGGCTTTATTTAAAGGGATCCTAAAATATCGGAGACCATTCGGCTCCTTCATCATGGGTGACTGTGTTCGACCTTTAAACGCAATTTTATAAGGTAGCTTCTTTTAAACGAGAAAATAAAAAAAACCTACCTTACAAAACTGGTATTTGTGGCTGAACACAGTCACCGCTGATGAAGGAGCCGAGTGGGATCCGATATTTTAGGACCGCCTTTGATAAATCTCTTCCTTGGTGTAGTTGCCTTTTCCTAAAATGAGCATTGACCACGCGTCATTTCTGTTTCATTTTTCCCGACGAAGTATATGCAACAGTGCGAGAAAAGTGCTTCCTTGTGTGTATTTTTTCGGATTAATGCCCTAGAACATGGGTCAGCAACCTGCGGCCCGCGGGTAAGCAATATGCAGCCTTGGCACGACGTCGGATCTTTTCTCCCTTTGTCACTTCCTACCTTAAGGCTGACATGGCAATTCTAACCTTCAATGGGGTTATACACGAATCAACTGAGAATGAGTCCAGTTAGTCCTTTCCCCATCTTCACACTTAGCCATATAACGCCTTCACTTCATTTCTTTGCACCGGTCAAAGAAACACCCTTACCCCACCCCACTGCAATTTCCCGTCCGACCCTTCTCATGTCGGCTTCATGCAACTTGCGCCTCCACCTAGAAAGGTTGGCGACCCTTGCCATATCAAAAAGCGCTCTGTATATTTCTCCATGTTTTGCTTTCCCGCTGTAGACGTTGCTCTGAAACGGGTGGGACGCTATGGAACGCATTAAAAAATTTTTACCATTTGTGGGCGCTTTTTGCGGCGACGCCCGAAATTCGGAGTATGCCAGCGAAATTTTTGCTTTCGGTAATTATTGCAAGTAACTCACTAAGCACGCCATCGAGCCCGCAGAATATGTGTACTTCGCGCAGTGCGAGTCGGCAAATTAACGGCAACAAACTGCGAAAAAGTCGAAGCAATATCAACGGCAACCCATACAGATGTGTATGAAGCAGCAAACGGCGCTTGATACATGGAAATTAAAAGCAGAGCCTGCCACTGCAGTGGTATCGGAAGGAACCAAAAGCCATACAAGCAAAATAAATTTGGCACGTCGAATCGACGAAGATGAGTAGGTCGTTATCATAAAGCCGGTATTTATTGACCAAGACGAAGCCTAAATATCAGTCAGTTTTGTTGCCGAGTTTCAAGACACATGTAGGAATAGCGACTTCGAACTCCCTCAACGTTTTCGATGCGGAAAACAACTTTTGCATCTTGAGCTCATATCTCACAAAGGCTCCGCTAGTTATTTAGCCAGATGAAACTATTTTGTCGATCGACCAGTCGAAGAAAACTCGTACGTCGACTGGTTAACACTCCACCAGCACTAACACATAACTTTATCGAAGAAAGCGAAGTGGTCCCCATGATTAATCATTTCAAGGTGTGCTTAGACAAAATTTACAGATTTAGGTAATCATGTAAATATCTTAGGTTAGTGTGGAGACAACGTCCTTCGAATTGGAGCTGCAGCTTTTTCGGATAAGGGTGTTAAAATAAATTTTATTTGTTTGCATCCGTGAGAAAGTTGGCTACTGGGCCACATCCGACATCAACCCTCGCGTGAAGACTTTGGGTTGGAAAGCCGAACGTTTCAGAAACAGACGCGCGACCACTGCCGCGTATCGTAAGGTTCCTTACGAACACATACTTCTGCTTCGACAAGGTCTTCTACAGGCAAGTCCACGGTATCGCAATGGGTGCCTCCGTCTCTGTTACTGCTGCCAATCTTACGATGGAATGGCTGGAAAATCGCGCACTCGCTTCCTTCAGTCCACGCCCAAGAATTTTTCTGCGCTATGTGGACAACTGTTTCTGTGTGGTTCGACACAGCGCCTTGGCTTCGTTCACTGGGCATCTGAACAGTCAAGAAAAGGCCATCCAATTCACACTAGAGACTGAGGTCGGCCATAGACTCCTATTTTTGGACGTCCTTGTCAGCCGATGCAATGGAACGCTCTCGTTTAATGTGTACAGAAAGGATACGCATACTGGCTGATACCTAAACTTTCGGTCCGTTCACCCTGACGCTCACAAAAGGTCTGTTGCTGCCTCGCTCTTCCGCCGTGCGAACCGCTTTTGTACGAAAGCAGAAGACCATTTCACCGACCTCGACAGGGTACGAAACGATCTCTCGGCAAGCGGCTATCCCCGGGCGTTCTTGAATGGGGTGGAATGCCGCCTGTCCAATCCTGCCGGACCGGCTGATCCCCGACCAAGAAAGCGTGCTGCCATTCCCTACGTCCCTGGTGTAAGCGAAGCCTTGTCCCGCGTGCTGCGTAGTTATGACGTTGAGGTGGCTCACGTGCCTGCGTGTAAGCTGCGGAACGCACTCGTGGGCGGTAAGGACAGGCTTCCAAGAGAATCGTTTCCTGGCGTAGTCTACAAGATTTCCTGCGCAGATTGCGATTTCGCTTACATAGGTGAATCGGGTAACTTCAAACAGAGATTACGGCAGCACCAGAACGATGTAAAAAACAAGCGTGTGGCGTCGAATGCTCTTGCCGAGCACGTGGGTGCAACGGGCCATGGGATTGATTGGGATAATTCCACAATCATCGGCCAAGAAAGGCACTTCAGATCGCGGCTCTATCTCGAGTCTCTGGAAATACAGACGACACGTCATACACTTAATCGAAATGAAGGATCCCTCCCCCCGTCGTACACACGCTGCCTACGTCACGTGCTCAAGAAAAATAAGCGTGCATGAACTTTTATTCGCCTCATTGTGAACAAGGCTTCAGTAACGAAGCCGAAACGTCTTGTTGTTGTTTTAAAGTTTTTAAGTTTCTTTTGGTCGGTGTCTCCGCTTCTACTCCAACATGTTTCCAGACCAGACGGGTTTTCGTCAAACCCTCGACTTCATCTTCCTTACACTCAGAATAAGAGATGGATTGGGGAGGGGGGGGGGGGCAGTTAGACTGCTTGCACGATTATGGAGAGGCCTGTGACACTGATTTCAAATAGTTCCGAGAAGCCAGGTCTGGAGCAGGTTAGGGATACCATGATGGAATACTTTTTATACGCCTCGAGCGCTACCTGTAGGGGCGCCACTGAAATCCCCCTAGCGGCCCGTTTCGAAACCAGCCGTGGGAGTTGCCGTCCCGCTCCGCACTCTCGCCGCTGCTTTTGGGCCACGTTCGTGGCTGAGATTTACCATTTGCACGCTTTTCAAATATGAATTACTGTGAAGCAATCGCTTTGTTCGCACATTTAGTGTATTTAAGAGAGCGTAAACGTTTCTGGTGCGATCTTAGTGTGGTACATTCGGTCTGTATGAGCGCCAGGTGTGTGTCACAGACCTATGTCGCGAAGCCGACATATGCATGGAGCTGATTGTAATTCCACTGTCCTGAAATTTACTAACAGTGTCTCCGTAAGCAGTGTTTCCTCAGATGGTCATACGTTGCCTGTACATCATGATGTAAATCGGTTTTGTGCGCCTATATATCCCAGCGGAGCGCTCATACCTCACAGCACGCTAGTTACGATTGATAATATAATACCTGAGATATTGATCACTACCTTAGACAAACAATGTGGCATGAATTGCACGAACGCTCTACAAACGAAGGAAGGTAAATAATACAAAACTATACCAGGGGGTATGGTTTTGTATTATACCAGGGGGTATAGTTTTGTATTATATTAGATATAGTGCTGGGTCGTCTTGTCCTGAGGTGAGCGCTTGCTGCTACAGATCCATCATCTGCTACAGATATCCTCCGCGTCCAGCGTGGCGGCGCGTCCGCGACTAAACGCGTCTTCGAAACATTACACAGGGAGCCTGCAGAAACTACCACAAACCTAAATCAGATGGACTTATTAAATACCACAACTCTTCCAGCGACACCTTTTATGATTGTGAACTCCCTGCCCTGTACTTCGAAAATGTGTCCACCGAGTGATAAGCTGTGCGTTGAAGTCGAAAAACTAAAGGAAATTGAACGCGCAGCTTGTGTGTGTGATTACTAGATCGTCCATTTCTTAATTTCGCTCTGAATTTGTGCCCAACGACAGTTAAGCGTCCACCTCGTCACCTCCCCCCCCCCCCCCTCTCTTGCGAAATATCAATGCATTTCGCATCTAGTTGTGTAATGACCACGACCTTACTAAAGTTTCGACAAACGTTTTTAGCATTTCAGAAGCTGCACTGGTTTGTTTTCATTCCCGTACGAGCCGTACTGTTTCTTCCAGACTTGACAGGTCATTTATTTTTCCGTTATCTCATTAACTTTCCAATTTGTCCTTGCTATATGGCGTGAGCGGGCACATATTTAAAGAACCACAGACTTGGAATATACTTAACATTTGCGCATAAAATATAGTTAACGTTCCCATAAAAGGCACAAATTAGTGCCTGGTGTTGAGTAATCACATCGCCGAAACATGTTTTTCTGCGATGTATATATTCGAAACAAAGGCGCATTAGTTGTCCCCGCTGCAAAACGAAACCAGCCTCTCAATGTGCCAGTATCAGGTATAAGCGAGGCGACAACCGAATTCACTTGTGCCTGACGTATTCGGAGGTGACAGTGGTGATATGCTGCTGCCGTCGCCGGCGCCCGTAAGAGCGGCCTAGAAGCGCCCAGAACCGCACCCCAGATAGCTGTGGTTGGCGTTCGAGCACACTACCAAGACGCAGCTGTTAAAGTGCCCTAAACGTACCATTTGCTTACGGATTTCACAATAACAAGTTTTTTAGAGGGCGGAAAGGCAAAACGAAGCAAAAGAGAACTAAAACCCTGCGTGAGCCCCAATGAGCCGCGTAGCGCTGCTCTCGTAAGCGCCGCGGAGAAGCGGTGGCAGGCGGCGCAGCGATCGCGAAGCTCGAGACGTATAGCGTACGCTGGCAACAGCGGAGCGTATATTACAACTTCTGGCGACATTATGACATCGTTTCCTGCATGTGTAACTCTATTTCGGAAATAGTTCTAGGAAGGGTAGGTAAAGCAATCTGTGTCGCTTCACGGTTGTCGCTAGGGCCGCTACACCTCCACGAGGGACTGACGTCATGCAGTGTAGACACCCTGGAACAACACAGTGGTCTGTCTCGGATTGTCGAGCGCCCAAAAGATGGTTTCTTTGAAACCAGACTTATACAACTCAAATAGCTGTGGAGAACCACATACACCGTTATCGACCATGTCTTGTATCTTACAACAAAAACAGGCTGAGAGATACCAGCTGCATCGGAAAATCAAGCGCCACCGAAAACTTCTTGGCACCACGCCTTCTAACTTTGATAAGAGTAGGGAGCAGTAGCTGGTTGTGTTGAAGCAACATTTACTTCCTTCCTACAAAAAAGGCCAGAATCGCCTTTAATTAAAATAAAAATTAGTCTAGTTGTTGAACTCCTAATGTTTTATTCATATGATAAGGTAAGTGTCCGAAAGTGCCCGAGAAAAATTTATAGCAAATAGTTCTTGTTTAAACTTCCTCAGATTGTTGCGTATTTCCTGATGTGTCTTGAAAACAATTGCTGCAGAAGAGTAAAACTCAATATTTACGGCGCGATTACAGCCTCTTCTCACGCTCTGCACGATGCCTTTTTAATTATGCAAGAAGTTTATCAGGACAGACAAAATATTATACACACAAACTCAGTGCGTTTATTAAGCAATCTCTTTTCATCTTTATTGGTCGACAGAACCTGCTCAGTTGTGTATTATGCATCACGAGTAGCGCTGTAGAAAAATACATGTTCTCAGAGCCTGTTAAGGAAGATTACTGAAAAAAAAATTGTGATGCCGTTTGTCGACGCACTTAGATTTTCTCGCGTGTTGGAGTGGTCGCCTGACTAATATCTGTCGTTTTAACATATTGAACAGTCTTTATGAGCAGAGCAAAATACTCTGGACGTTTATAAATTCACAGCAAAAGCTCTTTGCAGAGATATCGGCGATGGTGATAACTAACGTGTACTAAAATTTGTAAAAAGTCTTGTCAAATAAAAATTGCCATAAGCAAACTAGAATTGCCAAAATGAGGCGCACGTTTTTTCATTTAGTGCCATTGAGAGTCATTTATGGTGGCTCGACATATTGCGTATGGCTACCATCAATATTCCGCCTTCGTGCACCGCTTAAAAAAAATTACGTATTAGTGAGCCATACGCAACCAGATACAACCTTCCTAACTTAATTTGAACGCGTATTTTATTTTGTCATTTCACAGCAACGTCAACCACTAAGCGCCGAAAGAAGAGAAAGCACAGCTACCGGAGACAGATTGTGATAGGTAAGAAACCGGGTTTTTTAAAGAAGTAAATACCACGCTTGATTTCCCGTCTTCGCTACCCTGCATAAATATCACTATAGATCCTCAGACACGTCGTTTCGTAGAAGCATTAACGCTTTTATTTGTTTTTTAAGTCCCAGGCTGCAATAGTTAGAAAACTAGATTTTGCCCACCCTCGGGATATGGGCACAAAAGTGCCGAATGCCCACATCATCGCTGGGCAGGAAGTTGTAACGCGTCTCGGTAGAACCTTCACAAAAGAATGACGACGACTGTGTCCTGGTCAATCTTGTATAGCCTAGGGTGACAGAAATGAAAAGCGTGTACGGTTGTTATATGTTGCTGCCGTGCTGTTGCAGTTTAAACCATGTTTTACGGCACTATTCATTATGCTTTTTACTGATTTATGGTCTTAGTATTTTTATAATTGCTGGCTTATACATCGCTTGGTGAGCTCACAATTATCGCAGTAATTTAAACGTTAAAGAGTGAACCGTTTATATGACGCAGAGCCGTATCAAATGTATTTATTTGAAGTGTGCGATGCCGGATGAGGCCCACAATATCTATTAATCTAAGACCAGGTAAATTTAACCAAACTTGTAGGTGTAGTTTGGCCCAAACAATAACACAAACAAATCTATCTGTTTCCAAGAAATATACCAGAGAAGAGTACAAAAAGGTTGTATGTGCTTTTACAAATTCGTAGGGCAAGTTGAACACAAAAACCTTTAAAATGATCGAATATCTTGCGAACCCATCAGTTCAACATTCTGACCTACCCCTCTTTGCTCTCTTGCAAAAATGATTTCAAATGTGAGGTATCACGTCCATGTTTGTTGTTAAATTGTGCGCAGCTGCAGTAGACACGAAATATTGAAAAAAAATTGTGGAAGAAAAAAACCAAAGAATAAAGTAGTTGAAGTACTCATTGAGGCCCCTTTTAATAACGAACCTCGCACCACAGAAATTTGACACTCAGTGCTTGTGGAAAGGAAAGATTCTTGCTCCCTCCGCCAATGATTTGAAAGGTATGGTCTTGCTGACCAGAGCTCCTTTGACAAGGTATTCTTGTTTGCAGTACTCCGCCACATATTCATTTGCCACAGCGTATTGGGCATCATCGTACTTGAGTAGCAAAAGAGCGAGCACGTGGCTAAATATTGTCACAAAGTTTACAACAATTCATAGTCTTTCTAGTAAACGAGGTTGATTGAAAATATTCTATGCAAAAAAACTACAGATAAAACACAAGCGTTGAAGAAACAGTCAGCAAAGTACATGCACATACAGCGTCGGTAAAAACGAATGTCATGGCGTTTGCCCCGCGAGTACATATCTCTTCGCAATTAATGCTTCTGCAATTGTCGAGCTGCATTGGGAACACCGGCAGTCAGAGACGAACGCTGCGGACTGGGGACGACAGCGCCACAAACTCTCCCTAACAAGTCACATCGCCTGCGCGGCATATAAAGGACAGGGAGAAAACGTGCGCTTTGAATCCAACACAGAAAATACAGCCGGGTGCATACAGACGCTGGCAACAAAACCCACAAGTTAAAGAAACAGAAGACATTGTTCTTGCCAATATATTAAATGTTTTCACAGCTTAGCGTCAATAGAAAAGGCGGATTGTAAACATAAAAAAAACTTTTGCAGAATGTTCCGGCGGCGAGTGTCACCGAGTACAGCGGTAGGTTCAAGAACCAAACATGCCTGCAGAAATCTTGGACAGTATTCCGAGTACGTATCAGCTTTATATTTCGCTTTTGGTAGAATAATCTGGAGGATTTGCTAAATATTAAGGGAAAGTTGTGAGGAACTGTGAAAATAGCCTAGCAAAATGTAAATATCCTACGGACTTTGGAAAGGCAGACATTGTAATAAAATTCCTAATAACGAACTGACCTATGTAATACTATATAGTACGCAAAAAGTATGAACTGTACATGCTGCAGCAGGCGACCTGACGGAGTGCATGCTGCCCAAAAGCTATCGTGTACGGACTATACCATTTTAAAAATTGAAAATTAAAACGGGTGGAAAATCTTAAAAACACTTCATTCTAGAAACTTTTGTATAGTTTATGTTTGCACGCATACAAATTTGTGCTCAAATATGAGGCGAAAGTGAGTTTCTTCAAAACAGCATTTAGAAGCTTCACACGAAGAAACCTGATGCGCTAAATTTCAATTATTAAATTAAGGTTTCTGCTGATTCCAGAAATTTTGCGGAGAAACAGCAAGCGCGGAAAAGTCGAGTTCATCCAAATAGAGTGATGCAAACAAAAATCATAAAAATATCACAAAGCCAGCTGGCATTTCATCAAAAGGCCGCGTCCACCCCTAGTCCAGGGGCTTTGAGCCACTGTACCCTGTTTTCCCCACAGGCTGGCGTTTGCTCAGGCGAGGTAAATTTCGCCAGTGCTCAACCTTCCCAGAGTACAAACCTACGACAAACATGTTCTCTGAAAGGTGGCTACAGAGTCATTCACATGCTGCTGCATTAATGTCGGCCATGGCTCCGTACCAAGATGGGTGTCGAAATCTGACTGACTTTGACTTTGACATCATGTGTTTGTAGACTACAGGACTGCTTCATTTTCACGAATTCACGTTTGTGGCCACAGACATTATAAGTTGCTTAATGAATGATTTTCTTCCTTTTGGTGAAGCGTATAATCTTGTTGGGGATACAGAGACACCTTCAACAAGCCGCTTGGTAATTTTGTTGGGGTTCGTTCGCAAAGTTGAAAATTTTCTAGGCTGGCACATGTTTTTAGGGAATTCTGTTGGTTCAGGGATTGCCAGATGGAAGGGGTACAATATTGATTCCCGTTTTCTAAACCGTAGACAAGTATTCTAAAAAAAGTTCTGCAATTGAGGTGGCCACCACTCAACCTTAATTTGTATGACTCAAAAGTACACGATTTTGTGCGAGTACGCGTATCTCCCACAAAAGTTATAGCGCGCACATACAAAGAGAAAGGCGAGAAGGCGGAAATACATAGCAATACCTTCCATTTATACTTATTTGAAAGACACGTCCATACAAGACTTAACATCCTTATCATGGTCTTACAATCAAAGCCGATGTTTTGAAGTAGTACGAACAAATGCGAATTTTTTATCCGGTAATATATGCAATGGCACAACCACACGTTTCCTGATGACAACGAACGTGACAAAAGTGTTATCCAAATTTTGCTGCGGTAGAGAGCAGGCAGATGACCATCGGGATACCTCACCTAATTAGGGCTGTCATAAGAAAAAAATACGCAAGCTGCTCTTTGGAAACACGCTGGTGGCAGGAATATAGTGACGTACGTTACACAAGCCTGCCAAAGGCTCTGGCACGCCAAGCCTACGTTATGCAGCTGAAGCTCCTTAATTTGAACTTCAATAATACGAATTAAAAAATAAGTGGAACGGTTGTAGTCCCACCAAGCACCACTATGTATTCAACAGCCCTTCAATTGGAACGTCAGTACGTTCTCCTTCGTATAATTCAAAGTACGTGCCACAGAAATGACTGTTTCGCGCTCCCGCTGGCTATTGTCATGAAGCCAAAGACGACGCAGTTGTTTTCCAGGAAAACAAGTTTACTGCAGCGAACTTGTGCTCCCCTAACCTCTAAAAGAATACACAGGCGGCCAAGGAGCAGTCAAGAAAGTGACGTCCGCAGACGAGCGTCAGCGAGTCAAATGCTGCGGCGTCTGCTTTGCGGGCATATATTACTCGGCGCGAGGGTTTCTCGAACAGTCGAATCGCATCCAGAACACTGTAGATCGAAGAAGATTATTCTGGGCTGGTGACGTTAGTTCGAAACACTCTCCCTACCAAAGGAGATAAGACATGCGGTATAAAGAATGAAACATGCGCTTCACTTGGCCTACAGATAACAGATAACATCGCCCGGCGCTGCCTGTCGGCAGAAAAAATCAAACAAACCCAAAACATTGTTCGTGGCAATACCTTCGCCTCTAAGAGGGCATCTACCCGATTCTAAAATAAAAGACACTCCGAACAAACAACAAAAATGTCCATCATTTTGCGTAGTAAGGTTTCAGGCGAACCACGTGGACGACTTCGGGTCGCGTGCGTCGCGGTGATGTTCCGGAATCACCATCGGAGATCACCTAGTAGGAAAGTTGGCCAACACGTAGATTCTGGTAGTGTCCGAAATATCGTCGTAGAATCTTCTCACTGAGTGCGAGTCATCAGATGGGAATCAAAACCCACACACGATCCCCTTGGTGGTACTCGGCGTCTCGGCGTCAGAGGTTGTAGCTGCCGGCATCTACCAGCTGCTGGTTCGTTATACGAACTCGAGCGAGCTGGCGCGCATCCACCGCCCGCTGAAGCTATCCTTGGACGTGGGCGTTGAGGTCGTCCTCCTAAACATGCGGAAGCATGGCGTCAAGCATCGTACTCGGCCGTCTTTCGTAGACAAGCTCAAACGGTGTCATCTGCGTAGTTTCCTGAATCGCCGTGTTGTATGCAAACGTTACATTTGGGAGGACTTCGTCCCAAGTCATAAGTTCAATGTCGACGTACATAGACCGCATATCCGCGATCGTCTTGTTCAGACGTTCCATTAGTGCGTTCGTTTGGGGGTGGTATGCCGTCGTTCTTCGGTGATCCGTGTTGCTGTAGCGTAAAATTTCTTGCATGAGCTCCGCAGTGAAGGCCATTCCGCGGTCCGTGATTAGGACTTCAGGGGCTCCATGTCCCAGCCCAACATTGTTTATGAAGAACTTGGCGACTTCTTGTGCAGTCCCCCTCGGAAGAGCGGCGGTCTCTGCGTGGCGCGTCTTCTAGTCTGTTACAGCGACAATCCACTTATCGGATCACGACATAGCCAAGAGTATAAGAAGGTATATTCCAATTTGTTCGAAGGCCTTGATGGGACGGAGATCCGCTGCAGAAGTCCGGCGTGTCTCCTCGGTGGCGTTTTTGTGGCTGGCAGTCATGGCAGCTCCGAAGGTAGTGAGTGACGTCGGGTGTAAAAGGGGGCCAGTAGTACTTCATCTTGATTTTTTCAATTGTGCGAGCTCTGCCGAGAGTTCCGGAAGACGGATCGTCGTGGCATGCTCCCAAAGGTTTGTCACAAAGGTCTGATGGGATGGCAAGAAGGTAATTCGTTCTCAATCCGGGGCTGAAATTCGTCTTCACGAGGATGGAGGTTTTCAGGCTGAATGCTGGAGAGTTCCGTTTGAACGCTCTAGGCACGGCGACGTTGCGTCCTTCAAGGTAGTCGATCATGATGCGTGAGTCTGGGTCGGCCCGCTGCTGGGCGGCTAGATCACTCTCCGTCACGAGTACGAAGAACGCGATGTCTTCCTCGGAGTGTTGTGGTGGCGAGTCGATGGGGGCGCGGGACAGGCAGTCGATGTCGGAGTGTTGCGTGCCGGATTTATAGACGATTCTAAAGTCAATATCTTGCAGGTGCACGCTGCACTGCCCTAGATGGCTAGAAGGGTCCTTCTAATTGGCGAGCCAACACAGTGGTGGTCTGTCATAACATTGAATGGTCTACCATGCACCTATGGACGAAATTTTGAAATGGCCCATATCATTGCGAGCAACTCTTTCTCAGAGGCCGAGTAGTTTTTCTCCTCCTTCGACAGACCACGGCTGGCATAGGCATTTGTCGTTTCGCAACCAGTTTGCTTTTGGACGAGGACGGCACCCAAGCCTATAATCACTGTCGTCTGTGCGCATTTCCGTTTCGGCGTTTTTGGCGAGATGAGCGAGCACGGGTGGGCTTTGCAGGCGTTGTTGCAGCTAGCAGAATGGGTTTTTTTTGGGCGTTTTCCTAGCTGAAAGGGGTGCTATTATTCGTCAAACGCGTGAGTGGCTCCGCAATCTGTGCCAATTTTGCGACGAAGCGCCGTTAGTATGCGCACAGTCCGAAAACTCTTCGCACGTGCGACGTTTGCGACGAAGCTCCGGTAGTATGCGCACAGTAAAAAAAAAACCGTCGCACGCCCTTCTTGTCTTTAGGTGTTGCTATGTTCGCTATAGCTGAAGTTTTCGCCGGGTCAGGCAGGACTCCGGCGCCGTTGATGACATGGCCCAAATCTTGAGTTCCTCGTATGCGAAGCGACACTTTTCAGGCTTTAGGGTTAGCTCCGACGAGCGAATAGCCTCGAGTACAGACTCGAACCATGCAAGGTGTTTCTCGAAAGTTCGGGAAAATACCTTAACTTCATCAGTGTATACAAGACAGGTATGCCCCTTCAGGCCAGATAGCATGGTGTCTATGACTCTTTTAAACGTTGCTCGTGACGTGCACAAATCTAACGGCATAACTTGAACTCGTTAAGGCCGTCCGGGGTTACTAATGCAGTTTTAGCTCGGTCTCTCTCGTCCACTTCGAATTGCCAGTACCCTGTCTTTAGATCCATTGATGAGAAGGATTTCGCGTGGCAGAGGTGGTCGAGGGCGTCGTCAATTCGTGGCAGGGGGTACACGCCCTTTTTGGTCATTTTGTTCAGTCGCCGTTAGCCAAAGCAAAACCTGATGTGCCGTCTTTTTTCTTCACGAGTGTGACTGGCTCAGCCCAGGGTCATTTCGGTGGCTCTACAATGTCGTCGCTGAGCGTGTCTACCACTTTGCGCCCGGATGGCTTCACGCTCGCGTGAAGACACGTGGTACAGTGACGGTCGGCTAGATCGGGCTCCATCTTTGGTTATATTTCGGTGCTTGACTAGAGGAGTCTGACGTAATTTTGAGTTGGAGAACAACACTCGCTGTAGCGGGCGCAGCAAAGACAGTAATTTGTTACGTTCTTTTTGCGGTAGCACCGCATTCACGTCGAAAATATGCGCAAGCTTGACGGCATCTTCGGGTGTACGTTCAAAGTCTGCGACCGCGATCACGGCACTCGCTTCTTGCGTTTCTTAAAGGAACGCAATTACAGCGCCCGTTTTTTAATGCTGCTACCCTCGGTGAAACTAGCGACCAAAATGTGGTTTATTGGCGTTGCTTAAAGGGCGCAATGCCTCTTGCGACAGGGACACCGCGGTCGAGAAGCAACCTGTGGTCAGTCGGTACGGTAGCGTCGACGTCAGGAGCAGCATTTTCACAGTAGACGGTGATCATCAAGCTTGCGCGGAGTGGCAGGTTGACATGGTCATCGGCGATCCTTACAGCAGCGCGGAATTCGGGGTTCGGTTCCGGCGTCATGGAAAGATCGGAGGAAGCCGTTACCGACTTGTTCTGTAGATGAATTATTGCACCGTTGTCCGTCAGAAAGTCAATTCGAAATATTAGTCGCGGGAGGAGTTAGGCAAAATGACGAACGCGGCAGTGTACGTTGTGCTGGCTATGGTGATGTGCGAGGTGCACCTTCCACTTGACGTTATGAGATGGCCTTCTGCTGTGCGTATGTGCAACCCGTCCGATCTTGTCGTAAGTTTCTTCAGCTTAGACGCTAATGATCCGCTTATTACTGAGCAGTCGGCCCCCATGTCTATGAGGGCGACTACATCAAAGCCGTTGATGGACAACTGTTCGCCGGACGCCGCCTTCCTTGAGTTCCAGGTGCGTCAAGGCGTCGTGTCTCGGCTTGTACGTGTCGACAGTCGGGAACTATGCATCGTCGTTATCGTCGGCTTCTCATCAGCAGGCCCGGTCATGTCGGGTACGCGTCGCACCATTGGGCTGTCATCGCGTTCTGGAGTCACGTCAGGGTAAGATCGTGTCGTGAGGTGGAGGGCACGGTGTTCGGTGCGTGCTAGCGTTGTTGGAGGGTTTTCGTCTTTCAGCCATTGTGCAACTTCATTTCCAGAAGTTGCTACATTTATTTTCCCCCCGTGGGATGGTGGACCATCCACGTGAGAAGTCAGCAGTGCTACGGCGGTTCGGCGACTGGTATGGTAAGGCGACGGCGAATGGTTGAAAAGCGCTGGACCTTGGTTGGTGTTGGACAGGTATTCTTCCATCTCAGTAGGGCGCTGGCCGGGTAGAGGGCGAGGTGCGTCGTCAAAGAATCCTCGCAAACCGAGTCTCTTGTAAGGGCAGTGATGGTAGATGTTGTCGGCCTCTCCGCAGTGGAAGCACAGCGGGAGTTTATCGGGAGTTCGCCAGACGTCAGTCTTCCTCGGCGTCTGGTATTGAACTACAGGGGGTCGCGCGGACGATAGTGGATGGCGGTATGGCTGGGCCTCTTGACGACGGGTTGGAGCCGCGCGGGGTCGACGAAGAGCTGTGGAGTAGGTTATCGCTTGCGGTTCGTGGGGGGCTTCGGATGCCGTAGAAGTTCCCAGTGCATGCTAAGCCTCTTCGGGGATGACGACAGTCAGGTGAAGCCAGTTGAGGTTGCGGCGTCGTTGGACAAAACTTTCGCAGTTCCTCCCTCACCCCTGCACGGATGGTCTCGCGCCGTGTGTCGGATTTAACAGCCCCGCACCGATCGTCTCGGAAATAAGCGCATTGACCGGGCCATCGTACTGCCACATTCGAACTTCCAGCGTCTTCTCCATCGCGGCCATCTAAGACGCGAATTCGGCCACCATTTAGGATGGTTGCGGCCATGGCAAGCAAAAATCTCTTTATTTACCCCTCGCAGGAGAAACCTTAGTTTTTTACTTGTCATTTGGGGATCCGCACGTCGAGACAATCTCTTCATCTCCTCAACAAAGATCCCTACCCTTTCGTTGGGGTGTTGTGCGTGCGTTTCGAGCATAAGAGGGGCTCGTTCCTTCCGCACGAGAACGTTTTCAGGAAGTCGCTCTTGAAGAGAGTCCAGTCAGTCAGAGAGCTTCCATGGTTTGCGAACCAAGTTCGAGCTGCATCCTCCAAATAGGACACATGACGAAACGTATCTTCGTCGTCCCATCTCTTAAAAATCCGAATACGCTCCACTTTCTCCAACCAGTCCTCAGGGTCTTCAGCGGGAGATCCGCGGAACCAAGGTACTTCCCGGAGCTGTGCAGGGCAATGGGGCGCGTGGCTTCATGAACCATGATGTCGGTTGCGGCGGTCATACTCCTCGTTCTTTCTAGTAGACGACCAAACTTGGCCGGTAAACCTTGAAGTCGGCGGCTTGCACAGCTTGGTTTGTCATGAACCATGTTTTGGGTTGCGTTGTCGGATTACAGAGGGCGTAAGGAGCATAGAGGGTGCGTACCCAGCACCTCCACCAGACTTCACGAAGGCAAAGACGACGCAATTGTCTTCAGGGAAAACAACTTTACTGGAGTGAACTTGTGCTCCCCTAACAACGAAAAGAATACACAGGCGCCGAAGCAGAAGTGAACAAAGTGACGTGCGCCGGCGAGCGTCGGTATGTCGAATGCGGCGGCATCGGCTATGCAGGCATTTATTACTACGCGGGCATTTATTACCCAAACATGATGGTTGGCACTATTCACGTGGCTGTGAGTAACAAAAAAAGGTGGTAAAACGGGATAAAATTGATATAATGTCCCAATGGCGGCCGTTTTGGAAGATTTAATGTTTAGACGTAGATGTAGACGTTACTCCAGTGTTATGAGGTGCCCTCACACATACAGACATTACATATAAGGTCAAGAGGGCAGATCTAGTCGCTACCTGTGACGACTAAAAAGTGGAGTACGAAGGAGCAGTGTGGCCGTCCGCCACAAACTCAAGACCGGATTAAATGCCGCTCGCCTCTTGTTGGGCTTTTCAGAAGACTAAGCAGCTCCTTTGGCTGCATTTTCTTGTAACGGTAATAAGGGGCTGGATGTCCGTTTCGTGGGCAGAAAGCAGACTGCAATCTCGGACGTTTAAAACAATAAAATTGTAACGTGAATTGAATTGAATGGAATTTATTTTGATCACAACTTGTACACGTGTTGTACAACAGGTGTGAGGGCAAAGTGGGAAAAAAAGCTGCTTGACGGCAGCTCGACGCAGCCCCACCCTCCTGTGTTCTACAAACGACTGTTCCGAATGTTCTCCAAACACTGTGTACTGTAGTTCCTTGCTTTTATTAGTTGAAAGTTTCAATTATTTGAACTGAAATGGCGTCGCTTTACGGTTCGAATGAACGAGTTTATGCTTTATACATTTATGCGGCTGAAAACCCACACCATATGCAAACTACAAAAGGACTAATTCCTGTTTTGAGGGAGCTATACATCATAATCGAAACAAAAATGGCTGGAGTAATAAACAACCAGCCAGTACCAGTCACTGCCCTGCAGTTTGCTCGGCTGCAATAAATCTATGCAGCCATACTCCTTCTCCGTGCATGGAAATACCCAATTATTTACACATGCAGCAGCTTTCCTTACTTCAAATTCGTGAAATTATACGAAAAGAGCGTTACCTCTGCAAATAGGGTTCTCGTTTGTTCCGCCAAAAAGTAATCGTGTCATTTTTAGTGAACTCAGCCCTGTACTTTCTTGTCCGTTTGCATTAAAAAAATAATCCCAAACTTAGTGCATACCAATAACAGGTCGCATTTGGGTTTTTCATTCGATAAATTCCTTTTAGAGAAAATTGAAGCTTCCGGTTAATTGCAATAACTTATACAAACATTTCTTAAATTCACATTTCTGTATCTGTACCTTCATGTATTGAGCGCTGTTGCTGCTAGCCAAATTTTCCTCTATAGAATGCTTAACACTCCTTTTTTCTTTATGTCTCTGCAGGTAATTTCCAGCAAGCCTACTGATTCCTGCTTCTGGCTACTCGGAGCTAGTGCTAGGCACTTTACTCAATTTCTAAAGTGCAATGGCAAATAAAGTCGCATTTCACTATTTTGTAAAACGTTAAAAACCACCGAAAATAAAACGACACTACTACGGCTTCGTGTATTGTGACAGACGCTGCACCCACGTTGCAGAGACCTGTTGCTGGGTGACAATAAATTAGAGTTCTTATGTATGTGAAACTAATTGGGTTCGTAAAATTGTCAAAGTTTTCAATCATTGAACAGTCGTTACCAGAATTGCTCTGAGAAAAAAAAGCTTCTGCCTGCGTAGCGATTTTCATATTGAATATTAAAAAATATCACTTTGGTGTTAAACTGCGGCCCCCTGCTTGAGAAAAAGGAAATACTCGGCGTGCTAAGGTCGCCCTGGATAGTAGTTGTAACACAGCAGAAGTACATTGCACTGACGCCATGTAACAAATGACGTTATACACCCTGGGTAAATATGCAGTGTTTGAGTCATTTGCTCTATGTGACCCATATTTGCCACACATAACCCGACTTACGGGAAAACACGAGCATAATTCTAGCCAGAAAGTCCTACATAAGTTTTTAGTTGATAACATTTATGGTTGATGGTTATGCTTGACTTGCTCCAAGTGAAATTTATACACTCTTAGGCAAAAAGGACTAAAACAGGGACTAAAATACAGCCGTTAGTCTTCGCGGGCGACCGTTCATCTTCAAGGGGAGTATCTGCGGCAGAGTACGTGCCGTGTGCATAAATGCGGACTAACTGTTCGTCCCCGCCGATCTATAAGGAGTAACGGGAAGACCAAACGCATGCAGTTAGTCTTTCTGCTGCGTCGTTAATCCCCTAATGGCGTCGTCGTTGCCCTTTCGCGCATATGTCTCCGAGCAGTTTTATATTTCCACAACACAAGCCATTGCAGCCACTGGGTGCTTTAGATGGTGCCACCGGAGAAAATATTGATGTTAGTTATAAGAAAATCGCCCAGGGTTAGTAGAGCGGCGGTTAATGGCAAGGAGCGGCGAACCGCGATTGCCATACGCTTCTCGGCGAGGTTTTGTTGATACGCTGTGTTGCATACGATTCGTGCGAGGTAAAAACGGCCAATGAAAGCTTTCAAGCGCCTTAACAGTAACGCAAAAATTAGTGACAATAGCAAAAGTGGATTCCTGAGCCTAATGAATATGTATGTGTTTAACAGACGAGAAAAAACGCATGTTGCTGATGACAACTGCAAAACAAAATAGCTCGCTACAGGTAAGCGTCTCGAAGTTATCTTTTACACTCGGTACATAATTGCCTTGGGCACCAAAGTTATGACAATGCTGCAACTGCTGTAAAACCCGCTTGCATTTCCCAGTCGCAATCGTCTAGCGACGCAAATTTGAAGAATTCAGGCTAAGCAACACCGAATTCGCTTTCGCCGATGCAGGAGAATATGACATGTTTCCTTATTCTGACACTCACACAGACGACACCTTTCACATACGTTACATAGAGCACTTAACATATGTATCGAACACTAAGAAAGCACTTAGCTTGCGCTAATTTGTGCGGAAACAAATGAGTCGTCCGATCACCCAGCCACCTATCTCAACAAGGCGACGACGAGTTGATTGTTATTTACGAGAAAAACTATGGTTGTGAGGCTCTACTTCGAATCGAACTGAGAAATAGTCTCTAAACCTAGCAAAGCGCTAAGCGCAAGGCGCAAAACGCGGTCACGTTCGCTTGCACAGATAGAAATTCGGGCACTAGTTGCAATGGATCTGTTGCGTTATGCACAGAACTACATGCTATACACTTGAGTATTATCAGAGTCCTTCAATGCTTTGCAAAGCATTGAAGGACTCTGGTATTATCTACAGCTGCAACCACCTGTCGGCGTGGTCCAGCGGATAGCGCGTCTGGTTCCTTGTGTGTATTCCCGGGCGTCAGGGGTTCGATCCCTGCCGGTTCCGGAATTTTTTTCTTTTCTGCACTCTACGCAGTTCGTCCTTGGGGAGTATTGGAACGGACCATCCGGGTGGGGGACTAACCGTTCGTCCCCTCGCAGTTAGTCCCCAAAGGGACTAATGATTGTGGCAGAGGCCGTTAGTCCCCGAAAGGACGAACTTTTAGTCCTTTTTGCCTTAGAATGTGGGCACTTAAGCAATCTACCCGTAAATGATCTTGACGACGCTTCGCTGTCGTCAGGATCATTATGAGCAGCAGCGCACTCACATCACGATACCAGTGCCCATTGGGATTGCTACTGTGTTCTTCACCACTGGCAGGGCAACTTCTTCCATACCCCTGTAATGGAGAGTGGGATTTGTGGAAGGCGTGGGGATTCGTCGTTCGCCGATGGAGGATTACCCGCAAAATTCCAGGGGCGTAATCCAGCACTTGTTTTCTCTGTGTGCTCTTACCGCAGCAACTTTGCGTGGAGAGATTGCTGGGGCGATTGGGTAGGAGAAAATCCAGGATGCTATAGGCTTGCAGCTAATGTATAAACTTTAGATAATAAACGCATAGCAACGGCAATTCAGCTCACGGTAATCACATGCCCTGTTATCACACCTGTGAATGCCGATGTTGCGGCAATAATCACGGATGACTGATTCATCAGGTCGGATGTATCGCGTGAGATTCATGCCTCAAATGTCTGCACTTGAAGCACTGGTTAGAGCTTCCGTGTGTTTTTATGATTTAGATTTATCATAATTTTACGGTATTCTGGGGCTGGCTACCGTATATTCTGTGAGAGTAGTGACTAGTTGACATTCCGTGATACCCACATCAACAAAAATAACAAGAAACCACCCAGAGAAACAAGCAGCGCATGTGTGGGTCTATTTCTCTGTCCTTTGGTTTTTGCGCTGTGAGGATGGAGAGATATTTTGAGTTTGAGAAGTGTAAAGCACACAATTTTTCAAATCTCAGACGAGCAAACCCTGTATATTATGCTAACGAATTGGAAGCAGGAGGTTTCGCCGCTGACTAGCTGACCGTCGACTGTGTGAGGAAAGATGATGACACGCAGAGAAAAGAAAAAGTGACATGTTAGAAAAAATGACACGCAAATAAAAACAAAGTAAGTATACAAACCAATAAAAATTTGTTGGATCCTTCGAACTTTCTAAGAATGTGAATACAAAAGCATAATTAGACTTTCTATGGATCTGCTCTTAAATTTCACGTGATTTGTTTCCGCGCCCTGCATTACTTGACTAGCTTACTAGAGAGCACACTTCGAAGCTTGTTACACTCCCTAGCCATCACAAGGAGTATCTTTAGCTCGTTCTCCTCGCTAGTCGTCGCCAGGAACATACGCTCCACCAATCAAAGCTACCATGACAACGCTCCGACGTACTGTTCTCTTGTGACAGCGTCAACACTCCTTTTGCGCAGCTGTGTCTTTTTTGGTGAGCTGCATCTTCGTTTCTGAACGCTGTCCTCGAACCCCTACCGCACTACTGTTGGCATTTCCGGCCATGTGATCCGTCACTCACACATCCCGGCTCTGGCAATTTCAAGTTTTCTTGATGATTCTGTGTAGCTCACAAAATTGTTTTCTATTGGTCTTGATCCATGAAACATTCAGATGTAAAGAATTTTTCGTGAAAAGCTTCTGTTCGAACACATTTGGACGTGGTGCTGGTAAAGGGGAAGTACACGATGCCAATTGTTAACGAGGGTACTAAAAGTTTCTGAAAGGGTGCCCTAATATAAACTATTGATCAGTACCATCGTTCAATTGGAGTACCGCTTTATGAAGGGTGTGCTTGGGGACAGTTAGGCTTCAAAGCGGTGAGTGTAAAGCTGGGCTGCATAGCTTTAAGGGTTAAGATACGCTGTAAAAGTTAGGCTACACAGCGTTGATCTCTTATCTCTAGTCTCGCCACACATATTGCCTTTGTGACGTCACTACCGAAATTGGCTCAGGTTTAACACTTTCAAACATAGTTATCATGAGCAGCAGCAAAGATAATGGGCACATTGTCTTGTGCAATTTGCCTTTTCTTGAGATTTTGTACGCTGCCGTATAGCTATATCTACTGGATGATAGAGTTCAGACTTTCGATTGTGCAGAAGGGCACCGATCACCACCCAGCCGGTGCGCCATCGATGGCGAAACTGAGGAATGAAGCACCGGAAAGCCAGCGGCAAAGGAGGCGTTTGTGGGCGTGCACTGAGTGCTTCTCTTGTATCCGTTCCTGGAAAATTAGTCAGCACAATGTTTCAGTGCGCAGCCCTTAAGCGTCTGCTACAATTGCTTGGCGGCGGCGACAGCGTCTTCACGTAACGCAGCTATATACTAAACCCCAAATCGAAATTTTCCAAAGGTAACCCAACAAAAAATTATTTTATTGCTATTTCAAGATCTGCTACCCTAAAAGTTTCGCCAAAAGTTGCCCAAACTAGCTTTCCGGACACATATGCAACTCCTGATGCGAATACGCGTATAATGTATTCAGTGGGGCATTTAAGAAATTATATTTTGAAGATCTTTCGCTTAAAAGAACACAATAGCTGGAGGGCCCTCAACCATGGGTAACCGAAAGTACCAAAGTGTACGTCTCTCTTAATAGGAGTTTCTTAAGCGCTTTACAAAAAAAAAGGAACACCGTAAGATATGTTTAAGCAATGCAGAAACAAAACCATCGCGTTATGAAGAAAAGCTCAAAGGAATTATA
This sequence comes from Haemaphysalis longicornis, assembly GCF_048455015.1. Taxonomy (NCBI): domain Eukaryota; kingdom Metazoa; phylum Arthropoda; class Arachnida; order Ixodida; family Ixodidae; genus Haemaphysalis; species Haemaphysalis longicornis. Next base: position 175,140 of record NW_027526449.1, read on the forward strand.
TCAACCACTTATTAAACCATGCGGAAGCGGAATAACCGGGTGTTTTTCGGGAGCATTTGAACAATTTTTTGAGGTTTAACAAAATCCATCTCTTCAAGATGTTGCTTGAAATGACAAATTGCTGCATGGTCACGAACAGGCAAAGGCTTTTAATAAATGTTTGTGGCAGGTATAAAAGCATTATTTATCTTGGATGTTTAAAATATATGGCCGCAAATGTGGGCGAGAGTATATTCGTGACGCCGGTCACTAGCCATGGGGATACCAGTTAGATTCAGACTATGAGAAACAGCAAACGTACAGATATTGATGACCTCCAAATCCAACCGGTGAAGTTTGCTTGTGATGTAATCGCACGGGTTCTTGAGTATATCATCAACCTGATTTTTTTAGCGAGTATCTATCGTAGAAGGGTGCGGGCCTCCAAGGTCTCAGTTATATTGAAATTGGAGATAAATCAGCTTTTTTCTCATCGCAGTTCATTATGAATCTTTCCAACTATTTCTTAAAGTATTGCAAAAGTTTTCGGTGACAAGATTACTAGTTTTTTCACAAAAAGTACAAAAGTTTAATCGATTGGCTACATACAGGGCTATGTAAAGGGAAGTCCACCGAAACAACATTTATTGGAGTCGAAAATGAGAAACACACTCTCAGTTGAAATTATTATTTCAAAAGCATTTGATTGCGTTAATCCGGAAATATTCCTTTTGAAGCAAGGGTGCAACCTTTTCCGATATACCTTCCTAGATTTAACTCGCTCATATTTTAGACAACATCAGCAAGACAATATTTGTTCACGGACAGCCACTCTACAACACAAGTAATGATTGTGATGCAACTCACAGGAGCCTACTTGGACATGTTTTTTTAAGCCTTTATGTTTTACGATACTGCGTGCGTCGACCCCAACGCCAGGGTAAGGAGAATAATATAATAAAAAATATTTACCGCTCCAGAAATACAGACACAGAAATACAAACCATACAAAAAACCTGTTGTAGACAGCTTGAGGAGGCCGCAGCCCCCTTTCAACTTAGCAGCGTCGTGAAACTGCCAGCCCACTTATAAAAAAGAAAACCAGAGAAATAAACAATAAAAGCTTACAATATTACATTTCTTTTCATTACACGTAATTGTCGTCATTTTTCCGGGCGCACAACAAAAAGAAAAACCAGCAAACAAGGAATTGTAAAATGCTGACATAACCACGAAGGAAAATTTGAGCTGCTTTTGCGCGGTGTAGCGGTACTTTTAGAAGAGTTGTCTGTATCACAGTTTCCATCTGACTGCCAAGCAGCGGTGTTGCAGTTTCTGTGGCAGCAAGTTGAGTTGTTTTTTTGGATGATGCAGTCAGCTATCCGACAAATCAGTTGTGTTTGCCAGTACTTTGTCGACAATATCACCACACGCTTATAAGTTCATGCAAAGCACGTCAAAGGAGAAGCAAAGCACTTCGAAGGTGAAGCTTGCTCTTCCGAACACTATTAGGCGTGTTTGTGCAGCATTTAGCATTAGCCCTTCGTAAGAGCAACAAAATGCTTTATACTTTTTATATGCAAAAAATGGTGTTATCACTGAAGGAAGATGAAAAGGTTGAAGATCATGAAACACGAAATTAGTTTTAGGTCTCATGTTCAACATACATGTGGTTCTTTTGTCACAGGGGTAGCCACAAACAGCAATATTGCTGCCAAGACAGCGTACGTCTTCACGCTTCAGAGTTTTTTTTTCGCCAAACGAGGACATTGTGCGTATTCTACGCGTTGCGAAACTAGACGCAAAGGACATTCATTTCTTTCTCAGGCGCCTCATTAAAAAAATAGAAGAAGCTCGCCTTTGGGCTATCGCAAGTTGTGACAACAATGCCATAAACCGGAAAGCCATGTCTTTTTTTGTCATACCACCAAATGAAATGTTGGCTTCCACACCCATCTGATCCTTCAGGACCTTTGTTCTTTGTTTTGGACAGTGTTTATATTCTGAAGTGCATGCGTAACAACTATAGTTAAATCAACGTAGTCCCAGAAATCGCATATTTTTTCCCATATCAGGGAGCTTTCCAGTAATGGGAAGGTGCTAACGGCATCATTTGGTACTTTGAGGTAGGTACATGAGCAGGAAAGGAATGAGCTCTTGCGGTTGGCCCTTGCGTTATAACTAAAAGCAAAAAATCCATCCCATCCAACGTGGAGCGGCAGGATGTCGAATTCGTCCTGAAGATTTTCCGCTGTCAACTAATGCAGCACTAAACTTAGCTGAACTAAAACACGCCAAGGAACAGCCGAATTTAGCTGCATCATCTTGACATGGTGGAACATTGTAAACGTCAACACGCCTCACAGAGGACAGCGCCTATAGGGCAGCTTTTAAGAACCTGTCAGAAGTATGTCTGCCCCTCAGATCGACTGCATGAACAGTGTAATTGACCGGCTAGACTTCTGAGAAGGTCTGAGAATGATGAAGGTCACCTGACCCATGAAACACACATCGCATTCCACCACACTTCACATGCGCTTGTAGAAGTAACCCAGTACGGCATTGAAAACCTTGGCTTCTCGTACCTGTTGCTGGGGAAGTTCTGAACTGACTGCCTTGAGTAGAGGTTAGGAAAATATTGTCAGTTGTCGCGAGCACCGTGTCAAGTGTCTATTCGACAGATATACGAATATGAGCACAAGCGGAGACTGCAGAAAGTACTTGAGCTGCCCAATGTACGGTTCCGGTTCTGTTAACAGCCTAGAAGAATTACAGCATTTAGACGTTCTTATGAGAGGGCAAGATGTCGCAAAAAAGCAGCTCATGCTTTGTGCCAATACGTATGTGGTTGGTTACTGTGCACATGGTGCTACAAAACGTCTTACACTTAGCTCTTGCCAGGACAGCCTGGTAGTCGAAAACCGGAGTTTTGACAATGATGAATTTGCACTCTTTGTCTCTGCCAGGAGAGGTTGTCTCGTGTTCTGTCGCTGTTGCGATGTAGGTGCCACCGCAATGAGGCAGAACGCGTCACACATTTTCAAAGCAGCAAGTCAGCTGAGACCGGCGCCAGCGTATGCTGCTCTCTGATTTCAGGTCATCAACCTTTTTTTGTTGCGCACAGTTTCTCCGTGTAAGCGGTTTGCGTGCTGGATGCTTTACGCTTCGAAGAGGCCAAGGAGTGGTAGAGGACAAGGAAGAAGAATAGGAGACGCGTCGCCGTGGCTACCACGCCCTCTCAACTCTCGAAGGCAGGCATCTTCGCCCACTGCAGTAACCATGTTTTCGTCCTGTACTGCCCGCTTTAATGACACAGCGACATGGTTGCATTTACAGAGCGACGCGAAAATGTTTCGCACGTGCCAAATTTATATGCCCCATTATATGGCCCCCAGAGAACACCCACAAACTCAGCAGACTAGAGAAATGAGAGGAAGCTGGCCAACTACGCCCTCGACACTCAGCGACAGCTGATCCGAATAGCGAAGATTCGGGCAATCGAAACTAGGGCCCTAGAAAGAAGGCTGCACTCGCTACTCTAGCCCCACCTTCCCCTTGTCCCTTACATCAGTCAAGTTTTGTGACTTACCGCTACGAGAGAGAAAACGTGCGGAGCCGTGCACCGACCTGTATGACTTGCTGGAATCGCGCCCCGGGACAGAGCTATTCGCGGGTGACCAAGATCTTCTAGAAAAGACCATGGTGTTAGATCAGGGCAAGTAGGCTGCGGCAGAAACATGCGAAGACGCATGAACTGCCGACTGCAATGCTCCGAGAAAATGGTTTCACCCCTTTCTTTGCGCTCGGCTCACCGCGAGGCAAAAGTACTCAGGACTCGGCCGTTCGACGAGAGTAAGCCTCAAGTGGAAGGTAAACTGACTGGAATCTATCGGACAAGTAAGGTAATAGTGAGCCTGAATGGAAAGAGCGCCAAACGGCGAGCAGTAAAAATTAAGGGCCAAAGTAATATCCGAAAACCTGGTAGCGCAAGTCGCAAAGTACCGGATGCATCCCGCTGGTTTCGAAGTTACAAATGGGCCTGGAGAATCAATCGCAAGGGGAAAATTGCGGAGGGATCCGTAAAGCGTTGTTTTCAAGCGGAACCCGTGAGCCAGGCTTCATGGCTTAGGCGCAAAAAGGTGAAGTTGAAGTATAAGATCAACGGATTGAATTGAGTTAGCTCGAAATGGTTTTCTTAATAAATTTAGACTGAGGTAAAACATATTGTTTTTTAGCAATTAGAAATACCGGATAGTATTGTATAAAGGGAAGGGTTGTACTTTGTCAAATTGAGGTGAATGTTTTGGAAATTGTGAGTAGCTGAGAAAATTACATGATTACACCTTGCTGTTCGCAAAATATGAAATTGCAAACGTTGACTTTCGTGTTTTGCTTTGTACTGTACTTTTTACGTCACGGCTTAGGTAGGTCATTTGTGGCACGTCGTTTACATATGTCAGCAAGGTTATGGTATCGATAAATAGCTGTAGTTTAACTTCATGGTTTCTCTGCTTCTTGCGTTACATTGTGTAGGCAAAGTGCTGCGCCGGTTTGGGTATAATTAATTTGGAGTTTATAGGCCATGAATGTTGGTTTAGTGTTTATTTTTTTAGTGTTTTCAGCGTGCTATACAAGGGAACTGTGTTGGTGATATTAATGGTATTTGTGTGGAGTGCGTATGTGCAAAGTAGCCAATACGATCAACCCTTGTTAGCACAAACCAAGTTCTCATGGGAAAAGTGTTTTCCCAAAATCACTTCTCTTGTTGGGGGCAGATGTTAGGACGCGCTTGTCGCAGCGCTTGGAAATGATGAAGAAGAAGCGTTTGTGCCGTGGCCGACGATGATTACGTGAGAAAAGAAGAACAATGGAAGCGGAAGCGAGGTGGTAAGTCGCAGGCAGGAGGAGCGCGGTGATCGGTGAGTTTTCAGCTGCACCGCAGCACTCAGGCGACCTTAAGGGCGATCAACATCCTCCTCCTGGTCTGCAAGATTCAGGACACCTCTACAGCGACCGCAAGTCAGCCCTCTTCTGGAAGCAGGGAGCAGCGTCGGTAAGCCGATTGGGACTCGCACGGAATGGGGTGTTAAGGGAGCTACTTGCAGGGCGCCACCGTCCAGGGTACCTGCGCTTTGCGCTACACCTCCTTGCTTATCTACAAGACTGGCGAGAATTTGGCAGCGCCGACAAGAACGGGCAAGAGTGTCGACCACACCAACGGCCAGCGCCCCACTCCAGTACTACGATTTCATAGACGTCAGCACAAGCTTTATTCAGTTGAACATTTTTTCATAAAGGCTCTACTCTCTGCTGGTTTGATTTGTTGTTGCACTGTGTTTGTGTATTTTGCCACATAATTGTCTTGTTAAATATACTTTGTCCGTGTCCGCCATCAACACGCCTCATCCTTCTCTGACAGTTCAGCCAAACCCCCTCACCAACAAACAAGCCGCATTACAAAGATGGCGTGCGCGACGGGACTCTGAGAAATTATGAGGGATTTGAGGAGGCAAGTCTCGGAGGAGAGGAAAGTACTCGGCGCCGGACATGGATTACGAGGAATTGTTAGCGGTTGGCAAAGAGCTGGCTCCGGATGGAAACGAGCTCCGAGAGTGGATCGGGAAAAAGGCGAATGCTGCGAGACAAGAGAGGGCGCTAGCAGGAAAGGCTGATTATCGGAGGTTCGAGCTCAAATTTGATATTGCTGACTGCAAGATGTGGCCCGCGGAAAAGTAAAATTTGAAGCAGGCATTTGCAGACCTTGATATGGGAACCGCAGAGCTAGAGTGTCGCCTTGCAGAAAAGGGATTCGAAAACAAAACAATCAACTGCCGCACGTGAGCCAGCACATTTTTATGTCGGACGTTTTATGTAGGCTATAGGATAGACTAGTTACTAATGCATTTGTCTTTTATAGTTGTCTTGTGAATACACCTTGTCCTTGTCCGATGTCACCCGCCTCACTTCTTCACCGGCAATTCTACCGTAACCTCGTTCATTACGAAAACAACTTAGTTTACAAATATCTTGTTTTGACCGTTAGACCTAATACTCCATCCGAGAACTTATTCGAGGGATTGGCATGGGCATAAAAGTGACTGTCCTGACCCGTCAGTGCAAATATTTCACATGCTCGAAACAACCATGAACGTATGCTGTGCATGCAGGGAAGCAGGCAATAAAATTAAGTTAAGGCACTCTACCTATGTATAAAAGAAATGTAACGTCCTTTCCTCGACGTGAAACGACTTACGAAAAACAATTTGCCTTGCAACACTGCCTACCGCCCCCCTAAGAAGGCAACGCTGATCATCAGCAAGAGGCGAAAGATGGCGCGCAAGTGGTTGAAAAGACCGCCGTAGCAAACAGTGACCGTTGGCAGCTGCTTGAATGACATGCATCCAGAGGCCCGTTTCTGCAAAGCTATTGGTAGTTCTGCATCGTTTTATTTTTGAGAGACTGTGCGTCACTGCACCCAGTTGGAGTTTTCAGTTGCAGAGAAAGCTTTATATATTCCCCTCCTTCGTGCTATGAAGAACACGTGTCTTTTTTAAAAGCAAAGAACACAGATGCTTGCGTTTGTGACAGGCTGTTAGGATGTTTTTGCAAATGTACCATGCTACATATTGGAAACAAGCAATGTTGCCAGTAAAATGATCGAACTATCGGTCAGGCTGCTGCGCCTTATTTCGTCACGGCTTGCTTTGCTTGCACCGGTGTGTGACATGCTGCATCGTGATTATGCTTGCCCGGAACATTTGTCGTTTTTTTGCGGTACACACGAGCTTGATAAACAATTCGTAGCTTCCATACTTCTCTTCTGGATTTGCTGCTGCCGAATACCTATTCCGTTACGCCATCTTTCGCATCCTTAGGTTTGGAGAGGACGTTGATGAGGCCGAATATATACCACATAAGATTCACGGGATATTTCTTAAGAATATGTCAGCATCTGATTCATCTTCCACGAGAAATGATTAGCAGCAACATTGGTTGCCTCTCTCTTCTTTGGTTGTCTACAGATATGCGAATTTCTTACCCCTTCTTCCCGTTGCTTTCTCTTCTTTCCCCATGCAATAACCACAGACTCGACTTTACAACGAGTACGCGTGGCAGCGGAAGCCAACGTCTAAGGCACCCGTCAAGACGCCGCGCGACCGAACGGGCGCGTCGGCAGAGGAACGGGCCGAACTGCACTCGGCAAGTTACAGGTCACCAGAACCACCAGATTTGAAGGCCAATAACGCCAAGTACTGAAATGACCATACGACCTGATATAGTGATGCAGCCTTATATCCACATCACTCAGTTCACGTGGTCTGCATTGTTAACACCAGCAGGACAAGAAATGACCACGCTGACACTGCGTACAACATCAACCATGTCGGTACAACAGGCTGTCATTGTCCTGGCTGCGAATACCAGCAACAATGCCGTCACAACATTGAAGGACTCGCAAGCGGCATGCGGAGATTGTCAACGAGGACTCATCAGTGCATCAGCAGTGATAATTTTCAAAGCCACTGAAGAGCAATCCTATAGTTGTACATAATCTGGGAGCCTGGCCATGAATTCTTCAACTGTGGACAAAGTGAATCCCGCTATAGCCCGCACGTGCATACAGTAGCCCGTTACCCGAGAGGGGCAGTCAACGTCCCCTACTATCATAAAAAAACAACCGCCTTTTCCAACCCACAGACATCCTAGCACACTATAGGCATATCAGTAGAAAATTCCCACCACCTCATCGTGGTCTATGCAGACAAGAAGGCACCCTCTTTCTGGATACTGCACACGTTTGCCTTTCAGAATAGCACCCTCCTCCGTGCTATAACCGACTGTATACATCCCTCCCTTTGAAATTTTCGTCCCACGCCTGTTACTCTCCGCCACCAGATATGGGAGTTCCAAAAATATTCCTACCCTACTCCGCATCCCTTCTCTATTCAATAAGAAGATTACTCGTGTCTCCCACACTGACCACGGATTCAAGCCTTCGAAAAGGCCTTCGACGGCAAGCCGCGGTCTGGGTATCCCAGAGAAGAGATTCCTTCAAGCGCGCGAATCACCTGCCATCAGCACTTATGCTCATAAATCAAGATTTATTCTCTATCTCTCCTCACGTTCTCTTGACTGCATCGTAATCTGCGTTTTGTCACTTTCTCTAATATATATCAACGCCGTCGTCGTAAAAATTTAGGCTGAAATGGCCCGTGTATTTCTCACGCAGCCCGTTCAAAGACCAGCATGACGCCTAGTGCTATGCAGTGGTGTGGCGTACATTTGAGAACCCACTACGGATAAGATGATATGGTTCAGAAATATATTTGTTCACATTAAAGTTTTGTATTGGTTTACATTTTAATGTTTTACATTGGTGTGTTGGGTGACACCACTGCTTCGATATAAAGGCAATTATCTCCCAATCACCTTGTTTTCGATGGCCTGACCTTAGCACAGGCGCACTTGCATGGAAAGAAATGAATTTTTAGGTAAGGGCGTTTCATTGAGACCCCGAAAAGCCCCCTTCTTGCTCTCTTTCCAAGATACCAACTTCGGGGCCTTTAGGGAAAACAAACCAGGCACGCAGAAACGTCCGCAACAACAATATGTATGGTAAGTCACGGGAGTGTATTTGTTCGTTTAGTTTTTTTATCTGATATTCCAGGCAACCGCGTTTGGTAAATTCGAAGAAAGCACCGTTCCGAACACACGCGAAGCAGGCCATCACTGGATCTAAATTTTCTTTTTTGCGATGGAATAAGTCGTGGTTCTGTGTCCTGGTTGTGTTTACATGCTAGATTGCAGGTATCTGACGCAGCTTTTACGGTGCGATACAGGATGCCATCTGTGAATGAATGCGATTCTGAGTTGGCGTGGAGCTGCTGAACCCTGTTAAGCTTGTCGATGTCGTATTCTTCTAGTTATAATAGGCCATCACGGCCAAGAAAATAGAACATAGATGGGGTTGAGGTTGTTGTGTCCAATCGGTAAGCCGAAGTAAGCCATGAGTTCGAACAGCTTGTGGAAGCATACGGTGATAACGATGGACATAATATTTCGGTAGCATCGCATTTTTGGAGCTTTCTGTTAGATGTATTGTCGACGTTGTTTCATCGTGGGTGGAGAGTGCCTCCTTTGTAAGGTTTGCTGAAAGGGAAGCAACATGCCGTAGGGCTTTGTTGTCGAATATGGGTGCGGCTTTGCTTATTTGGACTTTGTTCGCGTCGTTCATTGGTTAAGGATGCGAGGATGTGCAGTAGTTGTTAGGTCGATAAAGCGGGGTTGGCTTGGAGAGAGTGGCTTACGTCTGGTAGCTTTATTGGCCTCCTGAAAACCAAGTAGTTTATTTAAAACAGCTTCCCAAAATGTTTTTTTGGAGTGGGGGGATTGCGGTATCTGTGTACACTTCTTCACCAAGAATGGGCCAAGTTTGTGCACGGCTTAGTGTGCCTAACCGTTCGTTGAAGACGAAGCGCAATTTTTTTCTTTGCGTTGTTTGCACGTATTAGATTGTCTTCTGAGTGGTCTCAGCAGTTTTGTATTTTGGAGCAGTCTGGTTTTTTACGTATTCCAGCTGTTGACAGGGCCGCATCGACGATGTCAATGCTGCATGTTACGTCTGTCGACTCGGGTAGGAGGATTCAATAAGGTATTGTTTCTTCTCCCATCTCTTGTCCATTCTTCAACGAGCCGGCACTATTTTGGTGTATTTAAGCTGTGTTATATAAAGGCCCATTCAAAGCACATAAATATTCTCAGTGCAAGCCGCCATTATGGCTACAACCGAGAGGAGAAGATATTGAGAACAAACGAAAATGTTGTGGACCCCAAGGTGTTCTGACACCCGTTAAACGTACCGAAAAAATATATGAACACATCTCAGCACTTTTTGTAATTTGTGACTAAGTAAGCCCTAATTTGCTGCCCCCATTCGCCGAAAACGCCTAGTTTTGTGCTCATTCTAATTGTGGCTGGTGCAGCGGTGTGCTGGGAAACTGATGCGTGTGCTTTATATGCTACCGGACACCGAACTGATATCCTGTGCTGCTACTTTTCTTTTTCCACCTGGATATGCGTTGCTTGGGAGCCCAGTCCTCAACTTGAGTTTTTATTCTTTTTCAAAGCTGGTGCTAAACAAATCTGGAAGGCGTAGTGCTTTGGAATACTCCTAGAACAGCTAGTGTCTGTTCTACAGGCCAAAGCCAAATGCGGGCGCGGCCTTTTTGTGCAAATGTGTCATTTTTTCCGCACGAATAGATTGGCAATTCTTCAACAATTTTACAAAAAACTATTTCAGATAAAACAAAGCAGCGTCAGTTGTTCTTGCAAAAAATATCTATAATGACAAACTTCTGTTCATTTGGTGAAGGGTACACTTCCTGATCAAAAACGCTACAGTGCCATTTTAAGGATGTATCATGTACCATAAAACATTGCGGGAAATGACAAAAGAAAAATAATCGGTGCAACTGTTTTCGTAATAGGCCTAGTGTATTATCGGGCACTAACCGCATTTAACGAGCCTATTCTTATATCTGCTTTTGCCGGTCCTTTAGGGATACAATAAATTCATTGCGACGCCAATGGAGAAAACTTCGGCACCTAAGGTAATTCCAGTTGGGGCATCATACGGGTGACAACAAAATTTATTCAATTAGCTGTAAGAGTGCGTGATAACTTTTTGGCAGAGCTGTTCTGAAGGCAAATAAGCAGTGGAAACCGCAAAATACTTTCACCCACACTTTGGTTGACTGTCATGGAGGTAAAATATACATCAGGAACACTAAGACCAAAAGTTTGCATGTTCATTGTGGAGAAAAAAACGTAATCATTGTGTACATGGCACTGTTTTTTATTAAAGGTGTGCAAATGACACATTTGAGATAAAACTTCTGTTTGTCACATGAAAGGCTTTCCGGCTGGAGCACAAAAAATAGCGCAAAGAAAGGGGCGATGTCTGTGCGGGAGGACAGGCCACTGAGAACACTGCTGTGTGTAAAAAGATTTCGCTTCGCGTCCACTAGTTTTTTGTCCAAAGCAGTGATAATACCCTGTCAAAACAAGCGGCCCCCGGACGCTACTCCCGCTCCCCTGTTAAAATATAAAATACAGCCGTGCGCTGTTCACAGAAGCCATTAAACCGCAATAGTTACATCATGCGGTGTATGAACAGCACGTCTAGTGCTGCTATAACCCTTTTATCGCGGGAAGCATGAAAGCAAGAATTGTTTCTCATGTAGCTATTCTGCCACAACCTCCCTGGCGAATTTGTTGCTTGTGATTTCGTTTTCATCAACAAGTGTTATCCAAGCGTCGTAAAAATCCTTTTCTCCCACTTCAGAGATATATTGCCGAGAAAGCGGCCAAAGAAAGCATTTGTAGCAATGAGAACCAGGCACAACGTTTTTTGACCAGTTTTTTTTCTCAGAGTTTGGTAGTGGTAGGGACTATGGCTTTGTGATTAGTAATACAGATTGGAAACAGCACTGTTTTATCCAGAAAGACAAACATCAAGCTGTCCGCTTCGCTCCCGTTGAAGCGCATATAACGGAACCAGTTCAAACTTCTGTAATGTTGACAACTTCGCAGTGAACGAATAGTGATTTGTCAATAAAAGCAGCTGTAAGCATAAGGTCGTCTCTGCAACCAGTTGCCAAAAAATGTTTGATCAAAAACTTCGACTAAAATATGTGTTACAGTCATTCTCTGCTGCCATACTCCACCCGTAAAAGACCGTTATTCTAGAATGTTTACAGCTTTACTGTGCACAACTAACCAATTCAAGTAAGTGAGACGTGAAATAATGATGCATAGGTCGTGTCTGTAAATTGTGGGATACTGTTTTCTGTAAAGTCTCAAAAGAACAAAAGAAACAGCCATTTCTGCTGCACAGTGGGGACTAAACGGGATTTGCCGCAAGATGTGTTATCTGCCCTAGATTAGTTCTGTACGAAAAAGTTTAGACAATCTACCCACTCAAGGTTTTGTTGGAAAAACACCTTCGCAAAATGTTTAACGACGTCTTGCGTGTTGACCACTAAATCATAACCTTCATAACCTATCTGTTATTGGCGGTGATATGTTTGAGTGGCGCCCCCTGGCTCTGGCGTCGGCTGATGGACTCGCTCCGCTGTCGTCTGCTACACTCCATTTGTGAGGGGCAGCAGTGTCTGGGCTAGAAATCGCCCTATTTGATGCTTTAGTGCACTAAAAAACGTATTTATAGTAATTCGGTTATTTTTGCCAGATACTGACATATCTGAATAATTTGAAGCTGCATTCCCCACAAGTTTGCAACACACGAGGAGAGAGAGAACAACTTTCTTCAGAGCAACGTTCAGAAGATTGTGTACAACTCGTTCTGTCTAGCTTATTCGCGAGGTTTGGCACCCAGAGCTCCTCGATAAGTACATATTCAAAATGCATAGGCTTTCCTACAGTATTTTTGAGATGCTCTTATGAAGACTCAACAGTCTAATGCTATGCACCAAGCAGCGGGCCCCTACACGCGCATCGCACAGCAGGAAATAAAGCGGCTGTCTTCAATTTGTTTTCTTTGTGTTGGCCTGTATCAGATGAGGTTCTTTTTTTTCTGTGCCCAACCCACTAATTTTTCTGCACCGTCACAAACGTCTTATTAGTAGGTTTGGGGATGTTTGGGAGGCTCACAAAGATCGTGTGGATATTTTCTTCAGGCTGTATGGCATAAATTCCCTACTTCACAAATTGGCTTTTGTTGTGGCTGCGTGCAAGAACGTGCATATCCACAGCGTGTGTTGTTTATTCACATGCAAATACAATGATAATGTTTCTCCTACGACACCGCGATCGCGCCCCAGACAACACTGTCCAGAGTACTCGAAGGCGGCTTTTGTGCTCCGAATTTCTATCATATAACTATAGTAATCATAACGATCGGACTCTCAACCCGAAGAATTATGGCGTGATTACAGTGTTGCAGGCTTATTATACTCGCTAAATAACGCAACAAATAGTATACGTGCGCATATTAGAAGATTCGAAACCGATCAATATTTCCAAGCAGCTCTATATTGTTTTCCAACCCTTCCAGTCATAACGAACAAATCTTGGCCTTCTCGGGATGGCGTTCTATAAATTTAAGAAAATTACTCGTACTCTCTTCTCCTGCACTGAGGAACGGCCGGCACACTAATCAGCTCGATTTTACTCTTAAATCATTTTTTTCTCCTCCTCGTCGTCCTCCTCTTGAGTGCGGCTTTTCTTTATGCATATCTGAATAACGGGGAGAAATGGCTGTGGGAAATGTACCTAAATATGCCTCCAGGTCTGAACAAAGATAGTGTTACCGTATCTCTAACGTAGACGTGACTCGTTTTGCTAACTAAACGTCAAACCAGCACGCGCGCGCACACACAGTAGGTTATTTAGACCTCCACCTACACTTTTCGCGCTATAGTGCATGTCGGCATACTTTCATGCCGTTACAACGTAAAGTGATGTAAAACAGTTCTTTCTTGCGTTCGGAAAGGTTTCAAAAACTGTTTTACCTTACATATGATTACCGGGAATCGTAATGCTTCTGCCAAAGCCGACAGCCCCGAAGGCCGGGAATTTCTTTTGATCTTGTATTTTCGCTCTTGTCTGTTACTAGCAGCTGGCTGTTCCGTTCGTTCGAAATACTGCTTAATGCGGAAGCTCACGCCCAGCTCCGACTCTTCACACTCCGCACAGGACCCGATTCGCAAGGAATGGGGCGACGCCGGCAACGTTTCTTCCGTAGCGATATCCAAAACAATACTTTAACACGCCTTGAGCTAGTGTGTGCGATTTTCAGCTTATTATTATGAAAAAAAAGTAACGCACAAGCAAACATCAAAAGTCAACCGAGCGCAAAGAAACAGCAGGGAGAGCGCGCCCGGGTGAAGCAGACGACAAATGCGAGAATCCCTAAGCCGACGTCACGAAGGCGCGCTTCGCAGGGCCTCCCGAGCTCGCGCTCAGCGTCAATTGCGATGCTCTAACTGACACAGGCCATCCGTCGAACATACTGAACAGTTCAAGGCGCAACCATAATTGCCCAATCCTATTTTGCGTGTTCAGCCCGGACAAGATGACATCAGGCGACTGGTGCGGCCAGTTATCGTGGGGTTGATCCTGATTTCACCTTCCGAAATAAACGGGAGAGTGTAAACGCAATGATCTCCCGCTGGGTTACGTTCATCTAATGTTCTTATTATTCGACCGATTGATTGATTGATTGATTGATGGATTGATTGATTGATTGATTGATTGATTGATTGATTGATTGATTGATTGATTGATTGATTGATTGATTGATTGATTGATTGATTGATTGATTCATTCATTCATTCATTCATTCATTCCAGGTGGGGTTGAACATGCGGAATCTACACATGGTCTCTAAGGCGTGCTTTAGTTAGTGGAAGATTCTTCAATAATTTTGATAACTTGGGATCTTTAACGTGTGCCGATATTTCGACAAAGGACTGTTCTAACTTTTTGACGCTATCTGAAAAGCAGCCACCCCGGCCGGGATCAAAACCGCATTCTTGGGCTCACCACCAGCGCAGCGGCTTAGCCATTGAGCCACTACGGCTTGTTAATGAAAAGCGAAAATAAAATTAGGTTACTAATCAAAAGAATGGAATGCTGTTACCTCTAGTCTAAGCAAGGTAGTTCAGTCTCTTCGTGCCACAACGATTACCCGCGTTTCATCAAAACTGTTCTATATTTCGTTTGTCTAGATACAATTTTTCCCGCCAACGTGACATGAGATGATTGTGTACACCCTGTTGTAAAAAGGTATCTCACACCTTAACGGGGGAAACGGCTGATAAATCTCGTGATTCCAAAACTGGCTTACTCTAAGCGTTTTTGTGCATTCTAATGGTCACGATACCATCAATCATTTAGGAGTACCGCAATCAGTTTTATCTGTGTTAGCTCTATTTGCTGAAAGAAGTCGTAGGTATATTGCCGCGAACCATACATTGGGTTTGTTTATTTGTGTTTTGCTTTTACCGCCTGGCTGCGCCGGTCTGTGTTATCTCTGCGCCAAGGGAAGCGCGTGTTCCATTCTTTCTTTCTGTGCCGCATGTGTTATCTGTTGTGATAGGGAGAGCATTCCGATCTAACGTGAACAGCCCAGAATAATGTTCTTGGATCTACTATGTTCTCGATGCGAATCGACGTTTCGAGAACCACGCGCGCCGAAAGATAAAAAGCCTGCAGTGCGGACGCCGGGGCATTCGATTCGACGACACTCGCCTGTGCAAGTCACTTTGTTGACCGCTGCTTCGCCGCCTCTGTATTCTTTTGAGTTGTTAGGGGAGCACAAGTTCACTCCAATAAACGTGTTTCTCATTCAAGACAACTGCATCGTCCTTGTCTTCGTGACATCTGGTGGAGGTGCTGGGTACGCACCCTTCATGCCCACTACAACCTCGGGAAGCCGCCAAGCCAGTCCAACAAGAGCCAGCCTCCGCCTGCAAGATTTACCACCCGAGTCCGGTCTACTACCGGAGAAGACGAAGAAGAAAGACGTCGAAACCAGCACCATGCTCAACCAAGCCAATCCTCCTGTCGTTCTGTAGCAGCCACGGGAACCGCCATCATTCCGAGGAGCCCCCGCAGAAGACCCAGAAGAATGGCTGGAGAAACTGGGGCGCGTCCGGAAATTCAACAGGTGGGACGACGCAGAAACGTTCCGGCACGTTTTCTTTTACTTGGAAGATTCGGCTCGCACTTGGTTCGAGAACCACGAGAGCTCCTTGACAAATTGGGCTCAGTTCAAAAGCGAGTTCACTAAGACCTTCACTACCGTGGTCAGAAAAGAACGCGCAGCGCTTTTACTTGAAACTCGAACGCAGCACCCCAACGAAGGGGTAGTGATCTTTGTTGAGGAGATGAAGAGGTTGTTTCGACGTGCGGATCCAGAGATGACAGAAGAAAAGAAACTAAGGTTTCGCATGCGAGGGGTAAAGCAGGAGCTTTTTGCTTGCCTTGTCCGCAATCCTCCCAAGACGGTGGCCGAATTTTCGTCTGAGGCGGCCGCGATGGAGAAGACGCTGGAAGTTCGAACGAGGCAGTACGATCGCCCGGTCAACGTGCTGGTTTCCGAGACGATCGGTGCCGGGGCTACAAGCTCCGACACACTGCGTGAGACCATCCGAGCAGTGGTCAGGGAGGAGCTTCGGAAGCTTTTTCCGACGACGCCGCAACCTCAAGTGGCTTCCCTGACTGACGTCATCCGCGAAGAGGTCCAACACGTTTTGGGCACTTCTATGCCATCCGAGGCACCCCGCGAGCCACAGGCGATGACCTACTCCGCGGCTGTTCGTCGACCCCGCCCTGCTCCAACCCGTCTACAAGAAGCTCCACCGTACCGCCGTCCACTCTCGCCGCCGTCCCCACTGTCACCGCTGTCGACCGAACTGCCGTACACAGCCCAAACCCAGACGCCGAGGAAGACTGACGTTTGGCGAACGCCAGATCATCGTTCGCTGTGCTACCATTGCGGAGAGGCCGATCACATCTATCGTCGCTGCCCGTACAGGAGACTCGGACTGCGTGGTTTCTCCGTCGACACCCCACGCCCCCGACCCAGCCAGCACCCTACCGAGATTGACGAATACCTGTCCAACACCAACCGAGGACCAGCCCGCTCACACCGATCGCCGTCGCCCTACCCATACCAGTCGCCTAACCGCCGTAGCAATGCTGATTTCGCACGTGGAAGGTCCCCCAGCCCACGCGGGGTTAACTAAAAGCAGCAACTTCTGGAGGTGAAGTTGCTCTACGGAGAAAAACTGGAAACCCTCCAATGACGCAAGGACGCTCTGAAGACAGTGATTCACGACATGCCCTCATCCAGACGACCCGACCTAACCCTGACGAGACTCCCGAACACGACGACAGCTACACGGCGCGACGCGTACCCGACCTGACCGAGACGTCCGTTGAGAAGACGACGACAACGACGATGCACAATGCCCGACCGTCAACACGTACAAGCAGAGATACGACGCCCCGACGAACCCGGAACTCGAGGAAGACTGCATCTGACGTCAAGGTGTCCATCGACGGCTTTGACGTAGTCGCCCTCGTAGACACGGGAGCTGACTATTCGTTAATGAGCGGACCATTTGCGTCTAAACTGAAGAAAGTTATGACCAGATGGGACGGTCCGCACATACGCACAGCAGGAGGCCACCTCGTGACGACAAGTGGAACGTGCACATCGCGCGTCACCATAGACGGCACAACGTACCCTGCGGCGTTCGTCGTTCTGCCTAACTGCTCCCGCGACGTAATTCTTGGAATGGACTTTTTGATGGACAACGGTGCAATCATCGATCTGCAGACTAAGTCAATAACTTTTTCCCCCCATCACTCCATGACGCCGGAACCGAACCCCGAACGACGTGCTGCTGTAAGGATTGCCGATGATCATGTCACCCTGCCACCCCACGGAAGCTTGATGGTCGCAGTCTACTGTGAAGATGCTGCTCCTGACGTCGACGCTATCGTAGACACTGATCAAAGGGTGCTTCTCGACCGTGGTGTGTCTGTCGCAAGAGGCATTGCGCGCTTCAAGGAACACCAATCCCACATTTTGATTACTAATTTCACCGAGGAGTACCAGCATTTAAACAAGGGCGCGGCAATTGCATTCCTCGAAGAAACGCAAGAAGCAAGTGACGTGATCGCGGTCGCCGACTTTGAACGCACACCCGTAGAAACCTCCAAGCTCCCGCAGCCCTTCGACGTGAATCCGGCGCTACCGCAAGAACAACGGAACAAATTATTGGCTTTGCTCCGTCGCTATAGCTAATGTTTTTCGTCGAGCGCAAAACAACGTCAGACCCCTCTAGCGAAGCACCGTATAATAACCGAAGATGGAGCCCGACCTACCCGACAGTCACCATACCGCGTCTCTTCACACGAACGGGAAGCCATCCGGACTCAAGTCGACGACATGCTCAGCGACGACATTATACAGCCATCGAAAAGCCCCTGGGCTGCGCCCGTCGTACTCGTAAAGAAAAAAGACGGCACATTAAGGTTTTGCGTTGACTACCGGCGACTGAACAAAATCACGAAAAAGGAAGTGTACCCCCTCCCCCGAATCGACGACGCCCTCGACCACCTCTGCCACGCGAAGTGGCAGAGGCGGTCGATGGACCACCTCATCGATGGACCTGAAGACCGGCTACTGGCAAATTGAAGTGGACGAGAGAGACCGAGAGAAGACTGCATTTATAACCCCAGACGGCCTATACGAGTTCAAGGTGATGCCGTTTGGGCTGTGCACAGCACCAGCGACGTTTCAAAGAGTCATGGACACTGTGCTAGCTGGCCTTAAGTGGCACACCTGCCTCGTATACCTCGACGACTTTCGACGAACACCTTGCAAGGTTGGAGTCTGTACTCGAGGCCATTCGTACGTCGGGGTTGACGCTGAAGTCTGAAAAGTGCCGTTTCGCATACGGGGAACTCAAGTTTTGGGCCACGTCGTCAACGCCGCGGGAGTCCTACCTGACCCGGCAAAAACTTCAGCCATTGCGAACTTCCCAAGTCCGAAAGACAAGAAGGGCGTGCGAAGATTTCTCGGGCTGTGCGCATACTACCGGCGCTTCGTCGCAAACTTCGCACGCATTGCAGAGCCACTCACACGCTTGACGAAAGATAGCACCCCTTTCAGCTGGGAAAACGACCAAGAAAAAGCATTCTGCGAGCTGCAAAAACGCCTGCAAAGCCCGCCCGTGCTCGCTCATTTCGACGAAAATGCCGAAACAGAAAAGCACAGCGACGCCAGTAATATAGACTTGGGTGCCGTCCTTGTCCAAAAGCAAAGCGGCTGCGAAAGGGTAATCGCCTATGCCAGCCGTGGTCTGTCGAAGGAGGAGAAAAACTATTCTGCCTCTGAGAAAGAGTGCCTGGCTATTATATGGGCGATTTCAAAATTTCGCCCATACGTGTATGGAAGGCCATTCAAGGTTGTAACAGACCACCATGCGCTGTGTTGGCTCGCCAATTTGAAGGACCCCTCTGGCCGTCTTGGGCATTGGAGCTTGCGCCTGCAGGAGTTCGACGTTACAGTCGTTTATAAATCCGGCAGGAAATACTCCGATGCCGACTGCCTGTCCCGCGCGTCCGTCGACCCACCACCACAAGATTCAGACAGCGCGTTCTTCGGGATCGTGACGGGGAGCGACCTAGCCGCCCAGCAGCGTGCCGACCCCGACTTACGCGTCATAATCGAGTACCTCGAGGGATGCAACGTTGCCGTTCCGAGGACCTTCAAACGCAGCTTAGCAGCATTCAGCCTGAGAAACTCCGTCCTCGTGAAGAAGAATTTCAGCCCCGGAAGAAGAGCGAATTACCTTCTCATCATCCCCGCGGACCTTCGTGACGAAATTTTGGAAGCGTGCCACGACGACCCGTCTTCCGGACATCTGGGCACAGCCCGCACTATTGGAAAAATGAAGGCGAGGTACTAGTGGCCCGGCCTTACCTCTGACCTCACCAACTACGTCCGGAGCTGCCGTGACTGCCAGCGACGAAAAACGCCGCCGGCAAGACCCCCCGGACTTCTGCAACCGATCGCCGTCCTATCGAAACCATTTCAACAGATTGGAATGGACCTTTTAGGCCCGTTCCCTACGTCACGATCACAGAACAAGTGGATTGTCGTAGCGACAGACTACATGACGCGCTACGCAGAGACCACCGCTCTTCCGAGGGGGACTGCAGAAGAAGTGGCGAAGTTCTTTATAAGCCAAGTTGTGCTGCGACATGGAGCCCCGGAAGTCCTAATCACAGACCGCGGAACGGCATTTACTGCGGAGCTGATGCAAGGAGTATTACGCTACAGCAACACGGATCACCGAAGAACGACGGCGTACCACCCCCAAACGAACGGACTAACAGAACGTCTGAACAAGACAATCGCAGGTATGCTGTCAATGTACGTTGACGTTGAACATAAGACTTGGGACGAAGTGCTCCCGTATGTCACGTTTGCGTACAACACGGCTATCCAGGAGACGACGCAGCTGACGCAGTTCGAGCTCGTCTACGGTAGAAGGCCGACTACGATGCTCGACGCTATGCTTCCGCTCGTAGAAGACGACGACCTCAACGCCGACGTCCACGGATATCTTCAACGTGCGGAGGAGGCCCGCCAGCTCGCTCGAGTTCGTATAACGGACCAGCAGCTGGTGGATGCGGGCCGCTACAACCTCCGACGCCGAGACGCCCAGTACCAACCAGGCGATCGTGTGTGGGTTTGGACTCCCATCCGACGACGCGGACTCAGTGAGAAGCTCGTGCGACGGTATTTCGGACCCTACCAGATTCTACGGCGTGTTGGCCAACTTACCTACGAAGTGATCCCCGATGGTGACTCCGGCACATCACGACAATGCACGCGGCCTGAAGTCATCCACGTGGTTCCCTTAAAACCTGTCTACGGACGATGACGAACTTTTCTTTTCATTTGTTCGGACTGTCGCTTATGTTAGCATCGGGTCGATGCACTCTTAGAGGGGGGTAATGCCGCGAACCATACATTGGGTTTGTTTATTTGTGTTTTGCTTTTACCGCCCGGCTGCGCCGGTCTGTGTTATCTCTGCGCCAAGGGAAGCGCGTGTTCCATTCTTTCTTTCTGTGCCGCATGTGTTATCTGTTGTGATAGGGAGAGCATTCCGATCTAACGTGAACAGCCCAGAATAATGTTCTTGGATCTACTATGTTCTCGATGCGAATCGACGTTTCGAGAACCACGCGCACCGATAGATAAAAAGCCTGCAGTGCGGACGCCGGGGCATTCGATTCGACGACACTCGCCTGTGCAAGTCACTTTGTTGACCGCTGCGTCGCCGCCTCTGTATTTTTTGAGTTGTTAGGGGAGCACAGGTTCGCTCCAATAAACGTGTTTCTCATTCAAGACAACTGCATCGTCCTTGTCTTCGTGACAATATGTTTAAAATACCTGATGGAGAATGTCAATTACGGAAATGTGTTCTTTGAAGAACAATTAAAATACGTTTCTTTATAGCTACACATGCAGTGTAAAATACTGAGTAGTAAGCAACAATATTGAAGCAGTTCTCACTTGCTAGCTCAATGAAAGTCGAAAAATAAATTATTTTACAAGGCATGAGAATTCTTTTTAAGCGCTCTATAAAATACTCCATGTTTGTACCTATACATAAAGTATAATAGAAGAGGAAGCGACAAGTGTTTAAATACTTTCAACAACATCTGTATTGCAACCACGATAATGAGTTACACCGGAAGACATCGGAAATCTTGGATTCTTGATACGGCGTTTTTGAACCATTCAAACCCTCCAACACTGCCTAATTAATGCAAACCTAAAATTTTGACCTCTTTACTTTCAAACTGGGAAGTTGCAAAAAGGTGTAAGTGAAAGGAAGTTTCATTCATGAAAATATTCATTAGGGTATATTATATTAGGTGCGCCTGAAACGATTGTCGTGTTCCGGTAATTTGGCCGCAACACCGCAAGGAAACGTTTGCTTTCAAACTGCTGCTACTTTCGTCTTGTAGTCACGAATCTTTTGATAGTTTTTGTGAATATTGTCACGAAGACAAGGACGATGCAGTGGTGTTGAATGACAAACACGTTTATTGGAGCCAACTTGTGCTCCCCTAACAACTCAAAAGAATACAGAGGCGGCGAAGCAGCGGTCAACAAAGTGACTTGCACAGGCGAGTGACGTCGAATCGAATGCCCCGGCGTCCGCACTGCAGGCTTTTTATCTTTTGGCGCGCGTGGTTCTCGAAACGTCGATTCGCATCGAGAACATAGTAGATCCAAGAAGATTATTCTGGGCTGTTCACGTTAGATCGGAATGCTCTCCCTATCACAACAGATAACACATGCGGCACAGAAAGAAAGAATGGAACACGCGCTTCCCTTGGCGCAGAGATAACACAGACCGGCGCAGCCGGGCGGTAAAAGCAAAACACAAATAAACGAACCCAAGGTATGGTTCGCGGCATTACCCCCCCCTCTAAGAGTGCATCGACCCGATGCTAACATAAGCGACAGTCCGAACAAATGAAAATAAAAGTTCGTCATCGTCCGTAGAAAGGTTTTAAGCGAACCACGTGGACGACTTCAGGCCGCGTGCGTCGTCGTGATGTGCCGGAGTCACCATCGGGGATCACTTCGTAGGTAAGTTGGCTAACACGTCGTAGAATCCGGTATGGTCCGAAATACCTTCGCAGGAGCTTCTCACTGAGTCCGCGTCGTCGGATGGGAGTCCAAACCCACACACGATCCCCTGGTTGGTACTCGGCGTCTCGGCGTCGGAGGTTGTAGCGGCCCGCATCCACCAGCTGCTGGTCCGTTATACGAACTCGAGCGAGCTGGCGGGCCTCCTCCGCACGTTGAAGATATCCGTGGACGTCGGCGTTGAGGTCGTCGTCTTCCACGTGCGGAAGCATGGCGTCGAGCATCGTAGTCGGCCTTCTACCGTAGACAAGCTCGAACGGCGTCAGCTGTGTCGTCTCCTGAATAGCCGTGTTGTACGCAAACGTGACATACGGGAGCACTTCGTCCCAAGTCTTATGTTCAACGTCAACGTACATTGACAGCATATCTGCGATTGTCTTGTTCAGACGTTCTGTTAGTCCGTTCGTTTGGGGGTGGTACGCCGTCGTTCTTCGGTGATCCGTGTTGCTGTAGCGTAATACTCCTTGCATCAGCTCCGCAGTAAATGCCGTTCCGCGGTCTGTGATTAGGACTTCCGGGGCTCCATGTCGCAGCACAACTTGGCTTATAAAGAACTTCGCCACTTCTTGTGCAGTACCCCTCGGAAGAGCGGCGGTCTCTGCGTAGCGCGTCATGTAGTCTGTCGCTACGACAATCCACTTGTTCTGTGATCGTGACGTAGGGAACGGGCCTAAAAGGTCCATTCCAATCTGTTGAAATGGTCTCGATGGGACGGCGATCGGTTGCAGAAGTCCGGCGGGTCTTGTCGGCGGCGTTTTTCGTCGCTGGCAGTCACGGCAGCTCCGGACGTAGTGGGTGACGTCAGAGGTAAGGCCGGGCCAGTAGTACCTCGCCTTGATTTTTCCGATAGTGCGGGCTGTGCCCAGATGTCCGGAAGACGGGTCGTCGTGGCACGCTTCCAAAATTTCGTCACGAAGGTCCGCGGGGATGACGAGAAGGTAATTCGCTCTTGTTCCGGGGCTGAAATTCTTCTTCACAAGGACGGAGTTTCTCAGGCTGAATGCTGGTAAGCTGCGTTTGAAGGTCCTAGGAACGGCAACGTCGCATCCCTCGAGGTACTCGATTATGACGCGTAAGTCGGGGTCGGCACGCTGCTGGGCGGCTAGGTCGCTCTCCGTCACGATCCCGAAGAACGCGCTGTCTTCATCAGAGTCTTGTGGTGGTGGGTCGACGGGGGCGCGGGACAGGCAGTCGGCGTCGGAGTGTTTCCTGCCGGATTTATAAACGACTGTAACGTCGAACTCCTGCAGGCGCAAGCTCCACCGCCCAAGACGGCCAGAGGGGTCCTTCAAATTGGCGAGCCAACACAGCGCATGGTGGTCTGTTACAACCTTGAATGGCCTTCCATACACGTATGGGCGAAATTTTGAAATCGCCCATATAATAGCCAGGCACTCTTTCTCAGAGGCAGAATAGTTTTTCTCCTCCTTCGACAGACCACGGCTAGCATAGGCGATTACCCTTTCGCAGCCGCTTTGCTTTTGGACAAGGACGGCACCCAAGCCTATATCACTGGCGTCCGTATGCATTTCCGTTTCGGCATTTCCGTCGAAATGAGCGAGCACGGGCGGGCTTTGCAGGCGTTTTTGCAGCTCGCCGAATGCTTTTTCTTGGTCGTTTTCCCAGCTGAAAGGGGTGCTATCTTTCGTCAAGCGCGTGAGTGGCTCTGCAATGCGTGCGAAGTTTGCGACGAAGCGCCGGTAGTATGCGCACAGCCCGAGAAATCTCCGCACGCCCTTCTTGTCTTTCGGCCTAGGGAAGTTCGCGATAGCTGAAGTTTTTGCCGGGTCAGGTAGGACTCCCGCGGCGTTGACGACGTGGCCCAAGAACTTGAGTTCCCCGTATGCGAAACGGCACTTTTCAGGCTTCAGCGTCAACCCCGACGTACGAATGGCCTCGAGTACAGACTCCAACCTTGCAAGGTGTTCGTCGAAAGTCCGGGCGAATACCACTACGTCGTCGAGGTATACGAGGCAGGTGTGCCACTTAAGGCCAGCTAGCACAGTGTCCATGACTCTTTGAAATGTCGCTGGTGCTGTGCACAGCCCAAACGGCATCACCTTGAACTCGTATAGGCCGTCTGGGGTTATAAATGCAGTCTTCTCTCGGTCTCTCTCGTCCACTTCAATTTGCCAGTAGCCGGTCTTCAGGTCCATCGATGAGAAGTACTTCGCGTGGCAGAGGTGGTCGAGGGCGTCGTCGATTCGGGGGAGGGGGTACACGTCCTTTTTCGTGATTTTGTTCAGTCGCCGGTAGTCAACGCAAAACCTTAATGTGCCGTCTTTTTTCTTTACGAGTACGACGGGCGCAGCCCAGGGGCTTTTCGATGGCTGTATAATGTCATCGCTCAGCATGTCGTCGACTTGAGTCCGGATGGCTTCCCGTTCGTGTGAAGAGACGCGGTACGGTGACTGTCGGGTAGGTCGGGCTCCATCTTCGGTTATTATTCGGTGCTTCGCTAGAGGGGTCTGACGTAGTTTTGCGCTCGACGAAAAACATTCGCTATAGCGACGCAGCAAAGCCAATAATTTTTTCCGTTGTTCTTGCGGTAGCGCCGGATTCACGTCGAATGGCTGCGGGAGCTTGAATGTTTCTACGGGTGTGCGTTCAAAGTCGGCGACTGCGATCACATCACTTGCTTCTTGCGTTTCTTCGAGGAACGCAATTGCAGCTCCCTTGTTTAAATGCTGGTACTCTTCGGTGAAATTAGTGACCAAAACGTGAGATTGGCGTTGCTTAAAGTGCGCAATGCCTCTTGCGACGGAGACACCGCGGTCGAGAAGCAACCTTCGATCACTCTCTACGATAGCGTCGATGTCAGAAGCAGCATCCTCACAGTAGACGGCGATCATCAAGCTTGCGCGGGGTGGCAGGGTGATGTGATCGTCGGCGATCCTGACAGCAGCACGGTGATCGGGGTTCGGCTGCGGCGTCGTGGAGTGATTGGAGGAAAATGTTATCGACTTGGTCTGCAGATCAATTATTGCGCCGTTGTCCGTCAAAAAGTCCATTCCGAGAATCACGTCGCGGGAGCAGTTAGGCAGAACGACGAACGCCGCAGGGTACGTTGTGCCGTCTATGGTGACGCGCGATGTGCACGTTCCACTTGGCGTCACGAGGTGGCCTCCTGCTGTGCGTATGTGCGGACCGTCCCATCTGGTCATAACTTTCTTCAGTTTAGACGCAAATGGTCCGCTCATTACCGAATAGTCAGCTCCCGTGTCTACGAGGGCGACTACGTCAAAGCCGTCGATGGACACCTTGACGTCAGATGCAGTCGTCCTCGAGTTGCGGGTTCGTCGGGGCGTCGTATCTCTGCTTGTACGTGTTGATGGTCGGGCACTGTGCATCGTCGTTGTCGTCGTCTTCTCAACGGACGTCTTGGTCAGGTCGGGTACGCGTCGCGCCGTGTAGCTGTCGTCGTGTTCAGGAGTCTCGTTAGGGCTAGGTCGGGTCGTCGGGATGAGGGCATGTCGTGAATGATGGTCTTCAGCTAGTCGCTGCGTCGTTGGAGGGTTTTCATTTTTCCGCCGTTGTGCAACTTTACCTCCCGAAGTTGCTGCTTTTAGTTTCCCCCGCGTGGGCTGGGGGACCTTCCACGTGAGAAGTCAGCAGTGCTGCGGCGGTTTGGTGACTGAGACGGGTAGGGCGACGGTGAACGGTTGAAGCGGGCTGGTCCTCGGTTGGTGTTGGAGAGGTATTCTTCGATCTCAGCAGGGCGCTGGCCGTATCGGGGGCGTGGGGCGTCGACGGAGAACCCTCGCAAACCGAGCCTCTTGTAGGGACAGCGACGGTAGATGTGGTCGGCCTCTCCGCAGTGGTAGCACAGCGGGCGATTGTCGGGCGTTCGCCACACGTCGGTCTTCCTTGGCGTCTGGTATTGGTCTACAGGGCGTCGGGCGGGCGGCGTTGGACGGCGGTATGGCTCAGCCTCTTGACGACGGGTTGGAGCAGGGCGGGGTTGACGAACAGCCGAGGAGTAGGTCATGGCTTGTGGTTCGCGGGGTGCTTCCGACGGCGTAGAAGTTCCCAGTGCGTTTTGGACTTCTTCTCGGATTACGTCGGTCAGGGAAGCCACTTGAGGTTGCGGCGTCGTTGGAAAAAGCTTCCGAAGCTCCTCCCTGACCACTGCTCGGATGGTCTCTCGCAATGTATCGGAGCTTCCATTTGCAGCACCGATGGTCTCCGAGAACAGCGCGTTGACGGGGCGGTCGTACTGCCTGGTTCGAATTTCTAGCGTCTTCTCCATCGCGGCCGCCTCAGACGCGAATTCGGCCACTGTCTTCGGAGGGTTACGGACTAGACAAGCAAAAAGCTCTTGCTTCACTCCTCGCATTAGAAACCTGAGCTTCTTTTCCTCGGTCATTTCAGGGTCCGCACGACGAAAAAGTCGCTTCATCTCCTCAACGAAAATCACGACTCCTTCGTTGGGGTGCTGCGTTCGAGTTTCAAGCAAAAGCGCGGCTCGCTCTTTTCTCACCACGGTAGTGAAGGTCTTAAGGAACTCCCTCTTGAATTGAGTCCAGTCGGTCAAAGAGCTCTCATGGTTCTCGAACCAAGTTCGAGCAGCATCTTCTAAGTAAAAGAAGACATGCCGGAACGTTTCTTCATCGTCCCACCTGTTGAAGATGCGGACGCGCTCCAACTTCTCCAACCATTCTTCGGGGTCTTCAGCGGGGGCTCCCCGGAACGATGGCGGTTCTCGGGGCTGCTGCAGGATGATTGGCGACGTTGTTTCTTGCACCATGGTGTTGGTTGCAGCGTTCCTTCTCTTGGGCCCTTCTGGCAGAAGACCGAACTCGGGCGGTAAATCTTGCAGGCGGGGGCTGGCTCTTGTTGGACTGGCTTGGCGGCTTTTCGAGGTTGTAGTGGGCATGAAGGGTGCGTACCCAGCACCTCCACCAGATGTCACGAAGACAAG
Organism: Haemaphysalis longicornis; assembly: GCF_048455015.1. Lineage (NCBI taxonomy): Eukaryota > Metazoa > Arthropoda > Arachnida > Ixodida > Ixodidae > Haemaphysalis > Haemaphysalis longicornis. Next base: position 202,313 of record NW_027526449.1, read on the forward strand.
GACGATGCAGTGGTGTTGAATGACAAACACGTTTATTGGAGCCAACTTGTGCTCCCCTAACAACTCAAAAGAATACAGAGGCGGCGAAGCAGCGGTCAACAAAGTGACTTGCACAGGCGAGTGACGTCGAATCGAATGCCCCGGCGTCCGCACTGCAGGCTTTTTATCTTTTGGCGCGCGTGGTTCTCGAAACGTCGATTCGCATCGAGAACATAGTAGATCCAAGAAGATTATTCTGGGCTGTTCACGTTAGATCGGAATGCTCTCCCTATCACAACAGATAACACATGCGGCACAGAAAGAAAGAATGGAACACGCGCTTCCCTTGGCGCAGAGATAACACAGACCGGCGCAGCCGGGCGGTAAAAGCAAAACACAAATAAACGAACCCAAGGTATGGTTCGCGGCAATATCGCTTTCGGCAGAACATTGGCCACAAGACAGCAAAGAAACGTTTGCCTTCAAAATGCTGGCTACTTTCGTCTGGGAGTCATGAATCTTTTTTATTGTGTTTGTGAGGATTGCTTTCTGCGGGGTATTACGCCAATATTTCTGTCTGACTGTTCATTCTGCCTAGTGATGTTACTAATGGGGGTGCTTGTCGTGGTGCGGGAAACACAAAATGACGTTTAAGCCGTCAGTTTGGTCTTTTCACTTTGTATACTGTTGGAAGACATATGACTAGCTATACAAAAAACGTTTCAAAAAGATGTGACGTACATAAATGTCGGCCATGACAACCCGAGCAGGACTACGCGCCACATACTCCTTCGTCTTCGTCAGCGGTGGGGAAGCAGAACGCTATGCAGCATTGTTAGCTTTGTCTTTTCCATCACAATACGTACAGAAAAAACTAAAGGCAGATTGAGATTGAGGCATTTACCTCACCAATCGACGTACAGCAAGCCCTGAGAGTAAGAAAGATTTTGGCTTAAAAAATGCAGTTAAATTTCAGGAATCCTCCCTTTCAGGGGAAATACACTAAAGCTGTTCAGACCCCTATTTTAACTAAGACGTTTGACAAAGCCGAACTGTGTTTGAATTTTCTGCAAGTTCTGGTGACACTCCCTCGTCTCCATAACACTAAAACAAACAAGTTCATTGTTTTGTTGGTTGTGCATTCAGCGTTCGCGGTCAAGAAGACGCTTTGCTGCACGGGTGAAAGGAAAGCTTAATAGAGGCCCGTAGCTGTTCTCCGCATTGCTAGAATTGTGGCGGAAACACTGTTTATTACGTCATTGTGACGGTCGCTCGAACAGCGTCGCCGCCACAGAGCTAAAGGCAGGCTCACCGAGATCTAGCATCAATCCTCGGCCTCGCCAGTGAGGAGTGGTTGAGTGGAACGGTATAGAAAAGACGAGAGTGAGCATGGGGGACGCGAACAGTGAGGGCAAACGTGCGTGAATGGGCGCCCGCGTAGGGTCTCGTTTTGCTGCGTCAGTGAACGAATACGTGGCTACTCTCAAGCTTTTCTTTTTTCACAATGCTTGGCAGGTTTTGAGCAGCTGCGCTAGAGGATATCAAGGTCTCGAATGATTGCTGTGAATAGGAGCACTCGCCTCATCATACAAAGGCGTATGTTTCTGAATCAACGCGAACCGCCATAGCCAGGGGCAAGGCCGTGTCTGGAAGGGACACGAAAGTGCAAAGCAAGTGGCTTATATCAGTAAGTTAGGGTCAGTAATATTTTCCAAAACTTACGGTATCAGCAGTTGCTGAATGACAGTGATAACGCCTAATGTGTGAAAAGAGGTATTTTCATCTAGTGCATCTTCCAAGCACCAATTTTTCACACAGGGAATCGCAAATGGTAAAACGACTGGTGTAAAATATTTGAACGTTATTCCGGAAGAAACCAAAGGCAGAGATATTTAGTTCCAAACAAAATATATGCAGTAATATATGAGGGGCCCGTGGTGCTTACAAGCCACAGAGCTCTGCAAGCAAGCATTACAAACTAGTAGGCCTCATCGTAAGTGGAAAGCTATGCTTCCATGTGAATTTTGTTGAAATGTGTTCCCTTGCGGTACAAGCTGAGTGAGATGGTGCATGCGGGAGAACGGGAGAGCCTATGGTAGCTACATACCGCTAACGGCTATAAATGTAAACAGTATCCTCAGGAAAAAAATTGTGACGATTTGTACAATCGGCTACTCTCTTTAGTCACTCTGGCAGTCAGCTTCATTGACGGCGAGTTGAGCGTCTTTTTTACTCATTCTCTCAGGAAGCAGTACATCGACAAAAATAATTGTTAGGAACCACGAAAAACTGGTGCTCAATGTCTGACTTTGCCTTAGCGCCTACTTTTTAAGACGCCCGCAATACTTTTTAGAGCGACACTAATTATTTATAGCCGGTGTGTGTATCTCTTATGCGTTTTCTGTAAGTACCCAGTCCAGAAAACGCCGGCGAGCAAAGGCCGGGTTCGGAGAGAGGATGTGGCGCAGCCGCAGCTGAGGTGCGGTAGATGGTGTGGATTTATGTAGGTGGCGGTGAACCCCGGATAAAGGTGAAGGATGGAAGTAGAGCATGCAGAAGCAGTCAAGTGTCGAGAGAGGGTGGACTGAATGTTACGTCACAGAGTAGTAGTGCGGGAGTGTTGGTACATACTCATAATCAACAACAGCGCTTGAACGGGACCTAAGTGACAGCGCTGAGCCTTTCCCTTCTTCTGTCTCGTTAAAGCACTGTTGTTTAATATCAGTGACACCGAAGCTTGGTGCTTCATCGGGGAACTGCAGAGAATAAGAGAGAAATGGCGCAGAGTGGCGCCATTCGAGGCTCAGCAGAGGTTGCAAAAACTGTGGCACCAGTGTTCCGCGCAGCATTAGGGACATGAAGATTAGGGGGCACGGCGGAGCTGCAATGGAAGCGCGCCCAGGAAGAAGAAAGTATCACGCCGAACGCGACACAGCCGCTCTTGCCGCCAATCATGACGACACCGCCGGGCGGCCAGAGGCAGCACTTTTGTGCAGTACTCTTGACGGCACCTTGGTCAATCATGTTTTGTTCCGGGAAGATGTGTTATCCAACAGAACCAAAACCAGTTAGCTGGTTAACACTCACCATATCAATGGTTCGATCCACCAATTTGGCCGAAGCACAACGTTGAGGGTCCTCTGGTCTGGCGAAACGTGGTCAAAAACTATCTCAACCTACTTGATGACCCACACCCCTAGAGGAAAAAAGAATCTTTTGAGAGTAGCCTAAGTTCTATGACTATGGCAAAACTATATGTTACCTCCCACGAGTAGATCACTAAAAAAGCGCGCATTAGATAAAGCCCATGTGCAGGATGGGCAATTTAAACACTTACAGAACAGGTACCCCTGAGAGACAAAAAAAGTGAAAAAACAGAGAAAAGAAAACAAGGGTCTGATAAGTACACGATTAAAGATTGGGTAGTACGAATTTTAAAAAGTGCGCCATTTATTTTCTAGTGTAGCCACTAAAATTATGTTTACTTTTAGTTGCCTCTAATCTTTGCGAGAAAATTAAGAGCCAGTTAGAAGAGTACTCGAAAACGGAGGTAACCAGAATCACTTACGTAGAGAACAAGGCAGCGGCTGGGCGCTGTGCGACGTGCTCTTACTGACACAAATATATAAAAGTGAAAGCAAAATTTTTGTGTTTGGGTATTTATTTTGTAGCAGGCGAGGCAGCCTTCCGTTTCAAGGCAAAGCCTAGAAATATCGGGCACGCGGGACCTTGTAGTTGAGACCGGGTTATCCAAGGTTTGCCGTATTTCATTACATCAAGCCGGAAGGTTGCCGTTCTCCACGTATTTGGCCGCTATAGGATGTTCAAGTGGGCAGAATAATCAAACGTGTTTCGAACCTAGGCTGTATATGGTTAGGATCCAGTAGACTATCTCCGCAAACGTAAACCAATAGATTTCCTCTTTGCTACAACAGACACCTCCTTCAGAAGTTAGGAAAATTATGAAAGGAGACGCTTATACAGCCAAAACCATTCCGAACCACGTACTTGTAAACATTGTGCCTTATTCATACTTGAGGCAAAACATGGACATACGTTATGCTAGCAGCTGTCTTTTATTGAAATTATATTTACGCTTGATTTTTCTGATAGCTCATAAAAATGCGCCATGAAAGCAATATTTTGTTCGAAAAATACAAAAAGGTCTCGTATCTGAGCCTAGATTTAATGGCGATTTTTCAAGTCTAACGGTGACAAAACGTTCCAATAAATAGCGCGCGAGCAGTGGGACGCGAGAAACTGAGATTTTTCCAAAGCTAGCTTGCGTTTGTCGTGCGAAGAGTAAGGCGGAATGGGGTTAGAATAAGAGGTCGGCGGTGGTGAGAGGCATTTCCGCTACACAAGAGGAAACAGACTGTCATCTTTGGACGACATTTGCATCAAAGTGAACAAATGCGCGGTGCATGTCATTCGTTCTGAAGATGAAGAGCAGCAACAGAAGGAATTTCGGTGCTTTGTTTGAAGGTAAACGATCCAGGGACGCAACCGACACTCAAAAACGAACTATAGCTACATCTTCGCTGGCTTACATCTTCAGTGAGAAGTACATTTGCAGTGAGTACGCCTGTGGTTGCGAATGCGAGCTGGGTACAGTATTAAAACACAAGGCCCAGTAGTCATTGCAGGAGATAGCAATGCTTTTCTGTGATGTACTCAATGCGTGCCACAGTCGCAATCCACGTATTTTAGTTTTGATGTGCATAACAAAACACCCGCATATTCGATGAATCTAATCAGCGGAATTCCCGCACAGTTGACCAATGTCTTAATCACAAACAAGCAAAGACGGGCTAGTCATGTTTAGCTAACGCCTAAATGGCAAAATTCTAGATGCTAGGCGTTTCCTAAAGCAACAGGAAGCATGTAAAGAATGTGCTGTACCCCGCTTGCAACCAGTGGTGTTAGAAAAAGATTTGTTTTGCAACGTTTATGTACTGTAGCAGCTGTCGTATGCAGGCCTTCAAAGGCTTCCTTATATTGTTATTCGGCCTGCAGGAAAAACACGGTTGCTGATAGAGCATAGGGAGGATGTGAAGTGTTACACCACTTTTGTAAGTCAAAACCACTCTTTTTACATTCCGTTTTTGTTCCGGTTACAAAACACGGCAATATTCATCCCGTAAACCCTTCGCTAATGTTGTATCTGAGAAGTTTGTACGGAAGTTTGTGTTTTCGAAGTTTGGTACTACCCTGTCATAGAAACATCTTTTCAATTTGGGTTCTCTGTTTCAGAAACGGAAACTGAAATTTAAAAGCGATAAAGTATACGCGGAATGTTTGTTGAGGTACCTTTTAAATATGGCTCAAAATGGTGCCAAAACTGTAGTAAATGTATTGTTTAGTGGCCGGAATTACTGGAAAACTTCGCAAATAAACGTTGAATATTTGGGAATTTCTTAAGACTCAGGCAGAAAACCGCAATTGAATTCAACGTGGTAGAGGAACAGATATAAGCCCACACGCGATAACCGTACAATGACGTAACATAACTAAAAAAATGCATCAAATATGTCTTTTCTTAGCAAATCTCATTCGCTCCGGTAACTCAGACAGCTGTCAATTTGACGTCTTTTTTGTCTACGTCTGCTCTCATAGGCATTGTTCAGGAGGCTTTGCAAATCGTCTTTGTATTGACGCGGGTTTTAAAACGTCTTTTTGTACGAAAACTGTCCGTTGGCTGCTCAGGAAGACATTGAGACTGGGCTCGCGTTTTGCGAAACCACGGAGCCAGAGGCAATGAAGAAACACCTGGACGTTCTCGTGGCGCTAGTGGCCTTTGCAGGCTTCACAAATGGTAAGGGTCGCGCAACTTTCAAGGTGATTTGTTTGACATCTGAACTTCAGTGTAGTGAATAAAAATTCCCAACTCTTATCTAGGCATTACCGAAAATTAATGATAAAAATAATAAATTTCGCAGCTTAGCCTACCAAAAAACGCATGGCCATTACAATTACAACAATGTTATGAAAGCAAAGCATTTCTGAAGGTTGCCAATTATTTTAATGGTGTCTTTATTACCAGGGGCCACCATATCTGTGGAGAAAAAATGTTACAATCACTTATTATGATTCGAAATACATGTTTATGAGCATCCAAAATTTGTTCTGTAGCAAAGCCTACAACCCCAAATAATTGGCGTATGATGTTCACCTTTGTCGTAAGTGCAGTGTCTTATTGCCTGCTTTTGAAGGCGCAATACCGGTTATAGAAACCTATGTTGTGGGAAATGGTGTTGCTGCGTACGAACTCTTCGTAAACCGAGGTTAATTTTCCTTGAAAGGGAGGTTTGGCAAATATGCTCTGCACAAATATATATTACTGCTAAGGAAGTTGCTAAACGTGATCGTGAGAATTTTTCATTGAATTTTCCTATATATTGAGCCTTACGTCGCGGGAAGGCAACAGAAAATATAAATGCCCAGAAACGCCAAATTATTTGAAATATAAATGATTCCTTCTAAGTTGTACCTTACAAAGGTAACTTCTGCTCGCTTCAATAGGTTTGTGTTTGTGGGACCTAACAAAACATGGTGGTTTGTTCTCAAAAGTTCGTAAAAGTTCACATAATAAAACCAAATAAAATACGCTACACTTTTATATAGCCTTATCCTTCTAACAACCACCGTTTATACGTAATGCATATGTTATCACAAATGACAGAGAAACGCCTAACAGCGTTTCGGCATTGCAACTTTTCATCAGCCTACCAGAAAATTATGGCTGAGGCGTTACCAAACATTGGCCTTACTCATTATAGCTTTGATATCCGTTCATTGAAAAACTATACCTTGCATTATTCAAATCCCATACGATCCCCCTAAGCCATATTTGCGCGTCTGAACAGGGGCCACTCAAGACGTAGTAAAGGGAATGCAGTACCCTAGGTTAGAGCTTGTGAAAAATATTTGTTCCAAGACTCGACTGCACTATAAAATTATACTTCCTGAAACATTGCATTGTGCTTTGCAAGGTATTCGTTTGTTCGTTGCTTCGTTTAGTTCGGAAACAGCAGAGAAAATATATTGGTGTATATGTTGATACTCTGCCACTAAAACAGTTAAGACAAATAACGCAAACACGTTGCATGCAAATATTTTAGGTTCCCTTGCGACAATGGGCATACAAAATAGCCGATGTAGATGATTCTTCGAACTTGAAATAGGCTGTTTACGCGGTACGCGGAGTAAAAATGAAATAAACAGAAAATATTCACTCAGGTAATGGACGCAATTTTGCGAAAAAAAACTAATTACAACTTCGAGAATGTGCGTAGCCTGGCGCCTGGTTCGTTCAGTGGCATGTTGGCAAGAAGTAGCGGCGATAATCCTGGCCCACTTGCTTATAAAAATAGAAAGAAATGTTCTTTTCACACCACGAATATTATACGCCGTGACAATTACGACGTTATTTGGAAACTACTTAGCTGCATGCCATGTTCAGCTTCATCCCCTGCGACTAAAGGACTTGGTAATTGCTATCGCACTCGGCAGGACCAGTTTTATCGCAGAATGGTACCGAGGACCTGCGTAGGCTGAGGTGACATTCCCTGCTGCTCGTAATAAACTACTGCTGGCCCTAGCGCACACTACTCATATTTTTATTGCTGTTTTTCAGGAAGCAATCACCGATTTTTAATAGGACTTTTCGGATAAAGTTTTACCATTAAGCCCACAAACAAACTGGCCGACGCATATAACTTAAGAAAAATCCTGCTCTAGATGCAGCAAATTTAGGCTCTCCTTTTATCAGTCCTTTGCGTGCCGGTTTCTGTAAAAAATAAACAAAGTGGTTTAGTCATCTTTGAGACAATCATTTTTGCTTACTAAAAATTTAGAAATTGATCTGTTTACCAACGATAATACTGCTATAAATAGATCGGACGTTTGCTGATGAATATGCTGTGAAAACCACTACGTTTGCGACAAAAAAATCATGTTTTTCGATAAGAAATCATGCATAGACAACCTACCCCAAAAAGAAAAAAAAAATTGTTCCCTCCCTACTTACTAAAAATACTTAACAGAAAACTTCCGGACTTGTTGTGCAGTTTCTAAACGTTTTAACGATACGATGTCGGATCGTTTAAACGCGCCATCGTCATTCCTTGATCCTTTTTTTCACCAACAAGGAGAGGAAAGTGGGCGCGTTTGCCTACATTATTTTGGCAAGAAAATAGCGCTAAAAACCACAGGGACCACAGAAACTAGATGTACACAAGCCACTGTAATCAATTGGGTTTAGAAGGTTACATCTTTTTTCTTTTGCGTGTTTTCCTCTTCTTTCTGTTTACAAGAGAAGCCATGAATAAGCGCCTTTTTATAGGCATATATCTCGGATTGACAATCGTATGCTCGTTTATGCTCAGCCTCATGGCGTGCCAAGCACAGTCAAAACGCCCTTAATTTGGTGAAGTTACGCTGAATAATATCATCGTAAACTTTTACTGATCGGAATATACTCGTTTGACGAGTTTTATACCTAACTCCCCTCTTTTGTGGTTGCCAGTTGGGGAGTAGCTCGAAAAGCGAAAAACAACTCGTCAGAATGCTTTTTCTTTCTGCTATGCACCTGGGGAGTTTGCGCTTGAGCAGCGAGTTTTTTAAAAGCCATCAAAAAAAGGGAGGGGGCGATGGTTTTGTGTGGACATCTATTTGGGGCCCCATTTGTACTTTTGTCCCCATAGACCGACAGTATAAGTTTAACACGTTTTTTAGAAGTCGCAGGTAGAAATAAAAGCGATGGTTTTCTAATCGGTTGTCCACGGATGAGGAATTTCAGAATAAGTATAAGGTGGACTGCATGCACGTGCGTGTGAAATGTTATTTCTGCTGATGTTTCGGAATGAAAGCAAATGTAAAAATATCTTTCCGGCCTATTCGCTGTTTCCTGCACTTTTACTGCTCTGCTTGCCGTGGAATTGTTTCATTCCGCCCTTTGCGCACCTAATGCGCCTGTGATTTTTTCTCGCTAGCGTTTGCGACGTAACTACGATCTACTGCCGTATGCTGCGATATGGGAGATGTCCATTAGATGAAATTTTGCTGTAGAAAAATGTGTTTCTGTGCACCCGAGCACAGGAAAAATATCCGAGGTACCGTTTGTTGCGAAACAACAAAGACGCCTCTTCTAGTGAGGTTGTCGCTGATGGGCAAACTAAGGTGTAGCTTGAGTACAGAAGTCCCGAAAGCTGCACATGCCAATCAGTGATCGGGGGAGGGGGGGGGGGGTTAGGGAATAAACCATTCGTTTCAAGGAGCACTAGTGTTTCAGTTTCTTTGTACGGCGAAGTCTGTCCTGTGCTTGTAAATGAGCGGTTTTTTTTTTTGTAAATGTGGGGTTTTTTGAATAAACCATTGCTAAAGCAAACAGTTACGCAAAAGCGCAGGTACCATATACTAAAAAAAACTACGGATGATTACAATGTGATTGTAGTCCGAAATTGGGACTGCAGCTGTTTCAGTATCTTTTTATAGCGATAAAATTGAGGCAAATAAAAAGTTGGGAGATGCATGCATGTCACTCACAAAGAACCCTATTTTCAAAGCAGCTCTGGGTTTCTGTAGAGAGCCCACGCTGAGCCTCAGCTAGAGTAGCGCGCCTTAGCAGCAGCGGTTAGACGAAGCGCTTGCACGGGTTTGCGCTAGCCATTATTTTTTACAGAAGCGGCGGAGGGACTATTGTTTCGAGAACTGGACTGTGACAGAGGGGACGGGCCTTGACGAGCTCCACTCTAAAATACCAAATGGACGTTTAACCTGCCTTCTGTCGTGCGAGTGTAATCTGGGAGTTTTTCAAGTGGATTACATATGATTACTTAAAACATGCACCCCGCAGTAGTACGCGGGGGCAGTCGTAAATTCATTTAAAATAAAGTAATAAAAGATTCATGGGTAATCGTCAAGAAACGTGTTAGCTTTTTTTCCTGTCACCCTCGCGAAGTTTTATGACCGGGTCAATAGGCACGCCCGTGGCTGGTTTAAAGGACCGCTAAAATACGGCCATTTTCTCGAACGAAGCCCACGTTTTTTGGTTTTTCACCATGTCAGCGGTAAACCTGTTTCTCACCTAACAAGCATCATTGGCTGCCTATAGCGCCATTTTGCTGTTTCACGAGTGTCGGTGTTTTTTGTTAATGCTGCTTCCCAATACATCCTATTTTGTGCCGGCTCGGCGCTTGCACTCCCTTGGCCCTCCATTGTACGGTGAGACATACATTGATTTTGATTGAGTATGTGGTTTAAACGCGCCCCACGCTACACAGGCGATAAGGCACGCCGTAGTGGCGGGCTCCGGATTAAGTTTGACCACCTGAGAATCTTTAATGTGCGCCGAAAATCTCGAACACGCAGCCGTGTTTCTCTTTTTCGACTCGATCAGAAAAGCGGCCTCCGCTGCTTTAACCGCGTCCCTTAAGATCAGCATATACTCTTGGACAAACGGCAAGGAAATGCAGCGAAGGCGTGCGGAAGTGAAGAGCCGTGGCTTAAACGTGCAAACAGGCCGGCCGTTTGCACAAAGTCATTGTCCATTGCTGTCAAACTCGGCTTGCCGTCCACCTCTCTTCGGAGGATATACCGTTTTTTTTTGTGCATCTGCGGTTTTCTCTGAAAAAACAGATTTAGGGGCGACATTTTTTGCCGAAGTGGCCTCAGTTTATTGCTCACACAGAGAAGAGCACGAGCCGTGAAAGGCCCACTAGCGAAAATGCACGAAGCAGCGTAGCCCCCTAGTCCACCCACTTTGCCATTGCGGATGTTTGATATTTTTTGAAATCATTGATATGATCAGATACTCTTGTGAGGACGGGGCTCCTCAAACGCCCAGCGAAGGCTGCCGGATAAGGATACACGTGATTTTCTGGGGTGTATTTTAGCGATGTGAAATGAAGGGAGCGATTCCTTTAAAAAGTACAGATAAGACGAAAGAAGACGAACTTTCGCAAATGCCTGGGTATTTTCGCTTGGTAGTGTATAATACTGACCCGCCCTTTTTTGCTCATATTAGCAAACACACGCAATGTTTTTGTTTTTGTTTTTGGCTACGCATACGAATGTGTTTTCCGAAACAGTAAAATAGCGTTTTAGAGGTGAAAATGCTAATTACGGTTTTATCAACTGACAAACAAAAGCGTCAATGGACGCTCTCTTTGGGTTGTAGGACGTAACGTATCTACTTATACTCCAAGTGGGCCGTGCTAGCAATGGTAAAAAAAAATACCAGATTTAACTTCATTGCTCACATAAAAAAATCAAAATACATTTGCTATTGTATTTTAGTGTAAGTAGCAATAAAAAAATTTGTATTTGAGCATACAAGGTTATTGTACGCAATGACCAACGAATTTATTTAAAAAACATGCACCCCTTCTTCTCACAATCACAATGCTTGAACGTGAAGCTTTTCTCGTGAGAGATTCCTTGGCTGTCGTCCCGGGTAGGACTTTTCACTCTTTAACGGTTTTTATAAACTTGACTCGGTGAGCTTGGGACTTTCATACGCGCGCAGTTTTGCACTCCTGATCACAGGCGGCTTTGATTTTTGACCCTTGGCCATTTTGATTTCTCACCAAGGCGTCCTTCGCGCTGAAAACCTCGTCGTCGTTTGACAAAAGGGGTGCATAATTTTTGTAGCGGTGAGCTGCACTGGCCGAGCCTTGAGCAGTTTTCGCGTGGCTCCTGGAGAGCCATGCTGCGCATGCGCGAGGAGCAGTGGACGTCGCCACGGTGCACAGCTGGCGCTCTGGTGGCCAAGCGTAACGGTGCCCAAGGGTGAGCCTGTGGGCGTTTCAGCTTGACGAAAGTGGTGTGGTCCATCGAAGCCTTGCACGTGTCGCCGAACAAGTCAGTTTAAAATAGATTTATACGCCCAGTGGCTACGTCTATACCTAGTCGTGAGGCAAGTTATCTGTGTGTGGTTTGCTGGTGGACTTCAATGGTGCTCCAGACTCTCTTGGTTTTTCCTTTTAAGGGACACGTTTTAACCTGGGACTTAGCCAGTGTTTCCAACTGTACAGATGACCGAATGGGGGAAACCACCATTGATCTTGTGTATCAGAGGACAGACAATCAGTTCCAAATACTGCTTTGGGGCCACAGAGACGGCAGCGTGTTTACTACACTGACCACCAAAACTGTCCCTTTGTGGCAATAGAGAAGCAACCAGATGTTTGGGCAAAAAAAATAAATTTTTACGTGTGTCCCCATAAAGGCGTATACCGTGTGGGTCAGTGAAAACAGCAGTAAGCCTGATAATCAAGCTAATCCTAGACAAACCAGGGACACTAAGAATAACCAGCTCAAACCCTTAGCTCAAGCTACGTATATCCTAGCATAGCCGAGCTAAGCCACTGCTAATTTTTTTTTCTAATGTTTCCATGTCCCATGCACCCCTCTCCAAAATCCAAACGTCTATTGTGTCGGGAGTGGACGCAATCAGATACATCTCGGCCATCATAATGCGAGGGACTCAGGTTCGCTTTTAGACACAGGAAGCGTTTTTTTTTTCTTTCACATCTCCCACGACCATTTATCATTAACTGAGAAAGCTGGAGTTCCTGCAAAGATAGAAAAAAGCTTCGCTTTAGAATCGCACTAGGCTTCTTTTTTTTTGCAGAATGGACTTTTTCCTCATCTCTTTCACCCAATTTATCACTATATTGATAAAAAAAGAACTGCTGCCCTAAAAACACTTTACAAGTGTTTAGTTTTCTTCATTCGTGTATTGAGCGCACAGCGAGAAGATTTTTTTGCCAAATAATCAGCTTTGAGCTTGTGAAAGTCGTCCAGGCCAAACCTGTGAGCCACAAAAGGCGGCCGCAGCATATAGAAACAGTTTTTTTCTGATGTTGCTTGACTAATTAGCGCCAGTGGGTTTTAAATATATTTTACACCTGGTGTCCTAAGAATTCTTATTATTCTTTAAGTTTTTGGCTTTAAAGGTAAAATTAGCGGTCCCAGGAAGACAACTCGCATAGGGGGGGTACTGACTTCTGATCCCTCAGAAAGATATTGTGTCATTAGCTGTAGCCATCTGTGTATCAGCACTTTTCTTGAAAGTGGACGTCATGTCCACCCGCTGCAATAGAACGGGGGAGTTTTCCGGTTACATTTGTATTCACAACTATCAAACAATCATTCGCGTACGGTAAAACGTTCGGGCGCTAAATTATAGCGCACCTAATCCGTTTTGCGTGCGAGGAAAGCTCTGTAACTTGCATTTTTCCTAAGTAGCCTTCGTTTTTGTAATGTTGTTTGGCTAGGAAGACCTTTGGCCTAAGTGTTAGCGGGTAAGCCTTCGGCACGACCAAAAACTGCAACAAAATGGGTCGAGTGTTATTCCAAAAACGTTTGCACGTTTAAAAAGCCAACAGGGCAGTTTCTTGGTTCTAAAATTACAACCAATAATAAAAAGATAGCTTTGCGTTTGACCGCTTTTAAAACCCCATTGCATTGGCAGTAAACCAGAAATAAGCCCACTTGCGGTTTCTGTACAATTTTTGCTTATACTTCTTTTACCAGCAAAAGCGATGTGAAACTATATAAGCTTTTTTGCTGACACCCTTTTTATTTAAAAGATTGAAAACAAAAGCCAATTTTTTAAGCACTCCTAATGAGACTTACATTAAACAAAAGGAATGTTTTTGGTGAAAACAGCTACATCACAGCTTGTGAGTTTTACAAAAATCTTGATTTTGTTTTGTTATTTTTATGAATACGCAAGACAATGCTCTGCACGTTTTTGGTGTAATTGAAGGCTTTATAATGCTCTTATTATAAGTTTATGCTGCTGTAAGGTATATTGAGAAACTTTGAATTGTCTATCTCGGTAAAATCTAAGGATGTACTTGTGTGGAAGTAAATGCGGAAAGGATGTTTTAAGCCACCCGAAATCGTAATACGCATGAATTTAAAAGATGGAGAAGTACGCGTATTGCGAAATTTATATTCCTTTCCGCAGCGGATAAAGCCGCTGCTGGTGTTTTCTTTAGCATAAAAAAAATTGCCCGCAAACAACTTGTTTGCCGTTTTTTTCCTGTTTCATCCCGTCTTTTACGCAACTTATTGGGGGATAGCTATTAGAGCGTCGCTACCTATCGTTATGAAGGAATCACGAATTTCAATTGCATTTTACGTATCTCCCAGATTCGGAGCGGCGCTTGGTCGAAGGGAAGCATTTTACCTTAGTGTCCACTTAGAGAGGCGGGACAGGTTGAAAACTAGGTTAACAAGCTTTTTGTGGGCCAAACAGCGTACGCTCATGTGACTTGGCCAGAGTACTGTATTAGGAGGCTGTAATCTGTCATATTTGCGGATCGTTTTTTCCGAACTGGGACTAAAAAACTGGACACTAACTAAAACGAAATAAGGAAGCATGGGGCACAATTAGGTTTTTTATCGGCAGTATTAAGAACTTTCTTGAGTACAGTTTCTCAATGTCCCGGCAGGGTTTGTGTTATTCAACATGTTTAAAAAGTTCTACAAAGCACATTTCGGGTTTGTATGCGTTGTGTAAATGAAAACAAAAAATTTTTTGGCCCTCAAAGTGCGAGGACGTTTACTTGTTAATTATATATAATATTATTACTGGCATACTCTATTAGTATGAAGTGCACTAAAAGATGCAGGAGGACTGCAGAAAAAATCCCACAAAAGGTCAGGTTGACGAGGCTCCTGGCTCCCCACGCTGCTAGCGTACAAAAAAATATGTCTTATTGCCAAGAAAAATAACTATTTACACCTTCTTGTAATATTTTTCCGGAAAAACTAGATGTAATATTGCGAAAGTTTTGATTCAAATTTCTACTGACAAAATATTTTGTGCTTTTTTTCCCTTTAACAGCAGCCGCCCCTTGGACGGATCATTTGGACAAACAAACCACAAACAGCTATTGCAACAAACCCAAACAAAACGCAACCGCCCCCAACAGCTACAAGTGCCGCCGCAGCTACCACAATTCCCAACACAACAAACAACAACAACCACTACAACTACAACCACCAACAAAACACAAGGACAAAGGCCAGAAACTAGTAGAACAACCCTTCCAACAGCAACCGCCACTACCACCACCCAATAGAGGTGGTCCAGGGATTTCAGCAAGGATTTGGCGGAAGCTCTGGAGGAGGTTTTTGGCCGGGGCTTTAGTGGAGCTCCTGGCAAACACCCAAGCAAACTGGTTCCGGTTGGACCAAGAGCCGGCTACGGCCCTACAGGAGGCCTTACAGGAGGTCTCGGACGTAAGCAAACGCAGGGCCTGGTCTTGGAGGAGGTTTTACGTGGGGCCTGGGCACTTTGATCGGTGGAAATAGTGGTAGCCCAATGAAGCCCTAGTTTCAGGGTCAGTAAAACATTTTGCGGTAGGAATGCATGAAACCGTTTCCAAAGTTACCTGAAAGTGAAGGGGCGCTTCAGGCGTCCCGTTTTGCATTTAAAACCATATGCAGCAGATTTTTATGTTAAAGCTGGAAAAACTCTCCCAGTAGTACATGTGACTTGTAGGGCTCTAAAAAGTCCAGTTTTTCTGCGTTTATAAGTTTTTCTGTCCTTACAACGCGATTCTCTGACTTACATGAAGCTAGCTTTTTTTTTCATAATATGAATCTCGCAGTATATTAGATTTTTCCTCCGTAAGGCAGGTGGAGTTTATTATTAAATACCCCCGAGATTTTCAAACGATTCTGCAAAACGCACAATATTTTGCATGGATTCTCCATGTTTGCCTATAAATATATGGTTTTATAAATTAGGAAACTACATTCGGGCTGAGAGTGGTAGTGAAGGGGATAGGCTGGAAGTATTTTTTTTGCAAGAATTGGGGTCTGAATGCTTCTGGAAAATTGTTAGGTGCCTGGCAATGATGAAAACTATTGCACAGAAAACTTAACTACCAGTCCTCAATATTTGCCATTAGGCAAAATTGGCTAGTTAGCCTGGTAAGCTTCACAAACGCTCAAGGGCACGTAAAGGTTTTTCCGGATGTTTTCGAAAAGCCGGCTGTTTTCTGTTTTGTGGCATGTACTTAGTAGTTGATTGGGTATGAATTTTAAAAAACTGTAAACAAATAAACGCCTTCATTTGACTGGCGAAAAGACCAGTTTATGCTGCCTCTATTATTTTGAATCCACCTTAGTTTAAAATGTGATAGGCATTATTGATTTTTCGGTGTGCAAGGACGCGGCAGAAAAAAACCCAGGAATAAAACACTACCACCATAATGTTTTTGTGTGGGTTGGAAACCAAAAACATTTGCGCATAAACATGTCCAGAGCGATCCAAAATTGGCCGTCGGTTGCTGGCGATTTCCTCGGTCATGAGTGCGATAAGCTTTTATAGTCCATCCCCACTTGTTATTCGTGCAAGGAAAAAAAAATCTTTAAAATAAGAGCACTTACACGAAACTAGCACAAAAAAAAATTAGAATACACCTAGCTGATTTTTCTTGGCTTATAAAACTACTTATATTTTCGTCATATGCCTAACAGATAAACTTTTTTTCTCTGTATAAATACAAAACCAATCTTTGAAACCCTAGCTAATCACCCACGCGTGTTTTTGTACGGCTTATTTTTATTGCTTGTTTGAGGCCTAAAATACACAAAACTCGTTTTTCGTAATTAGGAGGACTAAGAAAACGGGAATTTTCGAACCTGCTACAAATTTTTCTTTAGGGACTAATTTTGCGTGAAAAATGTGTACAAAGACTTGCAAAAAGATGTCAGAAAAGGAGACCAACGTCAGGGAGTGGCAATTCATTGAAATACGGGGCGGCGCAAGAAAGGCTGCCACGTGAAACACGGAAACCGGTTCGTTGCTTGTACCCAATCAGTCGTGTATCGACTGCCGCTAGCTTGTGGCAAGGACTACATCGGGCAAACAGGCCGATGCCTGAACATATGGTTACGGGAACACCACAGTTCACCGGTGGGTAGGCCCTACACGCACCTGGCTTCGCACTGTAAAGAGTGCAAGGTACAGGGGGGGGGGGGGGGGTGCAAAGCCGTTTTCGAAAAAAACAACCGTGTTGTTTAGGCACAGGGGCAGGACACAAAGGGAGATAATAGATGCTTGGAATATCAGCCGGGAGGGGTTGGTGTGCGTGAGTCATCCTTCAGTCAGTCTGCAAGAAGCGGAGTTGGCGTTTCTCGGACGACACGTGCGGTGATAGGATATTGTGAGTTGTATCTTTTATGTCCGGGGTAATGTTTATTGATATTCTTTGTATAAGTGTTAATCAGTTGAATTATGTCGGTTGGTCGCCCTATATATTTCTCTTTCTTAGTCAACGTCTTTCCGCGCTAATTTTCAAGATGAGTCAACACCAACTCGCCCAACTTGACATCCTGTTATTCATTTCCGTCTAAGTATTTTCTTTTCTAGTATTTCCTTTTCTAGTATTTTCTTTTCTAGTAATATTTTCCAAGTATTTCCGTCTAAGTATTTCGTCGAGCTGTGTGCTGACGTTTCCTTTAGTTGATCCTACAGTGCAATGTGGAATGCTTAAATTTAGATGGAATGTTCAAATTTAAATGAAAATTTATATAATTCTTGAATGAAAACGAATATTATAGGCCTTTCTGCATAGACGTGAATTACTCACAAGAAGAAATAGTAAATACAAATTTACTGGTGTGATGTGAGGATCCCCGTCCTATACATATATGTATTCTGTGTTTATATGCAAGTCTTGTGAATATTAGGAAACACTTTATACTTCTTCCATCGCAAGGTTTCGTTAAGATTTCGACACTTGAACACGTAGATACTGAAAAGCGTTTTAATATTGCTTTTGTACCGGAAACTCTGGTTGACGCCTCTGCTGATCCTCCACATGGAGCAAAAGCTAAACTCTAGGCCTTGAACCCCAAGTCCTAGCTTAATCAGAGTGAATTGAACTGGGAAAGGACGAGACAAAGAATCCCAGTGTCCAGGCAGGCTGTCGCTTGAATAGGAAACTGGAAAAAGGTAACACTCGAATATTGCTAAGGAAAGTTGGTTAGCTTTTCTATTAATTTGCACTTCAATCGCAGATTTCGATAGCATGAGCTTAAACAAAATTTTAGAAAAGCAATTTTATTGCTTTTAGGAAAGCAATAAAAGCAGTATGGTGGTGAAAAGCGGGAATACTTTGGGTTACCGCAGTCAAGAATAAACAAAAGAGATGAGTTAGGATACTTGGTCTACAATTGTGTGTCCTGATGGTGAAAGAATTTCGCAGGGTTACGAGATAAGTGAGACCGTTTAGTCCTACATTGTAGGATGCAGAAGTTAGACATCATATTCCCGTGTAACTGTTAGAAAGTGGTCGTTGTCAGCTTATGATGATTCCAGATATGCATAACGTATGGTGCTCAGTACGTGTACGGTAATAATGGGAGGCTAAAACGAAGAAAACCTTGCAGACAAACGGGTAGTCGAACGTGCAGCAGGGAGAACTGAGAATGTTATGCTTGAACATTAGCACTGTGTGTGTCGTTTTCCCTGTCTTTTCATTGCACGAGTTATCTGTGTATCTTAGGGGTGAGCCAACTAGCCAACACTGCATTTTAAGAACAGCCCTGGAGAAGCTCTGGCTTAATTGGTGGCCGCAGCAAGTTGTTCTTCGAGTAGGATACGAAAATGTTTCGTGTAAAGCTAGCTATCACTTAATACTACATGTGGAGTTTATTAGTTCTTAATAAAAAGACAAAAAGTTGCCCACACGGAAGTAGGCCCTGTCTCTTCATCTTTGTCCCATCCGTGTGCGAAATTTTACGTTTATGTAACTAACTCTCACTGTGTTTGGTATTTTAAAGGATTTGTGTTCGTTGAGTGCTGGGACATGGCGCATATTTGTAACATGAATAACAAAAAAGACGTGTTCGGTTGCCCATTGCTTACGAAAGTTAAAATAAGGAGCCCAGTAAAAATATTTCTATTAAAATTTTTATTCTATTTCTCTTTATAATTACCAGACAAAGACAATTTGGTTAGTGTTCGTAGTGCTAGACACGGCGCCGCCTTGGGTGTTGATGCGCTGCCCGAATATTACCGCGGTGTTATTGCCTCGAATTCGCACAAGTCGTTTCAGGTATATAAAACGATTTATAGCGCGAAATGTACGCCTTTTAGAGTAAAGGAAAGGGAGCTTTCTTTATATATTACAACTGCGCTTTCTCAGCCTTTCATTTGACCATTAAGCGGTGAAGCCGTATTAAAAATAATTTTCGGGGCCCTGAAACTGGTAGTGCTACATAAAACAAGTAATCCAGACGTTCCGTTGCCCCTTGTATTCCCTTCACAGCAAAATAATGCTGGCTTACAACGTGACATTCGTATATGAAATTCCGAGGAAAGCACGTACTAAATGCGCTGGCCTGAGCCTATTTTTGTGTGTAAATTCTTTCTCTGTTTATAGGCCATATTTATATTATTAATAATCTGTATTTCACAGCACTCGATATATGTGCGGGCCAGCCTAAGCCAAAAAATGTTTGTGGGACCGTGCACGGCAGTTGCTGCACAGCACGGACGCAGCAATAAAACATTATATCGTCTGTAAAGGAAAGAATAAAAATAAAAGAAAAAAGCAAAACGAATGCACAAAGAGAGTTGAAGAATAAAGTAACCACCAGAAAATGCATACAACAGCTTCAACAATTGAACATTCCAGCATTTAACACAAAAACAGCACCTTTAATTTCAGCATGGGTACTAAGAAAAAACAGTTCGGAGGGAAGGCAGTTGAGGATAGAAGGGACGTAGAAGGTACGCAGCCGCTTACCATACGTAGTGCGAACCCTCGGCACAAAACAGGAATCTCGTAAGCGCATCGTAAGCGCTCGTGAGGTCACATTGAGGCGTGTTAGTATTTAGTGTTCATGGGACTATATATTTTTCGACACCACTGTTTATTTAAAGAAAGCAATAAAATCAGGCATTCTTGACAAATGAAAAACGTCTTCATGCCACTCAAGCGATGAACGGTACATTACAGACTTAAGAACTGATTTCTAAACAGAGTTGATTTTGTGTTTCCAGAAGGTGGTACAGAAGTAAAAAAAAGTACAAATTGCATACCGCAAGTCGCTATAAGCAAGTATAGGATATTTGTTTGCGTATGTATACCGGACTTAAAGATTTGATAGAAAGCAGGAGGCAAGCAACCTTTCTGAGTTCGATACATACGTGCGCTGCATGTCTATTCCAGCACATATCAAAATCAAACAAGAAACCTAAGTATTTGCCAACAGACAGTTGGGTAAACAGTGTATATGCACATTGAACACAATTACTAGTATGCAAATAAAGTGGAACGTACAATAAGCTTAGCTGGATAATGGAAACGGACTAGTTGTGACCTATTGTTGTTAATTGTAATTACGTTCAAGCCATTTTTGTATAACGGGGTGACAAGGGCCTTTTTTAAGCCTCAAGGTACGATTTGTGTATGAACTAAAGGCATACTCTCTCCAATCGCTTATATCTCGGCACGGTTGTCGCACAGACGTTCAAATTGCTTAAAATGAGTTTTGTATTTTGGCAGGTTTTCAGTTATCCTAATATTTTTACTTCGGCTTGATCGGGGTATGTTGAATAGAAGGAAACTTTTAATGAGTATGCTATGTTTGGCTTCTTAATTATTTCATAAGCCTAGTGCGGTTGCCCAAATTGGTGGATATTTTACAAATTTTTATTCATTTTATGGTGCTTATTTTTTTAATTTGCCTCAAAATGTGCTTATAACAATTTCGCTTTATTTGTTCATTAACAGCAAGCAGCCTTGGGAGTCAATGGCCAAATCCAACAGTGCCACAACGTCCACAACAACAACAACAACAACAGCAGCAGCAGCAGCAGCAGCAAGTACAACAAACACAACTACAACCAAGGCAAAATATGCAACAACCTCAACAACTGCAACAACAACTATTACCACAACAACCACTGCCCGCACCACAGCAACAACAATCGAATTTACGTGATGGTAGGTTTCAGCAAGGGCTTGGTGGAGCCGCTGCAGGAGGTATGAGTGATGCTTTAGGGCAAACCCTTGGTGGAAACAGTGGCACCAACATTGGGTCCAGGCTTGGTATAGGAAGTCCCACCCAAAATCGTGGAGGTAACCCTGGTGGACGCCTTGGGTCAGCAAATGGTGTGACTGGAAGTGGAGGAGCACTTGGCGGCCAGGCCAGACTAGGAATGGCTGGTAAGCTTTCGGTGGCGGAGCAAACTGTCTTTCCCGAGGTGTTTCTACGCCTGGTTTATTGATCGGTGTCCACTTGCATAGCCAGGGAATCGGAAATTGAAGTGAAAAAAATATTTTGGTGGAAATGCCTAAGCGTCATGCAGTTATTTAAAGCGGAATGCGGAATGATACGTCTGCTGAGGTAAAAATTATGCTGTGATTTTTTAGTTAGCGCTTGGTAAATTGCGCGTAATGCTAAAGAGTTATTTCTATGACACCAACAGGTCTCAGTTGCGTGTCATCAGTTTAAGCTTGAAAGCATGCTGCTTTATGTTAACAAGAGCAAGCCCTCAGTTTGACGGTTATTTTTTCGGCCGATAGGCGGACGGTGGTAAGAGAGTTAGAGCCTGCAATACCCTTCGTAAACCATAAATGATATAGAAGGACACTTTGCCGTTTATATTCACGCGGTGACAGCAATAAAGTAAGCCACTTCGCAGCTCTGCCTCTTTAGACGAAATAAACTGATAGGGACGACCGCCTGAATTTCCGCTAGGGAGGTTTGAACGCGTTTTCACAGATATCTAGTAAGTTTGCAACCACAAATATATGGTGACAGAACATTTCAGTGCAATTCATTTGCTAAGAGAAGGCGTGAGGGGTGCGAACGTGCCTAAATATAAAATCTTTGATTGACTTTGTTATAAATCGATCATGTTGCTCTTTGGTATTAAAAGTGTTGTGTAGTGTTTTCATCTTAGGGCAAGAGCCCCATTATTATGATGGGATAGTAATCATCTGCATGAAAAACATTGTGCTCTGTTTTGCAAATAAATAACATTATGATGGCAGCAAAATTTTTGAATCCGCGAACACGAAAGTGATGCATGCATGCATCTTACGTAATAAATCCGCCAGATAAGCAGTCCCATCTGAAGAATAGATTACCTCCCCATGCACTATTCAAGAAAACTGCGCGTGCGTAGAATCCCATTAAAATCCTTCGATAGGTACGTGTCGACTGTTCTATATCACTCAAAGAGCGTGAATTTATTTCGGAGTGTTTTAATCTCTGTATCACATTCAAAATTAGGAATAATAGTACTTAGCCCTTGAGGTTTAGACACCCTACTCTTCAGTGGTGCCTAAATGTTATTTGGCTGCGTCCGTAGAAACTGCTTATTAGGGCGAAAGCTCTAAGGGCCCAATTCGCTTTTCCAGTGCCTAATTGTCGATTGGGTGCTCCAGTAGAAACTGCATATGAAGCAAAACCGTGTAAAAAACACCTTCGCCGTCGTTCTCGCTGTTGTGGAGTGGTCAATAAAATGGCCACAGCGGTAAAGAGTAAATGAATAAACACTTTTTATGGAATAGGATTTGAACCCCGGGTCTTCACAGTAGAAGCCCGATGCGCTACCACTGTGCTATCTATATATGTTGCCAGTGCAGCAACAAAAATTGTCGTTCAGGTATCTTTTTTCATGGCACATACCAGCCCGGAAATAGGCCTGTAATTGCAAGATTTGAGGGATGGATGCGCCAAAATTCATAAAGTTTTCGAAACTAATAACTGTAAATGTAAACACGTAAAATAGTGCGTGCATGCCGCGAGACATCTGAACGTGACGCCACGTGACTAGAATAAAAAACAGCTGGTTGAAGCAATTTGGCCTAAATAACAGCAAGGGAAAGCGAATTCGAGAGATTTTGCGGCCCGGAGGGTACAAAGCGACAGCTTTTTGCTCAGTAGGCAAGCTGAATATCAGGGTTATAGGAATGAGAAAAACATTTATTGGCATGACTCTATCAGGTTAAGATATCAATAGCACAATAGACCCTTTGCAAAAAGCCGGACAACACTGAGAATTCAGCGGTGGTAACACTGGTGGTGAACGCGACGACGCCATTAGAAAGGAAGCAGGTCGTAGCAACGCGGTTGCGGTTGCGCGTTTTCGCCCACGGCTTCACGAGTCTGTTGCCCCATCGCCGTAGTCATAATTCTCTCCTAAAGTGGTGTTTTGTGGTACCTTTCGAAGATTAACGCTGGTCAAATCGCTTCCGCCTATATACCCCGCTGCGCAACGGCTCGTCTGGGGTGAGTCGAGACGTGCCCATCTTTTCCCCTATTTCTTCTGTGTTCCTTCCTTCCTCTGAGTTCCTCTCAAGGTCGACTGCCTTTGCTAGCTGCTGACGCACGCGTGCGACCTATCGCTCCCGCATTAGCACCGCATTCACCGACGGAAAAATTAAGCGCCGCAAGTACAGAGGCGGTGAATCGCAAACAGGACCTCTAGCAGAGACATCAAAATCTGTTTCATTATGCATGCTTTGGTCATTTTCGCGAATAGTTTTGCAAATTTGAACATACGCAAAGTGAGCGCTCAGCAGAGACGGATCCTTCATAGCCCGTTCATAGCGGCCAGACGCCGCTACCACGCGGCAAGGGCGCATCGATTAAACACAATTAAAACTCGATAACCAAACAAGGAGGCAGCGCTAAGGCTATTCTTTATTAGCAACAAATCCTACCTTTGCTTACTGCTGTTTGTCAACACTGACGATGGCGTAACGTAGGACTCCACGCTGACGTATGAACGCTCGTACTCGTAGGACCTTTCAGTGGTCGACCTCGAAGAATAAAAATCCTGAATATGCCGCTGTTCTTTCGAAGGAAGGGCGGCAAAGTTATTTTCCGATCCTGCAGTGGGAAACACAACTTCGCGTGACGCGTATGCAATTACGTGGACGGTGGACGGTAGCTACTCCATAGAAAATCTGTGCTCGCAGCCTTTTCGCTTCCTTTCTAATGGCGGCGCAGCGGGTGCACAGTGTTGCCAGAGTGGCTTGCTGCTTTTCCGCCAACGATTTGGCCATTTTGCAAAGGGTCTATAACAGAAGCTTATGGGCCGGGACTCCAAGGTCCTGTGGGGGGATCCGATGAACTTTTGCCTATTAGTAGAATGCCAGGGGGCGCGCTTAGAATCACCGCAGTGGGAAATCAACAAATTTGTTGAAACTGGTTACGCGAGGCCAAATTAAATTGTAGCTGAGGAATTCAGTTTGGTTTCGTAATACCATACCTCGCTATAAAAGGAATCTCAGTATCTAAATCAAAACGTATTCACAGGCGCAAGAAGATATTTCGGCCTACATGTATAGAATCGCCAAAATTTCCGCATGAACATAGGCTACGTGAGCATTGAACTTGGAAGTACGATTGCTGCAGCTCGCTGATTCTAGTCATAGGCTTAAATCAGTGCATGGGCTGTCCTCGCATATAATGGAATCGCAAATTTTACAGACTAAATTTTGGGAATAAAACGCCGTGTCTCTCGTACGTACTTGGTTAGGTGTGAGTTAATTGAAACATTGAGATATGGTATAATGCCTAATGCCACGATTGGTAGTAAAACTCAGCTGCATTGGTGCCATCGATGGCAATTTGAAGCATCCTGACTGTTTTTAAAAAGGGAATATGTTAGGTTTGAGCTTCTATCTGTGAAAATAAATGAAACGCACAAAATATTTGTAAAATCATGGTAATGTTCGTTGCACGCTCTAAGTGTATATATTAGATAACAAGCCGGTCTTAAGATCCAGTCGCAATCGTAAATGTGACTTTTTTTGGTGCAATATTATGTTTTGGCCCAAATGAACACCATAACCACAAAACAGTAGCTTGCTACCGTAGTCCGATCGGCGATATCAAGAACTCATGTACCTCATCAAAAATTAGTTGCTGCAAATGAAGGGCTCACTTTCGACATTCGGTCCCCTGAATCTGCAGAGAACCTAATTAAGGCCGCGGTAAATGGAGAAATGCGGCTGAGGTAACTGAGCCTCTCCATGTCCAAAGAACCCCCCCTCCCTCGCGCTTGGAATTTGAACGTGATGTAGTTAAACTGTTAAGCTTCCCAAAGCGAAGTAAGCAAGTTATGCTTTTGC
Organism: Haemaphysalis longicornis; assembly: GCF_048455015.1. Lineage (NCBI taxonomy): Eukaryota > Metazoa > Arthropoda > Arachnida > Ixodida > Ixodidae > Haemaphysalis > Haemaphysalis longicornis. The sequence goes on from NW_027526449.1 coordinate 227,422, forward strand.
TGTACAGTTTTTTTAATGTGTTAGATGACTTATAATTAGGCCAGGTTAACAACGGATAAAACGGGTGAATGATTTAAATTGTTTACACGCGGGGTCCTTTTGTGCAAGCGACAGAATCGGTAAAAAAAGGACGAAAAAGGTGATGTGGCGCCGGATGCACAAAAATCTTGCAGGGATGGTGGAGTACGTTTTTAGAGTAATTGAAAATCTGGGATCCGTTTAAACTGAAATAAATTGACTGTATCCTAAATGGCATGCTCGACGGTGCAGAAATATATTTACATTCAAACAGAATTTACCTTGTGTCACCCGTTGTTTCTTTTCTTCTCATTCGTTTTTTTTGCGCTCTTTATATTTGCTTGAATAGCATAAACCGACTCTATCACAAGAGGGGCCTGATAGCTTCTTAGCAGCAGCTTATGATATTGCCGCCAGGATGATAATATTGACTGTTTCTGTGAGGCCGCGTTCCATGTGTGGTAGCAATTGTAAAACTAAAATAAAAAAAAATTAACGAAGCGTATCGCGGAAGACTTCAAGGTAGCGAAGCTGTACGCAACCGTCACGACCATCACGACGGCTTAAGCCCACGATTGCAACCGATTTGCTTCTTCTTCGCTGCACATAGAGCTTTACACCACCGTTGTTGGTATAAGTGTGAGCTTCACTCACTTTTTGTGGAAGCGATAATCTTCAGACATTCCTTTGGAGGGGCGTAGGCTATAACGGGTATTGGTCGTTACGAGTAAGTGTTCCCGCGGTTGCGGCGAATGATGAATTTGTTTTTTTTGCCAATCTTGGTCATTCACTCTAAGTGGATATGCTCGCATTGGCCAATCTTGGCCTATCTCCCTTAGTGGTTATACTCGGAATTTTTGGCCAATCTCTCTAAGTGGGTGTGCTCGGCATTTTCTTGATGTTTTAACTTGCCGACACAAAAAATAACAATTTGCTAAACGGCTTCACTGTCAAAAAATGAGACACACGGATAATGGAAAACGTCCACTGGGTAGGCAGAAGTGTGAAGACGGTAAAGCGAAGTAGTGTGGTTTCCAAGTGCTACAAATGAGCACGTTGCGATTAAAGAAATGTGTTTCTTAATTTTTGCCACGAGTTCTTTTGTGGCTTTTGTTTTGCTTGCGCTATAATGGCAAAATGAATGCATCCGTCACACAGAACACATATAACGACTAACGCAAATGTTAGTTACGCATTGGGCTTAGATATGCTTTTCGACAAACACCAGAAAAAAAAAATACGAACATGCTTATTTGTACCAGTCTCGCAATTGGTCATTGAGACGATTTCTTTAGCCTTCGAAGCGTCTTTTTATAATCCGCATTGAGTGCTGGTTGCTAAAAAAAATCAGAATATGGAACAAAATATTGCTAAATATTACAATAATATTGCAGGTGTCATGCGGAGAAAGTCCGATCGCTTCATGTCTTAAGCACAATTTATGGCGCGAACAGTTCATCTTCTGGAGTAGCTGAAGGTTTAAATGTTTTAATGATAAATGGTGAAGAACAGGTATAGTGTCGTCGCACTTTATACTCTCGTTACCTACTTAAACTTTCAATTGAGAAAGCATAAGTGCGAATACATTTTTGGGCATCCGAAAACAGTTATTCTTTTTGAAACAAAAGACACTGTAGTGAGCGCTGCTTTATATTCGACAAACACAATAAATTGGCCGCGTATCTGCTCCTTTTGCTGCAAATGTCGTCAAAAGACGACAGTCTTTGAAGACACTTGCCAAGGAAATGACCCCCTTTGCTTTCCCGCTCACCGCTCATGTTGTTCCTGTACCGTCACGCTCATCTCAAGGTAAACACACTAAAAGGTTTGCGCAAGGCGATTTGAATTTACCGCGTTCCACTGCTACAGGCCGGGTTCCTCGATGACAGCGCTGCAGTACGGCGGAGACGCGCGTGAATGGAGGCGGCCGACTACAAGGTTTATAGAACCGCGTGGCCGTGCTCAACGTGCGATCCAAGCAGAACGTGGAACATAGCTAGTGGAAGCTTCCGTTGCTGTTGCCGCGTGATTTTTCATATGCCGCCAGGAGGCAACGGTTTTCTGCAGTAGATGTAGATTATCATTTGCTATCGAAAAACCAAGCATCCATAAATTTTTTAATAAGGAACACTGTAAATATCTCTACTGTACTAATTTCCCGTCTTATATTTGCGTAATGTCTTGTTCGTGTTCAACAAAGTTGACAAGTATGAACATGTAAACCGGGCTTAGATGTTTTCATTTGGCTGTGAGTATATAAGACTATTGCGCAATATCAATTTTACTTTGGCCGTGCGGCTGAATCGCGTCACAGACAGACAGACAGACCGACAGACATACAGGCAGACAGACCGAAATTTCTCAGTTTAAGTAGCTGAAGGAAGACTATCGTCAATCAACTACCTTCTGTCAAAACGACGACGAAGGGGTAACGTGAAGCTTTCCATGATGGTCTCCTACCTCTAGCTTCTACTCAGGTCACTGTAGCGGCCGTCTTGGACTACTGCTTGCACAGTGGAACGCCATGAACTTATCTGCCGCTGTTATCTTGAAGCTCTGTTAAAGGAGGAAGCAGTACTCCGGAAAGGGCTATGGTGGCGTGAGCTGCAAGCTATGCACGTTGAGAGTATGACCTAAAATTGTGGGCTCTTTATGCAAACATCTTTTTTCTCATCGGGACTCTTTACTGCAGTGCGATTGTGCTCTCTAGTGCCTCACCGTTTCATGGCTTTCTCTGTCATCGAATTATCGTGGTCTGGCGAGGGGGGTGCATTTTGCGTCCAGTTTTTCATGCCCATGCACCGGTCTCCAAATACAAATGGCTTCGACCATGCTAGAGTGGCGAAATTGGATAGACGTAGGCGTCATGACGAGAGGGACCCTGGTTCAGTTCAGATCACCAAAATTTTTTTCAAATTTCTTCACCTAACGCACGATCAACATCCCCGTGAGAGGTACGTTCTCGTGCAGTGTGTTTTTAGTGGGCTAAATGCATTGCCGGTGAGAGGTTCAAACATCGGTTTAAGAACGCCTGATTTCAATGTTCAACCAGTAGGCGCAAATGAAGGCCAAGGTACGCAGTAACTAGCTGTTTTTCTACGCGTTTTGGCAGATAACCGTAATGCATTATTTGCCCTACACTTTTAGACCGTGCAAACATCATCATTGCACCAAGATGGCAAGCTGGGCGAGTTGGTATTGGTTCATGGTGATAGAAAATAGCCAGCGCAAGGAAGACGAGGACGAGGAAGGTAACAACAGACACAGCGAGGCACTCACAACTGAATTTTTATTGGAAAAAGAAAAACATATATACACCAAAAACCGCGCATGTCAAAACAGTTCACTTCAGGAATGAGTCACTGCGCAAGCCTGCAACTCGTCAAGTCACACGTTCTGCAAGATAGCAGATTTCGCTTTTGTGCAAGGACACAGAAGGTTGGCTAACACAAGTTCCACAATTTTTTGATATAAAAAAAGCCTCAGATACTTCCCTAGTATGTTGATTAGGGTGTTTGAACAACACGGTTGTGTTAGATAAAACCGGTGCACACTTTTGTACATGTGTACACGTGCGGCAATGAGAAGCCAAGTTAGCAAGCGAAGAGTTCTGGATGGACAGAAAATGCTCGCGCAGTCGCTTATTGACGCAACGACCAGTTTGACCTATGTAGCAAAACCCACAAGACAACGGGATATGATAGACAACGCCAACAGCACAGGCAACATACTTGTGTTTGTGGTTTACAGTGGACTTGTTGACAATGGACTTAATATTGCTATCTCTTTTTTTGGCAACCAAAGGACAAATTTTTGATAACTTATTTGGAGCTTTGAATACCACGTTAACACCATAGCGGGAACCTACATTTTTAAGCCCGTGGGCAATCCTGTGGGTGTACGGAATTACTGCAACTTTCTTTTTCTTCTGTGAAGGATCCCCACTCGAGCCACGTTTAGCACGACCTTTAACAACTTTTATTAACTTATCGGTGACAGACACGAGTACACTAGAAGGAAAACCCGCGTCTTGTAGACGGGCTACTTGCTTTGCAAAGCTAGCACCTAATAAATGTTTGCAGGATTTTTCTAGTGCAGATCTTAAACACGAAAAAGCGATGCCCCTTTTTACTACTTTAGAGTGGGCTGACCTGAAATTAAGGATAGGTTTTGCTGAACGGGGCTCATAACAAAAGCAAACATGACTACTGTTAAAATGCAAACTAAGGTCGAGAAACTGCAGCAAATTCTGTTTTGGCAGCTCAGTGGTAAAAGACAGACCCATTCCTTCGCTCTTAAACACTCCTCACACCTTGTTGACAGCATCAGGCAGTACAACGCATTGTTCAACCAGCACCAAATAGTCGTCAACGTATCGAAAGATTCGCTTCACGCCTGCATTTAGACATCCTTGGACACAACGATCAATTTTGGCTTAAAAAATCTCGCATAAAACCTTGCACAAAAGCGAAATCTGCTATCTTGCAGAACGTATGACTTGACGAGTTGCAGGCCTGCGCAGTGACTCATTCCTGAAGTGAACTGTTTTGACATGCGCGGTTTTTGGTGTATATATGTTTTTCTTTTTCCAATAAAAATTCAGTTGTGAGTGCCGCGCTGTGTCTGTTACCTTCCTCGTCCTCGTCTTCCTTGCGCTGGCTATTTTCTATCACCATGAAACATCATCATGTGTGTCATTTGCAGCCTTATACGTGTGGCAGCTATGTGTATAGACCTTCGCGCAATTTAAATTCACCTACCATTTCCGCACCCGGGCCCCTGCGTATTATCAAATGAATGAAAAAAAGTCTGCTGATTTTACCACTGTTTTTTATTTCTTTTTTAGGAATATACTGCTGCCCATGTAGGCCCAAGCAGGAGGGGCATAGGCGGTTACAATACCAATTACACAATAAGAGAAGCAGCAAAAGCTTAAACAACGAACTAAGTTTACAACGCAGGTCGCCTGGCACAACTAAACATTTGCTTGACATGAACTTGGAGAGTTTAGACAATTTTCGGGTGTATTGTTCCAATCATTGATTATGCCAGGAAAAAAGAAAATTGAAACAGATTGGTTGAAGCATGCATTTAGGTTAAGGGCAGAGAATGGGAATGACGAGTAGGGCAAGAAGCAAGGCGTTTCAAGAAGGGACTCCAGTCCAAAGTAGGTTTCCGGTGGTAAAATAAATACAACAATTTAAGAAGGAAAGTCTGCCTTCTGGACTGCACTGTTTGAATCCCGTTGTTGCGCATCAGCTCGGAAACAGTATCTGTGCGACTAAATGTAGAACAAATAAACCGAATAGCTCTTCTTAGAATCTTTTCTAACATGTTAATATTCTTTGTTGTGTGATGGTTCCAAACAGCGCAAGCATATTCCTGTTTAGGCCTAATTAGCGTTGTGTATGCAAGTAATTTTACATTAGGTGGGGCGTCTTGAAGATTTTGCTTAATAAACACAATTTACAAAAGGCAGAGGAAGAAATATTGTAACGTGGAAATTCAAACTTAAAATATTCGATAAAGTTATGCCCAAATATTTAGATTCCTGCACTTGGTATGTAAGCGATTTCCTGCAAGAGAGTACAAAAATTACGATTCCGTTTTTAGGTGACGCAAGGAGAGACTGTTTTTTCTGGGTTTAAAAGCATGCTTATTGAAGGCTCCAGACGAGGATGTCAATGAGTTAAGGAGTTTAAAGCTTGTTGGTCACTAATAGAGTTAATATTATTAAAAATAACGCAGTCATCGGCAAAAGGTCGAATTTAGACGGGTTCTTTCGTGATAGAGACAATATCATTACAGCAAATTAGAAAAAGTAAGAGGGCGAAACGACACCCTGGTGGACTCCGGAGGTTACCAGATGAGTACTGGAAATAGAACCGTAAACGTCTACACTTCTATTCGACAAGTAATCCGAAACCCACGCTACAAGAAAGGAAGGGAGCCCGATAGATGGAGTTTTAAAGACAATAGTCTTTCTTGAGCAACTTAAACCCAGACGTTTTGGTCTGTCCGTCTGTCTGTCTGTCTGTCTGTCGGTCTGTGACTCGATTCAGCCACCCGGCCAAAGTAAAATTGATATTCCGCAACAGTCTTATATACTCACAGCCAAATGTAAACGTCTAAGCCCGGTTTATATGTTCATACTTGTCAACTTTGTTGAACAAGAACAAGACATTTCCCAAATATAAGACAGGAAATTAGTACACAAGGGATATTTACAGTGTTCCTTTGTTAAAATTCATGGATGCTTGGTTTTTCGATAGCAAATAATATTCTACATCTACTGCAGAAAACCGGCGCCTCCTGGGGGCATATGAAAAATCACGTGGCAACAGCAACGAAAGGTTCCACTAGCTAGGTTCCACGTTCTGCTTGGAACGCACGTTGAGCACGGCCACGTGGTTCTATAAATGTTGTAGTCGGCCGCCTCCATTCACGCGTGTCTCCGCCATACTGCAGCGCTGGCATCGAGGAAACCGGCCTGTAGCAGTGGAACGCAGTAAATTAACATTGACTTCAGCAAATTATTAGTGTGTTTACCTTGGGATGAGGGCGACAGTGCAGGAACAGCATGAGAAGTGAGCGGGAAAGCAAAGGGGGCATTTTCTTAGCAAATGTCTACAAAGGCTTTCGTCTTTTTGGACATTTGCAACGAAAGAAGCAGATACGCGGCCAATTTTTTGAATTAGGTTTTGATAGGGGACTGCATCTAATGCTTCTGTGAAGTCCGAAAAATTATTTATACTTGTGAGGCAGCACCGAGTGTCGAAGGGAAAATGAACAAATGAAAATAATTGAGAAGTGGTTGAAAACCTTTCCCAAAACCATGTTGTAAAGGAGCTAGAACTGATGTATGTCGAGAATATTTAACATAAGAGCTCCTTCTATATACTCTAGAAGTTTCCATGTGGAAGACAGAATACAAAATGGATAATAGCAACAGAAAGAGGGCGACCTTTGGTAGCGGAAGCTTCGCTACGCTACTTCGGGCAGTCTTCGAGGGGGGACCAGATCTGCCCTTGAGCGCTACAGGTCGAACCACATTCCTTTCCGCAAGCGCCTGGCACGGAGCCGATCCGATAACGGGGAGGCATGGGCGGCAGGGAAGAGACAGGCGATTAGGGCAAGGAGACGTGCGCGGGGCCCGTGCTTGGGACGTGGCGGAGGAAGGTGAGGAGGCCGCCGCCACAGCGATATGAAGGAAGCCCACGAGGCCACATTGTACGCAGAACCGTGTGTGATAGAGGAAAACGAACACCCAGCTGTGGTTCACCGTAAAGCGGTGAGGATTAATATTATCGTAAGGCGGTAGAGGAAAAACGTTACCGTTGATTACAGCTTTGCCACCTTCAAGTCTTACACATTAGTGTGAGCGTCCTTCATTTTTTTAAAGACTGGAATAACTCCGGCCACTTTAACATCCGGAGGTATAATAGCAGATCTAATACAAGCTTAAAAAATAATAAGCCTAAAATAATAATATGACAATAAAAACTGGCACCGATCATGAATGTTTAAAATCCAAAAAAGACGTTTCAGCTCCCGTACGGGTGCCTTGTCTACAATGAAAAGTGAGGGCGAAAGTGATCGGGTTATGTTTGCTTCAAGATGTGTCGTAGGTAACGTGCTTACACGTGTGGGAAGTTGCCATCATTGCGATTAAGTGTGTGCTCCGTGGGTCTGGATTGTCAGGGATTCAAGATAAAGCCGTGAGGTGCAATTCTTCTCTTTTTCCATTTTGGGGGGGGGGGGGGGGGGAGGAGAGGCAAGGCAAAAATAATCGGAAAAGAGAAGAATTGCACCTCACGGCTTTATCTTGAATCCCTGACAATCTAGACCACGGAGCACACACTTAATCGCAATGACGACAACTTCCCACACGTGTACGCACGTTGCCTACGACACATCTTGAAGCAAACAAACCGGATCACTTTGGCCCCTATTTTTCATTGTGAACAAGGCACCGGTACGGGGGCCGAAACGTCTTTTTTGGATTTTAAACATTGTTGGTTGGTGCCAGTTTTTATTGTCACGTGTTTTCCTGACCATACGGGCTTCCGTCCAACCCTCAATTTTTAAAATAATAATATGCCGGAAAAATAATTTTTCTGTATTAGGACCAGCGTAATTTTCATTATTTAGTCAGCGTATATCAACAAAATTTGTTTTAAAACGTAGTGACAAAGTTCTTTTGTTGTTTTTTGCTTGCAGAAAACAGTCTCGGGAGACAAGGCCAAACCCAAACAGCATCATCACTGAGACCATGGCAAACGCCACAGCAAATGCTACAGCCAGCACAGAGACCAACACCACAGCAACAACAATTACAGCCACAGTATACAAATTTGCCCGGTCTAAACCCTCAAGCAGGCACCGGAACAAGTCCTGGACGAAGTTCGGGTGGTATATTTACGGGTGGCGCTGGTGGGTCCCGCATTGACTCAGGCGGGTGGTCCAGTGTTGGTGGAGTCCAAAGTGGAGGGAGCGGTACCGCAAATCTTGGAGGGCAAAATGCCGGAGCCTCCGGTGCAGGTAATTGTGATTCTACAATTGGAGGACGTTTTAACAACAAGCTCGAACTAGGAGCACCGCGTCAGCTTCCTTTTAGGGGGACAAGCGGGCCTGCTGCAAGTCTTCTGATGCCTGGGACGTCGACTGGGGCCAACCTGGCTACCGTCGGCTTTAGTTCAATAAGTATTTTGGTGTCTGATAAGTATTTTGGTGTCTACAAGCGGGACACAGTCCCCTATAGAGTGTAAACAAATGTGAGGCTGAGGATGCCCGCTGACATGAAAGTTACGTATTGGGGTCATTTATTCTAGAAGCGTAGCACAGTCTCCTGCAAAGAAATGAGGGCCTTAGGATGTCCGCTGCCGTTGAAGTTACGTCTTGGGGTAATTTACGTTTCGGAATTGATAAGTCATGCACACTAATAATACGTGGAATCTGGGGCCTTGCAACTATATGATTTTCGTACCATCATGGTCTGATGATAGGTTGCTGCCTAAATATTTGAATAGTGAGCATTTTCTTTTAGAAACTATACTCTTTCGAAAAGGTGAACGCTCCAGAAATGTACTTCATGTGCCCATTGCACTGACGTATCCATAACAATTAACTTTGAACTTTGCAATGTCGGCAGTTTAATTGAATTGGATGTAGTGGCAGACGACCGCACTAATTTGTGTTAAGGAAGGTAAATTATCTTTCCAAACACCCTGTTTGCTAACAGCGACAACAATATGACACGATATCTAACTTTAGAGAGTCAACCAGCTTAACAGACTCCCTGGTATTGTTAAACATGCAGAGTAACAAACATTCTGAAACATTTTAAACGGCGCTGCTGCGGTTGAGATCCAAGAATTCACGGCATGCGCACTCGCGGAAAAACATGCGGTGGGGAAGAAAGTTGAAAATGGACCAAGCTAATCATCAAAGCAAGCGAATTTCGCCTCTCGTGTCGGATCCGAAAACATTCCCAAATTTGAGAGTACAAGAGCCAAAAACAAATGCAAACGTATATCGTGAAAGCATGGGCACTTTTCCACTCCAGTCAGATCTATATATCTGTGCGATTGTAATGCGTAGTGCGCGAACCAAAGGGCACCTGATAGGGCGACCTCGCGTGCAATTCAAACGAACATCTCGGTATTTATTATTTATTATTTTTTTATTTATTTAATACTGTAAGCCTTTCTCAGGCTCATACAGGGTGGGCGTGCAAATATACACACTCGAGTAGAAACCAAGCAATATCGCACATAACGAAAGAAACAGAATCACAAGATGCTGGTGAAACTAAAACTGAACGATGGAAGCTCTTGCACATAATCATGGCCAGGTGACAAAACATCATCGTGGCATCAGCAGGTGTTACAGTGATAAGTGTGTTCCGAAGCGCTCACAAACAAAAAAGGGCAACTTTTACTCTTCATAAAACAATCTTTCTAAATTTTGAACAAATGAATCTGCAGAGGAAATGTTAAAGCATTCACGTGGCAGTTTGTTCCACTCTTCCACTGCTGACGGGAAGAATGAATATTTAAAAGTGTCACAGCGTGACATGAATGGTCTGATGCACTTATTATGGTTGGTACGAAGGGAGTGATGGTTAGGCGGCTTTATATAGTTGTCCTTATCTATGTTTAAACCATTGTGATATAAAACAAAAAGAAACTTTAAGGAACAGACACGGCGACGGGCTGCAAGGGTCGGTAAGCATGCCCGCCTGCACAGCTCAGTGACACTGTCATGCCTCGAATACTTTGAATAGATAAAGCGGAGGGCCTTGTGTTGGACGTTTTCTAATTTGTTGGAAAGGTACTTTTGATGGGGGTTCCAAACAATGCTGGCGTACTCGAGGATCGGCCTTATTAGAGATTTATATGCTGTCAGTTTTACATTAGAAGGCGCCAATGCAAGTTTTCGACGCAGGAACCCTAGCTGGCGATATGCTTTTGTGTATGGGCTGTTTACATGTGCATCCCACTTCAGTTTACTTGTAAAAGTTATACCCAGGTATTTACAGTGTCGTTTCTTGCAATGTTTGTGCCAACCAAATTGTAATTAAAATGCTGGATTGTTTTTCTGCGAGTTATGCTAAGGCAAGCTGTTTTCGACACGTTAATTTCCGTTCCCCACTGAAGGCACCAACATGCAATATTAGCTAGTGTGGTGTCTAAGCTGGTCATCAGTAGTGCGGATAGTGGTGTAGATCACGCAGTCATCAGCGAATAGTCTCATTTTAACGTTAGGCTCAAGGCACATATAGATATCATTGACATATATTAGGAACAAGATGGGTCCTAAAACGGAAAATTGCGGTACTCCGGAAAAAACTTCCAAAGAATCAGAGGCTGTGTTGTTAACGGTTACATACTGCCTACGATTTGATAGGTACATTTTTATCCATGCTGTTATGTGACTGTTAATACCAATAGATACAAGTTTTTCAATCAATTTACTGTGGGGAACCTTATCAAAAGCTTTGGCAAAGTCTATAAATATGGCGTCAGTTTGCAGTCGTGAGTTAATAGTAGTTACGAAATCATGCGTGATTTCCAAGAGTTGAGTAACAGTAGACAGGTTTTTACGGAATCCATGTTGGTTTGGGTACAACAAGTTGTTATCTTCTAAATATGTCATTATTGCCTTGTTGATTACATGTTCCAATAACTTACAGCAGCAACTAGTTAGTGAGATAGGCCTGAAGGTTTCTATGGACAGCTTGCTCCCACCTTTATGAATTGGAATTACTTTTGCACACAACCAGTCTGCAGGTAAAGAAGCTGTTAGTAGGGATGCTTTAAAAATTGGTTCAAGAAAGGGACATAGCTGCTCCGCGTAGTGCCGAAGGAAAACATTTGAAATATTGTCAGGACCCACTGATTTCTTAACATCGATTTGTAACAGCAGGTTAAGCAGGTTATGCGGGCTATTTATCAAGCAGTAGCCGCAAAATTATAAGGCCGTTCTAACCATGATTTCAAACCCATCCTTGAACAGCGCGGCCATTGTTAGAGGTAACACAGGGAGCGCGGCCGGACTCAGCGGAGCGCCACAATGGGCGCCGCAGGTACCTTGCGGCCCATGCGCAATTAGTGCCAGAGGCAGAGATAGCTGCACGTCGCCTGCTACGGTTCCTCTCCGTTTCAAAGCAGCGGTGCTTTTGTACAATAGTGCGCGCGGCGAAGTGGAAGGAACCGTAGTAGACGACGTGATTGATTGATTGATTGTAGGGTTTAACGCGGCGACGCAGCGCAGGCGATGGGGCACGCCGTCGTGGAGGACTCTGGAATAAGTTTGACCACCCGGGGATCTTTAACGTGCGCCAAAATCACTTTTTTATTGCCTGGTTTGGGCCAATACACACATGCAAATCATCGACAAAATTACACCACGTGAAAAAACACTAGCACATACCTTGCTAGTGAGTAAGGTTTAAAAAGGCGGTAGTCTCGCCACACTCTCCAGCACAGTCAACCACTCGGGTGGACTAGGCTCGGTTTTCAACACCTCTACTATGTAGCGGACATTTTCACAAAAGTATTCCCTCCCTGGCCTCGCATCAACATCATTGTACCGGCGGGCCATGCGAGCCTTCCATATACCGTGTAGGGCCAGTAACATTATGAAGTCGTATGGAACTTCACCTTCATTTTCTATGGCTAAAAACCGAATTCCATAACTATCCACAGGAAAATCTTTCTTTAAGGTACGCTGCAATACGTCCCATAGGAAGACCCCGTCCCAACAATCTATGAACACGTGTTCGATGGTCTCTGGTTTTTTGCATGGGTAGCAATCAGGGCCCCAAGGCACAAATAAACCTTTCTCAATCATCCAGGTTTTTACAGGTAGTACACCCACATGCAATTTAAAGAAAAAAGATTTAACATAGCCAGGAGCTGGCATTGTTTTAACACGCCGAAGAATATCTTGTCCCGGCCCTACACGGTATAGGGACCTGTACAGTGGGATCGGCAAAACCGTATCCACGAGATCCTTATACAGTTTCTTCCTCGGCACATGAGATAAATATTCCAAGGAGACTCGGGCACAAAGAAACCTTGTGGCATCAACAACTTCACGTAGGTAGCCATGGATTCCACCACCATAAACACAACAGGAAACAATCAATTCGGGCAGTGCTGCACCCAAACGGACCTGACACACTGTGCGCAAAAAAGGGTCGCGTACATCTCTCAGAAAAAGGAAACGGTTTACTACTTGGCGCAAGAATAAGTGCACCAAAGAAAGCCCACCGGAGCGGACAAAATCTCGTACACACGGCCGTTCTTGCTTTTCGCCTGCATTAAAAAAGCGGCCGCCGCGGCCGAGAATCGAAGCCGCGTCCGCGTGCCGAGCAGCCCAACGCCTTAGCCATTGAGCCACCGCGGCGGGTGCAGCTACCTCCGCGTTTGTCACTGATCGTGCATGAGTCGCAAGATTTCCGCGTCGCTCGTCGTGGCACGCGCAGTGCTCCGGGTTCCCTCGGACAGAGGCCTCACTACGTATCATCCCTTGGACATGCATTTTGACTGGACTAGTTATCATTATTAATTACCGTTTTTAAGATTTGTATCGTCAAAATAAAAATGTGATCGTTTATATATGTGCTTCTTTTAAAAACGACCGCCATCGATGCTTAAGACACAGCAATTTTCTCACACTTTTCTCCAAAAATATGTAACCTGTATGTCATGCGTTACAAAGGTTCGCCGGTCATCTACTACTACTACTACAAGAACACAGGAATAGAAATTAGTTTTCATCAACTGCATAGCTTTGCTTTCGAGATTTAAAATGTTTTTAGTTGTTCGCTCTGAAACCATTACTTATATTGTTAGCACATTTTGTTCAGAATTGAAAAGTAAAGAAGCTATTGGTGTCGTAATATTATATTTGCGACAACATACCCGGAATACAATTCCGCGCTTGAATTTGATGGTAACAGGTGCGCATGAAAGCTATACCCCAGTGAAACTAGGCACAGGACAAGTCACAATTTGCAGAAATTTTACTTTACGTACTTTTTTGCGTCTTTAGATGAGCTTCGAGATCATAAAAGCACAAACGTGGCAGATTTCTGCTAAGTCCGGTGCACCAGCACGTGTTGCCGCATTCTAGACAAACTTTGAGCAGTGTCCTTCAACGTGGACACTGTCCTTCAACGAGGACACAAAATCTGCAAAGCACGGGGAACACAATCTCTGCACAAGACTGAATGGACGTCAGCGCAGAAGGACAGGAGATAAACAGTGTGGAGAAAATGCAGTGGGAGACCCGGGATAAGGTTATTCTAACGGTGAAGTAGTTCACCAGATGAAGGCTGCAGCCGGTACAAATGGTTGGGCCACTTACAAAGGCATGTAAAACATAAGTTTAACAATATTTTGCCGGATGTATGAGTAAATATTATATAGTCAATGCGTTAACAGAATGAGAGCATTCAAAGTAGCCAAAAAGTCCCCATTAGGTTCGGGCATATCACATCTATAGCCTCCAGGGTAACGACAACAAAGACAGCCATTTTTTTAATGTGGCCGTATTTCACATTTGCCGGACGGAAGCAATTTTTTTAGGCGCCAAGCGGCACATGGCATCCTTCATTGAGTATTGTTTTTCCACAGAAATAATCACTATATGTGAGCCCACAAAAATAATGCCGTATTTTTTGTCTTATGGAGAATTTAAAGCACCAAATCGTTTTATTGAAAGGGAAAAAAGTATTGCAGTGTTCCTATTATGTACGATGGACGGCAAACCTAGTGGCGACGCTTCAACAAGCCTCATTTCGGCCGCCGTATATGCCACTAAAGCGTGCCTGTAGGCAATTATCACACTACAGAAAATAGTAATGCCTAATTAATTAATAAACGTAGAAGTTTTGTGGCGTCAATATAACATAGGCACATAATAAAAGAACGTCGCTGGCATTGTTTCATCAGTATAACCTGAATAGTTCTAAAGAATGCTCTAATTCGACTTGGCTTCAAACCTCTTTTTAATATATCTTATCATGTTCGCAGTTACTAATCCTGTAAATAACCATATATCAACATATTGGTGGTGTATAAACTCAGACCGCTCTAAATAGTCTTTAAACACTTTTAGAAGTTCAGAATTCAGAAACCGTGTTTATTTCCGCTGTCTTAACTCTATAGTTCATACCACAAGCTAGGTGCAGCACTGCGGAGGCTGCATTGTTGTCAACAGTCCTCTCACTGAGGGCGCCTAACTCACCGTGAAGAGGGCCTTGAAAGAATATTTCCTTCTACCCTATCGTGAGGTGGAACAGCAAGGCCCCGGTGGCTTTTATCGCTTCCTTCGCGGTGGATTGGATGCCCTCAGTGGTTGACTATTGACAACTATGTAGCCTCTACAGTGCTGCACCTAGCTTGCGGTATGAGCTATAGTTAGAGAGAACCGAAAAATTTGTGTGGACCCTATCCCAGTATGATTATTTTGTTATTTGGCATATAGTTATAAAGTTTCTGAAGTAGGTTGTTTTCAGTCACATTTGCTGGAAAATGAGGTGGCAAAGCGTATTCCTTTTGTTTCTTTACAGCAGGAAGCCTTGGGAGGCCAAGCGCAACCGGCCAAGCAGCAATTCCTAAACCACCAGTAATACCGCAACAGCAACGGCAGCAACTAATGCCAACACCGCCACCACAACAGCTGCCACGGCCAGCAGTCCCACAACAACAATCCCAACTACCACGGTCACCACAATATACACCACAGCAACCGCTACAACCTCAACGACCATGGCCTGCAGGAAGTACGGGTGCTGGTATTGGTGGAGGCTTTGGGGGAAACGGCGGCCCAGGTCAGACGTCAACTCTCGGTGGAAGCCGAAGTGGAGGAAGTGCCAGTTCAAATCTCGGAGTACAAACTACAGGAGGTTTTGGCGCACCGAATTCTGGTGGAGGTCCTGGTAGAGGCTTTAGCGGCATGCCTGGAGGACGAACACCTGGTCAGTTTCCGGGTGGTCAAACAAGTGGACCTCCTGGAAGTGCTTATAGGCCTGGGTCATGGACTGGGGCCAACAGAGGTGGCATGGGGAGACCAGCCTCAGGTAAGTATTTTCCGGAGCGCGTCACGTGTCACGTAGTCATCTGAGGGAAATTCGGGTCTGTATGGTGCCTGCTCGAATAAACATCAGGTATTAGGAGAACTTTAATTTTGCGATTGATAAATTAATCGAAGTACATAGTATGGACTAAATTGCGTGGTCCTGTCTCTAATTTTTGTATCATTGACGTTTCCTTAACAAAAAACAAGCAGTAAGTCACCCTAAATTTTAGCACTTTCTTCTGACACATGCTTCCCAGTGTGACAGTTGAAGTATTCCGTCATTCGTTCGAAAAAGTGCACTATCTAGAAGCGTACTTCTTCGCTTTTTATACTAGCTGCGGAACAAACCAAATTAGTAGCATCGCACAATCAGTACTTTATTTGAATTGCAGGTAGTAGCAGGAAACCACGTAAACTTCTATCAGTCTAGTTGGATGACTTTTAAGATTCTTTTATGGGGACACATGTTACTTCAGTCACAGACCTTCTTAAAACATTAATATTCAGGTCCTTATTTAGAAGTTACCGTCCTTGTGTTTTGGAAAGGCATACAAATTTTCTTGTTAAAAAAGGAGTTGCCGTTTGCGCTTGAAAATTCTTTCCATAGTCGTTGGCATGTGTAAATTCTGCCGAGTAGTGGATGAAACCCGGATTATTCGTTATTCATATACTTGAGTATTCGTGTTATTATTATATTTTTGCATCAACTCCCAACAAATAGACTTGCATACGTATATGTTACGTTACATTTATGCCAAAAAGCTATGTACTTACCCACACACTTATGCCCTTACCCACACGTCTATCCCTGATTCGCAGTAACAATGTGGGCACAGGAGCGATAGAAAGCCATTCGGTATGCAGGGATCGGCCTTTCAGTGTCGCTCAATAAGACGAGAGGTAATGCATGGAGCATTTATTTACTGGAGTCTTATAGTGCGAAGTCATAAACGATTTTAAAATGCGACACGTAACTCTCGTGACTACAATTGCTCTGGAAGAGTGGCCAACCTTTGGCTAGCTGTGTTTATAGAGAATCTCTATACTTTGCTTTACGGTATATCTTTCTCTAGTAGTTCGCCATAGAAGGCAACTCAAATATTTCGCGGCTACATCAATCCTCATCTCGTTCTACTTTTTTTCTCAAGTTCTTGCTTCCATGGGGCTCATACTCGACAAGCGACAGCTGTGTGTTCAATGCCCTAGCTGAATACGGAAGTTGCCCCTCCGCGAAAGCTTCATTTCAACGGCTATGTGTGGGCGAAAGTATAAGGAGCATAAAAAGCAAAAAATAGCGGCCAGGAATGACGTGCCTTGTGGGTGGATCTCTGCAATCTCTGTTGCTTATAAGCATAAGACTACGGCCGCGTGATAGATGAGAGGAAAACCTACTGCAACTACCATCAGCAGCAACGAGTGAATGAAAGCGACGAGAAGGCTCGAGCCAGCGCTTGGCGTCACGAGCTCTGGGTTGCCACTTCGAGTTTGCAGCTATTAAACGTGCTCTTTAGCCTTCCTATTTCGAAGCTCCAAGTCTCATCCGTTACAGTTTGTGGTGGAGGAGCCGGGTAGGTACTATTCGTGCAGAGTACCCTCTCACGTCCCAATGAGGCCAGCCTGATACTAAGCCCGGGTCTGCGAGTATTCTTCGAACAGCCCGGTGTGCGCACCAGCCTACACCTCCGAGGCCACGCAACGGGGTTAGGGCATCTGACCGCGGATTCCAAATGGACGCTGGCGAGGCATGCAGTTGGCATGATGTCGCAGTCGAAACACACTGAAACATTCGCATCACTGATCGTATACTGGCCCGTCGTACACCCTGGTCCTGCCTCGTTCCATGGGGTGCCTTAAGGACGTCGACCATTGAATCGAGCAGTACGAGTGAGTGGCTTGCCTCAGTGGTTGGACGGCGGACAAGTGCCGCCAGAGATAGTGCTCTTTTGTCCAGCATGAGGTGGCCTTACGTCAATGGGATTTTGGAATGACGGTTTAAGACGACAAAGGGCTGAATAACTATTCAAGAGCCATGCCCAAGGGCCGAACGAAAGCGTCAGAAGCTTCGTTGAAGATTTTCTCTGGTTGAGCTCTCGGGTGGATCTGGTGGCCACCGAGAAAAGCATGGTTCGTGTTCTTATGAGGGGCGTGAGGAGCGACATTTTTTGTGCTACCACCCGCTAACGTTGCCGAGTTTGTGACTGAAGCCCCAAACGTTACGCAAATCTGACAGTGGCCATTACCACCGGTTAGTGGCTGCCTCCACGGTTGTTGCACCTAAGACGTCACGACGTCACATGGAAAGCGCCAATCAGAACTACCTCCGCGAAATTATCCGCGAAATAATTTAGCTAGAACTGCGAAAAATTTTCTCAGTGCACGAACGAGCAGTCTCAATATTGGTCAGGGAACACGTGCAGCGGAAACGTAGGCCCCGCACTCCGTTGGACGTTTTTCCCGAACGTCCTTTTGTTGCGTAAGTCGCACCGCACCGGCTCCACAGCCACACTCGTCAGTCGCTGGAACCTGCGGAAACATGTCGCGAAAGGGTGCCGTTGGGTCGCCGGTTCCGCCACCTTGTGCACAGCAACATCGCCTATGAAAAACGATGTCTCGCGAACCACAGATAGCAAACCGCGGTGCTTCCTATTTTTGTCAGGCTGAACACAACTTTTGCCGCTGACTCTACCGTGAGCTTTGGCTTTGGGGAATCCGCCCTAGTGATCCATGGCCACGTTACAGTTAAGGGCATCGCGAAATCGATGAATACCTCCGACGCCCATTGTCACAACCACTCCAGGTCGCACCTGGGAGATCCCACTCGCCATCGCACTGTCGCCTGCCCTCGCTTCTTCGCTCATCTCGCTGATAAAGCCGATCGCCCCTGCCTTGCCGGGAAAAGTAAGTACAGCAGTGCCTGGAGGTGGCGCTGCCAACAACAAAAGTAACGCAGAACCTCCAGAAACACTGCGACACTCGCAGTCAAACGTTGGCAAACGTTCCACACGAACTTAAGCCCCATTGAACAATGTTTTTAACAGCAAAGATGATGAGGAAATCGTTAGTGTGTGGTGTGCGCAGTTAAAAATACCAAGAAAAGGCCGAGCGCTCGTCCACGCGTGCGTCGAACCCACGTTCGCCAAGCTAATCATACCCACCTAAGGTTATTGGCCAGTAGTGGCCAAAAAAGACTCCATCGTTCGCCGCTTGCATGGAGGGAACGTTCGTCAAGCCACGCATACCCGCTTGGACAGATTGGCCAACATTGGTCCCAAAAAACTCCAGCGTTAGCCGTATGGCGGCAACACTTGCTTGCAACGATAAAGACACGTCATAAAATACGCCCCTCGCGGTCTCGTCCACATGTCCTTGTGCGTATGCTCACTGCATCATACTAGAGTCGAGACTTGAATGTCGGAGCTGCCGTAGGTGATCATTGACTCCAAATGACCCGGATGCGCAAAGTTCGCATGTCCGAAGAAGAGGCCGCCCTTTGAGAGGCTTGGCGTGCAAAGCATCCGCTAGAGACGATAAGTCACGCTTGCAGAGGGGCGTATGAAAACTTCGACCGAAGCCACGAGCTCATACTAGCGTTGCGCAACATACATTCATTGAAATGCCATGGCACTGACGTCAGCCATTACAACAGAACAATACGAAGACTCAACTTTGTGTCCGTAACTGGTCATCTATACTAGCTTCGCCATTGCTCTCTTGCGCGTGAGTGCAAGCTTCGTCAATTTGTTGTCATTATAGATGGCCAATACACAACGCCACTCGTCGACGAAGGCGCTGACTACTCAGTTCTGACTGGAAAGATTGCCCATTCCCGGCCGAAAATGATCTCACTGTCGGAGTACACCTCACGACGCCTGTTTGACGGTGTACTGCCCCCGTAGGGATTCATGGTGAGGTGTGCCCGGTGAAATTTCTTGCCCTGCAGAACTGCTCCGGACACATAATCCGTGGTATAGATATCCTGCATGAGCACGGTTCCGTGCTTGATCTGGGTTCGAACAGCCTCACACTGCGCCAGCGCAAAGCTTCACCCAGCCAGCCCACCCCATATTGCTACGTGGCAAGGGTCTCGGATTAACACGTAAATCTGCCTGCGGGAGCCGGTTTTTCCTGCTGGTTAAAGTGGACACGTGAGTTCAAAGTGATGCCTTTCAGTCTCTGTACGGCACCAGCAACCTTGCAGCGCGCCATGGACACCGACCTAGCCGGCTTAAAATGGGAAAATTGCCTCCTTTGCCTAGAGGATGTCGTCAGCTTTTCCCGTACATTCCACAAATACCTACAACGGCTTCAGACAATACTGAAGGCTCACAAAACAGCTGGCCTAACGTGGAGTCCGAAGAAATTTCGGTTGGTGTACGATGAACTCAAGTTCCTAAGTCACGTTATTAGCATAAAAATTGTCAGTGCTGACTCGCGAAAACAGATGTCATTCGTGTCTTCCGAACACCAATGGAAAAGTCTGCTTTGAGCGGATTTTTGGGATTGTGTGCTTATTACCGATGGCTTGTCCCCAATTTCTCTGATATCCGCTCGAATAACTTATCTTACAAAAGAACAGGCACCATTTCAGAAAAATGACAAAGAAGAGCACGCATTCAAGGCATTGTAAACGGCTCTGCAGACAACGCACAACACCGTTATACCCTCTAAACTAGTGGCCTTACGGAGCGCCTCAGAAAGACCATTACCGATATGATCGTAATGTATGCGGACGTCGCACACCGATCATTGGAACAAGGTGCTTCCCTTTGTAATATTCGCATATAACAGTGCGATCCAAGGAACTACGGGTTCGGTCCATTATATTTAGTACACGACCGCCACTTGAATTGAATGTTCGGCGCATTGTTGCCTCACATGTCGAGTGATCTTACCGACGAATATGCTGTAGAAATATCCCAGCGAGCAGAGGAAGCACGGCAACTCGTGAAGATTATGATTCGATGTCAACAATCTCTAGAAGCTGATCGCTACAACCTCTGTCGGCGTGACATACACTTCACCCTCGGGGACAAAGTTTGCATTTGAACGTCCGTAAGGTGCCGTGGTCTTAGCAAAGACTTAATGAACGCTACTTTGGCCCGTATAAGACACTTCGTCCTACTGGTGACCCTAATTATAAAGTAGTCGCTGATGCCGCGCACTCGGCATCCCGCCGAACTCCAAGGCCTGAAGTGATGCACGTCGTACGTTTCAACCCATACTACGGACGTTGAGGCATAAGCTACGCACTAACCCATCCAACTGCCCCTCGTTATTCGCGGCATCGAGTCAATTCCTTCAAAGGGGAGGGGGGAGCAAGGAGACTACCGTCATCAGCAGCAAGCGAGTAAACAAGACGAGAATGCTCGAGCCAGCACTTGGCATAACAAACTTCGGGTTGCAGCTTCGAGTTTGGAGCTACTGAACATGCTCTTTAGCCTCCCTTTTTTGAAGCCCCAAGTGACATTCGTCGCAATATATTTCAAGCAACCCCCAGAGTTCTCATGTCATCAGATTAGTCGAAAGGGTATTAGCTTAGTCTAATAAAATAGTAGGTTATAAATTCAATATTGATGTATTGCGCTACTTGTCAGTGGCGCAATACATTCACTGAGAAGTGGGACGGCAGGGCAATATGAATTTACAGGCGCAGCAAAGTCCTTTTTCCCACGTGTTCATGTATTCTAAAGACACCAGTGAAGACGGATTATAGGAGCGTCCACCCTAATTACAAGGCACCCGCAGTTAAGTGGTTCTAGTGAGGTGTTGTTATTAGAACGCGGGCTTTCCGGACATTGTATCGAATGTGTACTAGTTTGGGCTGACTTTAGTTCAATACACGCAGTTTTCCCCTAACGTTGCCCTTTTCGGGTCACCAAATTGCAGGTTATCCTATCTGTTCAGCATAAGGGTGAATATTGCCTTTCCATTAAGGCGTTACTGTTGCAAGCAGTGCCTGTTGTAGAAATCCCAGTTATTTTAGATACTTCAATACGTTTTGTTCGGGCTAGCGCGGACGCAGCTTCATTTATGAAGCCTGAAAACCCTCACACTGCCGAGTGGGTTGTTTACAATCGTCGCAAAGTGTACGCTTTATGACAAGTAGTTATTGTTGTTTTAATATGTATTTAATAATCCTAATTACATTCCGTGCCTTGACCTTTGTCATCGCCGGAGGAGGAGATGGGGTAGGGGAGTTAGAGGATGTGGAGGGGGGGGGGGTGTAAATGCGTGTTGAAATACGAAAATACTTCTATCACTGCTTCAATTAGTTTTGTACAATTATATATTAACTTCGTCCCCACTGAAATTGAGGTCGAATACACTAAACTGAAAACTGGTTACAGCGCTTTTTTCTGCGAATCACTTAAGGCTTGTTACAATGTACTGTTGAACTCGTTCTTCCGGGTTCCAGCAGGTGTACATAAATGGATCAATGAAGCGGTAAAATAAGCAACTGGGCAAAGAAAACAAATTCCTCGGTCCTGACGGGCCGCAACTAAAATTTTTGAACGTACAAATTTTACTTTTGTAACTTGGGCGAGCGCGGGAATGCTAACTCAGCAGTGGGTGCTGTATTTCAGTAATTCAGAGGTGCCACTTTTGATGTTAAACGAATAAATACCTTGTAATGTAGTACCGTGAAGATAACATGTGTAAGCGATATCATCACAAACTGAAGGATGGGAAGTGGGTCGTCTGCAATATCGGCAGGAAAAAGAAAGGTTGGTACCTGTTAAGATCACCATTAGAATTTGCCCGCTCTTACTATAGTGGTGAAGAGAACTAGAATACTATCGAAATACCATTTCGAACGTGCCTCTTTGGCTTTGTAGACTTCCCACCATTTTTTCGCTGTTCGGTTTTGTTACAAGGCATGAACTAAGTCGCAACAGATTAGGCTGAGTTTTAGCACTAGCATATGGTGTCAGTTTAAGGTTGATGGGGCTGATAACAATTTACACGCTAAGCCTGTAAGATAAAACATATGGACGCGAATAACCGCCGTGAAGTCAGGCTTCCAAAAAGAATTATGGGACAATTCCCGGAATGTGTGCTTGGATCACACTGCGGGGCATTCTGCGTAAATTCCACGGCTCAAAAATTATGGATGCTGTAACTTTAAACATCCAACCTAGTTCTTTACATTTATAATGGAAGGTAGCTAAATTCTGAGATATGCTGATATATTGAACGCTATACATTTAAAAGTTCAAAACAGCTGCTCAGATATGCTCAATTAAACACTGCATTTTGATTAAAGTTTCTCCTAAATTCTTACTACTTAGGAGGCCTTAGTGCCAAAGGCAATAAAAAATTGAAATGTGTTTTATGGCCATTGTAGTTTACGTGTACACAAAGGCTATTGCTAGCATATAGTGCGCCGCTTGCCCTTTTTTTGCTGAGTGTTGGAGGCCCACAGACACATTACAGCGAGTGTCTGCGCTAAAAGGTAGCGTAAGCCATCATATGTCACCAGGGGGTTATTAAGAAAAACGATTGATTATTGAAATATTAAGGAAGCTACATTTTTCACTTCGTGTAGAATGGAAGAATAATTCTCGGCTGGCCGCTTGCTTAGGTATTTTGAGACATATGCGTCAGACGTATCTTACATCATTGTGAATAAACTCTATGCCACCGAGGAGAAGTGTGGCTACTAAAACAAGAGACTTCGATGGAGTGCAGGTCCGTGATGTTTTGGTCATATAATATATAAACTCCTGGCAATATTAATTTAATTATAAAAAGTTAGTGCGGGAACACCCAATACCGCTACATTTTTTGTAAGGTATTTTTCATAATTGTTCAACATGTCTCTTTTGAACACTGAAATTGGACGAATGGCAATATGTCTGTCGTCGGGAAATTCAAACGCCTTGCAATATCGCTTCTTTAACTTTGCATGTTTTCTTTTCTCTCCCCCATTCGACAGCCGTTGTCCCGGTGTAATTTAAAGAGAATTTTATTTGGCTAATCTCCACTTGTTTTTCTTCCTTTAGGAGCTCAGGCCTGCTCTGTCTGAATATTTTTTGGTTATAAGGCTAGTTTACTTCAAGGTGTGGTGATAAATTTTGTGCTTTTTCCGTATGTTTACAGGACCCGGAGCAGCAGCGCCTTCACCACCATCCCAGCAACAGCAGCCGCAACTGCAACAGCGACAACAATTACAAGCACCAGTTTTGAATCCGGCGCAACAACAACAAAGTTGGCGTGCTCCAGGCTCTCAAGCCGGACTTGGCGGAAGCTCTGGAGGAACTCCGGGTCCTGCTTTTGGGGGCGGTTTTGGTGGGGGCCTTAGTTCCGGCCGGGGGCCTACTACGGGTGGAAGAGCAATTGCAGGAAGTGCCGGCGTAAATGTCGGAGGAGGCACTGGTAGAACTTCAGGAACACCGAATTCTGGGGCTGGTATTGGGGGAAGTACTAACGGCCAGTCCGTACCAGGAACAGCCACACAGCTTGGGAACAGGGGTACAAGTGGCCCTACTGGAGGTGCTCCTAGGCCTGGTCCAAGCACTGCTGGCATTGTGCGACCAGTTCCAGGTAGGTACAAACTTTTTATTATGAACCCCGCAAGCGTACTGCCGTTATCAAGAGAGTTCCTTTAAGCAAAAAGCTCATTCCAATTTTGAGATGTTTCGGTTGTCACCGGAAATGAACCCTGTGGTTTGGTATTCTAAGTACGCATTTTTGCACCGAAGTCGGTTTCTATTGTTTGTAGCTAAGCAATAGTGGCATGTAATTCAACACCGTGTACAACTTGCCCTGAAGGCTGCCGTTTTACTGTGATTGCTTCTAGCGGAACTCCTCAAGTAAGCAGTCGAGTAAGCGAAAAAGCATGGGTTGGGAAGAATCGCAGGTTAGGGACAAAATGCCATAGAAAGTCGAACCTGGCCACGCTTATTATGCACATTTTCTGAGCGGGGACAGCTTAGCTGTGCACTAAAGCACCATTCGGAATATATTTGGTGTAATATAGAATTAGGCAAAGATAGAACTGCGCATCCAGGAAAGTATTTCAAATGAGTTACGCTGCTCATTTCGGAAGGCTTCAATAAAACAGACTAAGAAGACATGGGCAGTATAAATAGGCCAAAGATGGCAAATATGATAAAAATGCCATATCGCTAGCTCCAGGGTTATGCCGGGCAGATCACTGTAAATAATACCTATAAGTCAAGCGTAAAACAAGCCTGTACCACAATGCTTATTGTGACTTTAGGGAATATCACTTTGGGGACTTTTTCAGCTGGTCCAATCTGTAGTAAATATAGAGCACTCGCTGCAAAATATCTTGGGCAGGCTTTCACGCGTATATTTTATTCAGCCAAGTTGTTTTGCCGTTGGAAATATAGACTAAACATCGATATGAATGAAGTAACTTAACCTGTTAGTCTTCTACCCGCAAGAAAAGCTAGATGCCCTGGTAGTATCACCCTGCGCCTCATCAGAGACAACATCGACATGTGTGGCACTATTGTATAGCCCGTTTCCGTACTCTCCGTTCAGTGGTACATATCTAGGACACGGAAAATATCGAAAGTTACCCCGGTATTTAGGGAGGGCGGCCTATCGTAACCGTCCAGTCATAGACCGATTTGATTTGCATTATAAAATTTACTTACACGACACGGTTTCTGTCAGCGGTATTCAATACCAACGGCAATTTTCTCGCTCGGCCAATTAATATGTTAATACTATGCTGCATATTATTAAACTTGTCACAGTCGTGATCTAGGACACGCAAAAAACCTTTGATACAGTTGACAATCACACTGTGCCAGATAAACTTCACAAACACCTGTGAAAGTACCAGGAGAAAACCTACGACTTATTAAGTTTGGTATTTTTTGTGAATGGCCAGGAGAAAATACGCACTAGAATGTAACGTCTTTACAGAAATACATAAACAGAGGTGGAACACAGGGGTGTGCATATTGGCCTTTTATTTTTACCGTCTATGTTAAAGTCTTGCCTCAAATACTTGCATCGCAAATGCATATGCGCGCTGGTGACACCGCTATCATACTCACCGCTGCAAAGGAGCATGAACGGTATCGTAGACTGGACGAAGAGATAGCTAAAATCAAACTTGTTTTTTAGTAAAAACCAACAGAAAGAAAGTTTAATTCGTAATTTTTTACTTGCGCAGAAAAAAAGAACAAAGTACGTTGTTATAAAGCGGCCACAATTTCTGAGAACTTCAGCATAGTAAGTCAGTGAAGCATGACAGTACTAGTCTTAACTTTATATTATTAAATATTTCAATACATTGAAATATCTAGGTGGAAAACATTGGCAGGCGCAAACAACTTGGGTTTGCTCTAAGCTAGCCCCTCGTTGTTACGCCGTTCTAAAAAGCTCGTTATTGTTCCTATACTAGCGTTTTGTTTATCCTATAGAATGCTTCATTTTCACAGCGGAAACGTCGACGGGTCTGGGACAGAAAGAAAAGAAAAGACAGGCGCTGACAGCGCTCACACAACCGGCGCTGACAGAGCAGCGCCTGTACACTGTTGGTTTTTATTCCCTTTTGTCTCGTCCGATTTCGCGCTCCGCTGATACAGCAGTCGTTTGTCACACAGCTTAAAATCTGGGTGCCGGGCTCATACTACTCACCATAACCAAGTTAGACGATTGCAGAGCGTTGGAAGAAATACCAAATTTCGCGACAACCATGAACCGACTACGTCTTTACTGCAGAGCTTAAAATATCACTTTTTCACCACATGCGCGAAGTAAACACAGCACGCTGCACACACACCGTAGTTATTAGCAATCACCCACTTCATGTTTCTACTTAACAGACTAATAGGATACGCAAGAAATTCAATGTTTAACGATTCCAATGTTCCCTTTGCTGATAATGTGTTCGGTGAACGACCTCTAAGTACGTTGGGGTAAATTTATGGGATAGAATTCTTGTTGATCTGAGGAATTATCAATATTTCTGTAAGAAGCTGGATAACCTTGTTACGTCGTAATAGGACGAAGATTGTTCTCAATATTAGACGTGAATATACTTTTTGTTCCTGACATGTGTGTTAGCAGTGTGCTAGGTTTTGTAAAACAGCAACTGTTGAGGTCCATCAACTCTAAAAAGTAATAGGCACTGTATAGTGCTTTGTTTTGATGTATACTATCTATCTAACTTGTTTATAATACGTTACGGTTATAACTGCGATTAATAATACTACTGCTGCTTGCAAGAATGCGCGTCAGCTATTGAAATCTCCACAAAACGTTGGATATGGTTTCAAGCACTCTCTAGTGATGGTATTTTTTGTATCATTCATGTCAAAGAAAAGGTAACATGAATCAGAAGAGCTTAAAACATTTTTGTCCTGACATTTATGCAGTCCAAAAAAAAAGGTTTCCATTAGGTAAACCGCATCACTGTAATGCGTCGAAGGAGAATAAAAACAATATGCAGATTTATAAAGATATGTTACAGGAACGAGCCGGATCGGTACTCTTTTAACGGATAAGTGCGAGGGTTTAAACAACAATTGCCTTACACTCAAAGACACCAGCTCTCCAAGACCGTCGGTTACAATTAGGCAATCCGAGTAAATGGAGAATGCTTGGGTCTCGTAAAACGTGCGGATGAAGTTCTCACAGAAAAACGCATAGTCCTAAGTTTAAGTAATAATGTGAATAGACAAGAATTAATAGTAAACATGCAAGCAGAAACCGTCCCCCTCTTTGTAAATAAATGCTATATGGGCTACAGAAACTCTATATACGATAATGTCGCTGTGGTGATGCAAATTACAAGAAAGAAATTTGGCAATTATTTGGTTGGCCTGCTCGGCATTCGGCAGTTATCCTCAGGCAATTTTAATATACTCTCCCTATTTAAAAATAAAAGCTGTTGAACCCGAGTGAATTCTAGACAATTTATCACCGGGCCAACCATTCAGAAAACATGGGGATTGGCAGAAGAGTAAAGAAAATTTAGCTTGTCGAAAAAAAAGAATAGGAAGACATATATTAGTGAGAAAACTCCTGGACCGCAAAACGCTTCCCGAACGGCAGAATAACACAACGGCTTATTCACAATCTAATCTCGTACTCACCCACTCCGCGCCTACGCCGGAAATCACAGCTGTTTTAACGAGCATCATAATATCCTTATGGAAAGCCCGCGACTGAGAACCATTTTTAAAGAGCCACAACGCGTAGTCTATCGCCGTTCAAAAAACCTGCGGGACATGCTGACCTCTTCCACGATCGCATCGCCATCTTCGCATGGATGTTCTCCCGCCAAAAAGCTCGTTGCAAAGTGTGCGCTCACATGACCACGTCACTAACAGTAAACAGCACAGCTTCTGACTTTTCCTCAAAAATTAAAGGCGATTTTAATTGCTATACGTCGAATGTAGTAAACGTCCTAGAATGCTCAGTCTGCGCACTCCAGTATATCGGCCAAACAGAGACGTCTTTGAGGCTCCGCTTTAATAACCACCCGGTGCACGCACTTTCCTCTCCTGGGCTTCCTTTGTCTAAGCATATAAATATTCGCGGTCGCTTTTTCGAAAAAATTAGGGCTACTATATTGGACTCAAGTTTACGTTCGCATCACGAAAGGGTGTACGTGATTTTTTAGTTGACACATTTAATACAGTTAAACGCGGTATCAATGAACGTGTAGGAAAGTTACCGTGCCTCTTGCCCTGATATGCCGGCGTCATTGCATTATCACTATTGAAATCGTAGAAGCAGAGCCACCAATTTTAATGTGACTTTACCGATTTGTTTGATGGCGCTAACGGAACCGATATGAAATGTTTCCAGTAACGATGACATCTTTGCTTTTTATATCTCAATGCTGCTCCTGATGTGTTTGCGTATAACGTGCTAAGCTGCAATTCCCGAAAGTTATCATTTTGTTTCAAAAGGGCAGGTGTTCATACCCCTTGACCCGATCCGATATTCCGTACAAGTTCTGTATTTGAAAACTTTATGTTAATTCACACGTGTACAAACACCACGTGTGAGATTCTTATTTTATTATTGTTATTCTTTGTGTGTTTATTTGTATCTGCAAAGTGCAAAACTATTCGTCAGACTTTATCATATCGTTCCTATATATTCCGCGCGCTGAATTACCGATGTTTACTCTGACGAAGACCGGACCCCGGTCGAAACGTTAGTTCAATTATCGTTTTCACACACACACACACACACACACACACACACACACACACACACACACACACACACACACACACACACACACACACACACACACACACATATATATATATATATATATATATATATATATATATATATATATAAACATGAACAAACACGTGGCCTCATAACTTGGCCTCCGAGGATAATCACTTCTTGAATACATTCAACAATTACACGTGCTCAGCACTACCTATACAACCTGCTGGGCACCGCAACCATACTACAAGTCCAATTTCCTATTTGCCGACAACACAGACAGAGCAATGACACACTTATCACCATTTTTTTTCTAAATAGAAAGGTGTAAATATCTCCCCTACACTCTGAGTTTTGCGCATGGCAATTACAACAGTCTTCAGCACTGTCAACGAACTCGCCTGACTTGCTGTCCTCCAACAAAAATGGAGACATATGCGACCATGCCATAAATTGCTGTATATGCAACAGACAAACTATGTAGGTGCTGTGACAGTTGTGTGAGATGCCCGTGCTTAAAAAATACAAGCCTACATTGTTATTTTTTCCGTTGAGGTTTTTCTTGTGTGCGTGCACCCCTGAAATTATTTTTATACTACGCGTGTTTTTGCATGAACGTAGTCGTGAGTCAGCCCCGTAGTTATTGATGTAATCTTGTCTCGTTATTCGTGCTGTTTTCTTATTGGATTTGTATTGGCTCACCCAGCTTCGCGCACTTGCTGAGTGTGTTACGAAATACAGCTTTCGAAGCGAAATTTCTCGCAAACATATTGCCCCACTTACTTCCGCAGGGCAAAAGCCAGCTGGTCCTAGCAGTCCCCAAAACAAACCAGGTAGGTTTTGCTAATGCTTTTTGCCATGTCATGTAATATAATATTTATTTGTAACATTGCAGTTTTTATTCGCATGCGGCGCATAACCCTGGAAAACGTGTATAAAAATCGAGTGACATCTGTGCTTGTTCCACATTGCTCCGTAGTTTCAGCGCCGCCATATGTTAGTTATTTACCCAGCTTCAAACGCGCAATAGTGTTTAGCAATGACTCATGAAGAAAGAATTTAGGCAGAAGACGAAATATAGCCTTTGGGGCCACTTCTTACAAAGTTTTTGCCGCTCTTACCTCCACAGCGCAGAAGCCGGCGTGTTCCGGACGTCAACCAAGCAAAGCAGGTGGGTTTTAACGATGCCTTTTCAGGTTGTAACGAAGTGTCTAATTTAAGTTCGTAGCTCATATTCACTGGCGATTTATCTGTCTGGACAAGGTATATAAAAAATCAATTTATATTGCTAATTGTTTAAAATTGCTCAGTAGTTTTCACACCGCCTACGTGGCTGTTTAGCCTGCTACAAATGAGCGATGATGTTTCAGAATAACTCATGAAGGAAGTCGTTTTTGCAGAGGATGGAGTAGGGCTTTTGGGGCCAAGTATTTACAAACGCTTTCAACCATCTTACCTCCGCAGGGCAGAAGCCAGCTGGTCCGAGCAGACCACCACAAAAACCAGGTAGGGGGTGCTGATTTTTTGCCTGGGTATTGTAACACGATAGCTTGTTTTTATACCGCAGTTTTAATTGACTTCAGGCGTTTAAATATACACAGAGTACTCGGAAAATCAATTGACATTTACCAGATAGCGCAAAACGTCCTAAGGACGTCTTCAAATGGTCCAAACGTCCTGGATCCTATTCTGGGCTTCCGGGGGACATCCACAGGAATAGATATTGTAAATGATCCCTCAATGGTACATACAAGAACTTATTTTGGATCAGAATAGATTGTGAATGATCCCTAAATGATCCGTTGTATTACTTCTTTTGGACCACAATCCATATGGACGTGTTTCGCTGCTGTTACCGTGGAGGAAAGGCTAGCTATTACAGTAATAAATTATCCTAATTTATTACAGGTGAGGTAAAAAACACCCCCCCACTTTTAGAAAATCTGCAGACCACCCTTGTAAACAGGTGCAAAATGTCTGCAAAGTTGCAGGCCTCTTCACCTTTTTTCTTAGTTGGTGGTCTTTCCTTACACCCTTTTTCTTTACGCCGTTTTTCTTAGTTTCGAACACCCTAATTTGTAGCTTTATACCCTCCTGTGAAACAACGGTGTTCAAATAATGAACTCCCTTTTTGAAGGGTGTTGAGGTGGCGGGGAAGATTTGTTTGAATTTAATAAAATTCTATAAGTAATGGAACACAAAAACTTCCTCGTGATAAAAAAGTTTTTGCAAATCGGCGTGTTAATTTGTATATTCTCATAGTAAAATCTATAGTTTTAAAATTAGCGCTAAAAAGTCTGTTTTTTGCGACAAGCCCACCGACTCGATCAGGGGGCCCTCCTCTGCTAGATATAAAAGCAAGGAGATCAAAAGAGCGCCTGTACGTTAAGCAGGCACTCCCTGTTCCGTATGCATCCCCTTGGTTTTCTTCCTCAATTCATTTGCGGTCCAAGTGTGACTTGTTCGTACTGACTGTTCGTGTTGATTGCTGCGCGCTCCACCTATTCACATTGCCACAAGTAGCTGCTGCCCTGGCCACACCCTTATTTTAAGGTGCTAAGCAACCTTACGCCCTTTTTAGGGGTGCTCAAATGAACACCCTTTTTTTGTTCATACACCTTTTTTTCGCCATAAAACGTTTTAAAGGTGTTCGCCATGCGACAAGATTTTTACACCCTTTACGGCCAGAAAGGGCCTAAGAAAGTTTGGTGTGTAGTGAGACCTGTTGCCTTAGCTTGTAGGTAACTTCAGACTAAGAATAAAGAAAATTAGTTTGTATCCTAGAAGTGTACGAAAGTTGTCCTGCGGCATCATTTTGACCACGTTCTGAGGATGTACGCTGGACGGACAAACGGATCTCGATTAGACTGGCTGAGGATAAGATCTGGACAACCTGGGGATGCTGAAATGTCCAGAGTCGGACATCCTGAGGATTTACCCAGGTTTGTTTTGCGTTACCTGAGTTATGCTTGTTTTCAATTGCTCCGATAAATGTGCGCCAACTTACGTTGTCTATTTAGCCCTCTTCAAACGTGCCCTAGAGTGACATGGAACCTTTGATCAATAACGACTCATCAAGAAAGTCGCGTTGTCAGAGGACGAAGTACCGATTTCGGGCCCGAACATTTTACAAACGTATTCTACACTGTTACGTCCGCAGAGCGCAAGCCAGCCGTTCCGAGCAGTCACCCAAAGAAACCAGTTAGGCTAATGCTTTTTAGAAAGTGTTCTATTACCGGATACGCCAAGATTTTGATGACGTCATATCCGTCACGAAAATAACGCCAGCACAACGAACACAGGAGAAATGCCAAAAAAGGTTCAAAATGACGCGGATGGTGCTGTCGCATAGGAGAGGTGAAGCGAAGAAGTGCATCATGATGCTAACAAGCGCCAACAGTTAGCGCAAGCTGCATCGAAGTGACGCCGACGGGCGAATGACGCGAACGCCGACTGATTTGATGCGAAGAGAAACGCCAGCCCGCCAGCGTGTAGAGGAACGCGTTTGCGCGTGCACGGTTAAAGCTAGATATACTACCTCTCACTTTCCACAAGCTGAGCTCGTCGCAACGCATCCGTCTGCCGTATACACCACGGAGCAGGAACGAAGTGACCTTTTTAAAGACGATAGTCTTTCTTGGGCTACTTAAACCCAGAAATTTTGGTCTGTCTGTATGTCTGTCCGTCTGTCTGTCTGTGACTCGATTCAGCCACCCGGCCAAAGCAAAACACTGCCTCCGCAATAGTCTTATATAGTTACAGCTAAAGCTACCCGTCTATGTCCGGTGTAATGTTCATACTTGTCAACATTGTTGAAGAAGAACAAGGCATTACGCAAATATGAGATAACAAATCAATACAGAAGTGATATTTGCAGTGTTCCTTTATAGAAAAATCAAACATGCTTGACTTTGCGAAATTAAATACTTCATCAACTCCAGAAAAAGAATTCACTCCGCCGTCGCCTGCTGTCGCCAGCGCCACTATAACTTCTGGCGCCATTTTAAGAAATCAACCGGCAACAGTTATGCAAGGTTCCACTAGATAGGTTCTACGTTCTGCTTGCAACGCACGTGGAGTAGAGAAACGCGGTTCTGTAAACGTTGAAGTAGGGCGCTTCGATTAACGCGCGTCTTCGCCGTACGGCAGCGTTCGCATCGAGACACCCGGTTTGGAGCAGTGGAACGCGGGAAGTTTAAAATGATTTAAGCAAACATTTGGCGTCTTTACCTTGGGAGGAGCGCGACGCAAGAGGAACAACATGAGAGGTGAGCGGGAAAGCGAAGGGAGGCATTTACTTCGCAAAATCCGATAAAGACTACCGTCTTTTGACGGAATTTGCAACGAAAGGAGCAGATACGCGGCCAATTTTTTTTGGAAGTGACCCGCTAGCAGGACGTCCCTCACCCCACACACAGACAAGACTGCTGCCATCCCGCAAATCATGCTCCTTTCGCTGCAGATTTCGCTGCACATTTCTTTTCGTGCTTTACTGATTCTATGACAGAGGAGTCAACCACACTTTTGTTTTCTTGGGTATTTTAGCGCAATGTTATTTTTATATCCCACTTGCGATGTTTCAGTGGGGACAGAGGATATATAAAGAAATATAGATTTGGGCTTTTACTTGTTTCAGATTGCGGTGAAGTTATCTCGCCAACCTATGTTAAAATTTTTTTCGCTACATATGTGCGGTATCGGGTTGTGTTACTCGTTTGAGAAATGACTCCTGATGAAAGCCACTTTGGCGGAAAACGAACTACAGTGTTCTGAGTCACATTTTCTTCAAAACGTTTCCATGGTTTCATCCACGTAGGGCAGATTCCGTCCGGCAATAGGATGCCCACGAAAAAGCCGGGTAAGTGCTACTAACGTTTCGTTTGGTTATTGTGCGATGATATTTATTTTTACTATCGCAATTTCCAATAAATTGCGGCGTATTGAATTTGAGAAGAATTTATATGCAGAAAAATGAAGTGACGCTCCTTATTCTTTCGCATTGCTCCGAAGTTTGCAAGTCAACTTCGCCCGCTGGAAATGTGCCGAGGCGGAATATGTTACTCCTAATTAAAAAGGACTCATGGCGAGAATTGCTTTGGCAGAAGACGGTCTAGGTTCACATTTTGGAGCCTAATTATTGACAAAGCTATTCCACACTATTACAGAGGCAGGGAACAAGCCGTCTGGCCCCACCAGTCACCCCGCAAAACCTGGTAAGTAATACTGATTTTTTTGGTTTGGTATATTGCCGCTCCACCATTGCTAGTATGCCTTGCCTACTAATACAGCTGGAATTGATGTAAAAACTCACCTAACCTGTCATCTTTATTGTCTGAAAAGATATAAAATAATTGCTTGTGAAGGCATAATCTGTCTATTTTACTGCGGGAAAAATCAAGCCAACTTGAGCAGCGTACCTCGTCTCAGACACGAGATGAGAACAATGAGCCTTCCGGTCTCATTCTTAGCGTTTCAAAGAGAAAACGGTAAGACTTATGTTGTTACGAATGTAAATGGTTGGATGGGTTTATTTACAATGATAGAGAACGTCCGGAAATGGGGGCGTCTGGTGTAAAACCTGTTATCATAGCCTGCGAGTTTCTACTTCCTCTTCTACGACCGCAGTGTGTGTCCTTCCGATCGTTGTATTTGCGTCTAGGCTGCGTTGCAGTTGGGCCGCCCCGGAGTGTTTCCTGGGGCATCCACCACTTCATAACTACGTAACAAATTGAACAAGTGTGCGAAGCTGGGCGAGTCGGTAAGGATTCATGATTAGAAACAGCGCAAGAGACAGGACGAGGAAACTGACATGGATGGGCGCTGTCCTTGTCAGGTCAGCCCCCGTCCTTGTCAGTTTCCTCGTCCTCTCTCTTGCGCTGTTTCTAATTACGTAACAAAATCACGCTACGGTTTACAGAGAGGATGGTGAATAAAAGGGTCGATTAATGAATGTACATGAAATACGCTTGCTTCGTTTAGGTACGCATGGCCAGCGCGAATTATTCGAGAAAGAGGGCAATCTTAGGTAGCAGAAATTTCTTCATGGTCATATTGACTTTTGCCTCTTAGAATCCAATACACGTGTAAAAATTGCCATAAGTTTTTCGTGTTTTTTAAAAATCTTGGAGTAGCGTTTGCCGAATAAACAGTGAGGTCGAGGTTTATGGTGAGACGATACTAAGTTTATAACCTAACAATTTCCTTGGAAAGTAGGAATAATGAGAGCTTGAACATAAACAACAAATGCGTTTGATTTCTGACTGGCCTTGCGCTGCATCAGGGTTAAAGGAGCCCTGAAGAGAAAATACAACTTCGTTTATTTTGAAAGAACTAGGATTCAGTATCTCACTCAGCTCCATTAGAGTCACACAAGAAGTTTTTTAACGAAAAAAGCAAGAAGTATTTAAAAAAATTTCAAATTTTGCGCCACAGTGACGTGTATGAGCAGGAATGAGGGCATACGGGCCAACAATATAATATAATTTTCAGTGCGTTAACTGCACGTTTGCATTCAAGTGATGCGGTTAAATGGAACCAGAGGCCCCATTAAAGACGTCCAGTCATGTGTCGTCGCGACAGGTCAGTTGGGCAGCCGCCAATCACACAAACAAGGTTCCGTGACGTCATAGAAAAGTTGCGGGAAATTGGCTAGGGGGTCGCGACTGCTTCACACGTTTTCTTTTATATCTCCGTTATTTGTTCGAAGATTGCGATGATATTGGTATCATTGTTATCGTGACTAAGCAGTCTTTCTAATAAACCCAACTTGTATTTTGTCTTCATGGCTCCTTTAACATCAAACCTTATGTATCCTTATCTAGCCCGCTAGAAAAAAAAAATGCATGCTTCACAAGTGTTGTAGCGAAATAACTAGTGGTAACAGGGGGTTTCGCAAAAACAAAATACGCCCTTGGACATAAAATTTCACACATGCACTCCCCACTCTTCACCCCACAGGACACAAGCAGACTGGTAAGGGAGGTCACCATAAGAGACCAGGTACGTGCGAGTGATGCTTTTATTAGTGAGGTTTTGGTCCTCCTTAAAGTGCATAAATAGCGCCAGAGTTTACTTAAGAACCGAATTCCCGAACCAGTGTGTACGTTTTTAATACCTGAGATGATTCTTTCTG
This sequence comes from Haemaphysalis longicornis, assembly GCF_048455015.1. Lineage (NCBI taxonomy): Eukaryota > Metazoa > Arthropoda > Arachnida > Ixodida > Ixodidae > Haemaphysalis > Haemaphysalis longicornis. Next base: position 263,342 of record NW_027526449.1, read on the forward strand.
ACAAATTGGGTTTGGGCTATCCAATTGAGCGGATTGCCTGCTACAACACATCCCAGCCAACAATGAACTTGCGGACCATCTACCTTTGTTACAAGCCGATACATATAGTCCTATAGAAAGCTTGCTGTGCACATGGACAAAAAGAAATGTCAAATATTGCTAATTGTGCATTGGCTGCACTATGGTGCCTTGCTGTAGGTAAAAAAACCAGGGCTAAATGTTTTTAGGCAAAAATAACAGTAGATTTATTAAGTTTCTCCTCTATTTTTTGTTTTCGCCTAAGCCATTGAACGCTTTGCCGAATAGGTTCGTTTAAAATACGTATGCATTACTGGCGAAAAATTTGTTGGGCTCTCATTTCAAATGGTAAAATAAACCGGGCCACCTCTACTTACGTGAAACGGGAGAAGGGGGGAATCATGCTCTGTTTAAGTGTATTCAAAGATTGTATATCTCTCTTTTGTCGCACGGCACGCAATGATATACGTGACATTCCAATTGCTAAGACGGAGGAGAAGTAAAATTTGAAACAGAGTACTGCAACTTTTGAAGTTAAAGTGAGTACACAGAGAAACAACAGTGAGCAAGCTAGCGCGAAAGAAAGCGAGTGTCCTGTTGTGTTATTTTAGTGCGCCTTTTCGCTCATGGGAATTAAAAATTCTAGTACGAGGCGTTGGAAAGCGAGTGTCCAGGTGTGCTCTTTTACATTGCGTTACGTTCTGGAACGAGGCGTCGGAAAACCAGTACCAGGTATTTTAGTACTGTGACCACATAAGAATACGAGGATGAACGACAACGACGTCATGAGACACCGAAAGGCCCAGCGCCTAAGGGGCTTCTCCCTTAAAAATCTTTTTTGGTATTGTACAGGGGCCTCATGGTTCTAGTAGTAAAAACTTTTGTCCTATTAGCCGGCACCTAATTGGCAGTAGACTGGGCTAGTTGGTAATTCATAGTGATCAAATGTAGTGCAGCAGAAACAGACGGGACGGAAAGACACCTAATTGGGCTGCTTACGCTAAAAGTTAACAAGTTATACAGAACAGATGTACTTCTTCTCAGCGTTTTGGGACTGGTAGTTCACCCAAAGCTTGCTCTCCCATCCCCTACGAGTGTGCAGAAATAGGCATAAAACTTTTCTTCTGAGCTAATACGTCATGCCAGAAATTTTCACTGTAAACAAGGTACGACTGTGGAGACAAGGTTTTGACAAATAAAATATTCTCGCTCTTCACTTTCCAGGGCACAGGCATCACGGTCACCACCACCACCACCGACCAGGTAGGTGCAAGCAAAGTTTTGCATTAGTTTGTTTGGCTCACTTCCGGGAGAATCGATCACCTAGAAATACCGCATAAATTGAGCTAAAAATTGCTGTGTTGATCTGTATTCAAGGACTGTAAATCTCTCTGACACACGGCGAGCTCAAGTACGCGACATCCAAATTACGAAGACGGCGGAAAAGGGAAATTCAAAATAGAGACTTGCAAATTTCAAACTTAAAGCGATTACGGAGCGAAATAGCAGTAAGCAAGGAAGCGCGAAAGAAAAAGGAGTGTTCAGGTGTGTTATTTTAGTACGCGTTTTGCTCATCGGGATCAAACATTCTATCGCGAGGCGTTGGGGAACGAGTGCCTCTGCGTGTTCTTTTAGTACGGGTTACGTTCTAGCACGAGGCGTTGGAAAACGAGGGTCCAAGTGTTTTAGTACCGTGACCACATACGAATACGACGAGGAAGGACGACGACATGAGACGCCGAAATCCCGAGCCCCTAATGTGTATCGACACTAAAAGTGTTTCTTGGTATTGTACAGTGGGCCTCACGATCGTGAGGGTGTGAAATTTTGCCCAAACAGCCAGCGCCCAATTGGGCTGTTTGCGCTATCGATACATAACAGACATCTTTCTCCGTATGATATAGTTATTTGTCATAACAGACATATTTCTTTGTACAGTTCACCCAACGCTTGTTCTTCCATCCACTACGGGTGCGGAAAAATAAGCGTAAAACGTTGGTACCGAGCTAATACCTCATGCTAGAAATTTTGCTGGAAACAAGGTACGAGTCTGAAATCATAGTTTGAAAAATATTCCCGCTCTGAACTTCCCAGGGCACAGGCCCCACGGTACTCACGGTCACCACCACCACCGACCAGGTAGGTGCAAGCAACGTTTTGCATTAGTTTGTTCGGCTCACTTCCGGGAGAATTGATAACCGAGGAATACCGCATAAACAGAGCTAAAATTGCAGTGGCAATCTGTATTCAAAGATTGTAAATCTCTGTCTAAACCCACGGCGCGCTAGTATGCGCGACATGCCAATTAGGAAGACTGAGGATAAGGGAATTTCTTAACCGACTACTCCAAATTTTAAAGTTAAAGCGTGTACCGAGCGAAATAACAGCAAACAAGCACACACGAAAGAAAAACGAGTGACCCAGTGTGTTATTTTATTAAAACTTTTTGCCAATGGATTTGCCCATGGAACCGCGAGGCGTTTTAAAACGAGTGTCCTTGCGCGTTCTTTTCGTACGCGCTACGTTCTGGCGCCAGGCGTTAAAAAACGAGTGCCCAGGTGCTTTAGTACCATGACCACATAAGGACACGATGACGAATGACGACGACTACATGAGACGCCGGCAGCCCGAGCCCATAAGGAGCTTTGCAACTAGGAGGAGGAGAAATAAACTTGATTTCTAAAATCTTTTTTTGGTATTGCACAGTGCCCCTCGCGGTTGTTGTGGTGAGAAACTTTGCACTAATTCTTAGCGCCCAATGGGGCTACATACGGTAAATGTTGGCAACTGATACATAACAGATATATTCCTTCCTATTGTATAATTGTTTGTCATAACAGACATATTTATTTGCACAGTTCCCCCAACGGTTGTTCTCCCATCCGCTACGGGTGTGTAAAAATGAGCGTAAAATGTTTGTACCGAGCTAATACCTCATGCCAGAAAATTGATTGATTGTAGGGTTTGACGCGCTGACGCAACGCAGGCGATGAGGCGCACCGTAGTGGAGGGTTCCGGATTAATTTTGACCACCTGGGGATCTTTAACGTGCGCCGAAATCTCGTACACACGGGCGTTTTTGGTTTTCGCCTCCATAAGAAAAGCGGCCGCCGCGACCGGGAATCGAACCCGCGACCTCGTGCTCAGCAGCGCAACGCCCTTAGCCAATGAGGTACCACGGCAGGTCATGCCAGAAAATTAGAAGAGAAACAAAGTACAAATGTGGAGACAAAGTTTCACTAATGGTCTCGCTGTTAACTCTCCAGGGCACGGAAGACCGCATGCTCCTCACCATCCCCAGCAACAACCAGGTACGCACAAGTAACATTTTGCATTAGTTTTCTCACTTATGGGAGAATTGATAACTTACGAATAACGTATAATTTGACTTACAAATTGAGCCCTCAAAAATAGGCACCAGGCTTTAAAAACACGAAGCAAACTTTTAAGCCGAGAAATTCTTTTGAATGTTAGGAAGCCTTCTTCTACATTTCGGTAGAGTGGCTTGCGTGCTGTCACATTGTCTGGTATATGAAGCTGAGCATAGTAAGGTTGTCAGTCACGACAAACTTGATTTTATTGAGAATGTAGAAAATATGCTGCATAATGTATAAAATAGGTTTGTCTATGTACGCAAACTGGGCTTAAAAATGTCTTGCTAAAGGGTAAGTCGGTGCCCAGTGTGTGTCTCAAGACGTCGTTATCTGGTTGTTGCAGATCCAGCTGGACGCTTTACTGAAAACGTTCAGTTCAAATGCCCATCCACTGGACTAAATACATATCAACTATACAAAACACGCAATAATATCGTATGTTCAACAGAGTCAGGTTTTTCTGTTGCTAAGAAAAGAAAACCTTGAACATATCTGGAGCGTTATCTAAACAATATAATCATCACACCTTCCTTGAATTGAAAATAAGTTTACTAAAAGGCCCAAATATATTGAACATCCTTGTAATTACGAAACAGCAAACTCGTGTTTCCTGATTCCGCCAGTCAAACTTGACAATTGATGTTATTGTGTGCACGGACCCAAAAACAGGCATTTCAACATAAAAAGAACAACACCGTCCCTTTCGGCTATATTGGGCAGGGGTGGAAACTGCACTTGCTCCGTACTCTAATCGCCCTTTGGTAGAAACAAGATTCAAATGTGTGCAGGCTTACTTTTTCTTGTCGCCATTTCCTTGAATTTGTCTGCAAACATGACAAGTATATAAAAAATTCTCATTACGCGCAGAGCGTGAATCTGTTTTCCGGAGGCTCCACTTCTTATTCAAACAAGTCTTGTTGCCCATCACCCTTACATATGCATAATTATGTACTCCCTGCTATGCTTAGAATGCGAATCAGTGGGATCACCGACATTCCTGTCGTAACACTGGGGCTCAAAACACGGCCCTTTAACAATAGTGTGGACCGGATGGCGCGATTAAGCCGTGAGCGCACTCACTGATACTGGGATGAGGGGACAGCACCTCACCACTGGGAACGCTTGGCCCAAACCTGCAGTCAGCGGCTTGCCGCAGAATATTTCTTTATGGTTTGGTTTTCGAAAATCTGCTAGCAATCATAATCCAGAGTACGAAAAGAGCACACAAACTTTTTAATGACCTGGAAGCTCAAATCGACCTACACTGAAGAAGTGTGAAGTTGGGCGAGTTGGTAAATGTCTATAAATAAAATGGGCCCAAGAAACAGGACCCGAGCAAAAACACACAGGGAGCCCTGTTAAAATGTTTGAGTAAGCGCCTTACCTTGTCCGTTTTTACTCGTGTCCTGTCTTTTGCGCTGTTTTAATTATTGGTCATGCAGAACGGAGCGGCGTCTTTCTTCGCTGACACACATCGAGAGAACGTGTTGCTGGGGGTGTTGGTTTTGGTTTACAAACATACTGAGTTGCGCATTCTTTCGTGTTGTGTATTTCCGCCGCTCAGTATGTTCGTAGAAGACACACTATCGGCGTGCCATTTCGTGCAACTGATAATATAAACTTGACCCCTCATTTCTAGTACCAGAATGCTTATTGCTGAGCATCCTAGAAACATCAGATCAGGATGTTCTTTACGTAGTTTTTACGGCGCGCGTGTAGACAGCGACAATGTTGACGGCCCCAGCGCAAGCGAGCCAGACAACAAATAGCAACTCAGTCTTATGGCTGAAGGTTCGCAACATCACCTGTGACACAAAAAGGGAATCAGCGGGACTCACTGATAATCCTTGGGGCTACACCAGCACATTTGACCTTGTACACCTCCTTCCATTCACAGCAAACTCAAAAAAAGGTAATTGCGAGGTGTGTTTCTCCCTTAAAGAAGGCTGAATTCACCACAAAGGTGCGTAAGGCTCGTCTAAATACCAAAAATATCGGGTTTCATGACGCAGAACCTAAGCCCGTCTACATAAACTATCACCTCACCATGAAAAACAAGCAGCTGTTCTCTAAGGCTCTCGCTTTGAAAATGGAACATAACTGGCAGTTCCTGTGGACCGCTGATTGTTTCATCAAATCCCCCAAGACAGAAGATAGTCTTGTCTCCCATGTTCGTGATGAATCTAACCTTCGCATCTTCACTTATATAGCAAAACAAAAAGGCAACCATACAACCTTCAGTTGAAAGCCCGCTACAAAAGCTATTTGAACTGTCTAACAAACTTGCTGAAAAAGGCCAAGAGAAACTTCTACAAAAAAATGTTTGCAGACTGGTAACAACACCGCTTAGCAGTGACGTATATAAAAATCCTATCTTTACAGCCATTGCAAAACTGAGATCAGCAAAATACGCCGTGGTTCTGGAACGTGTTTTAATCCCCTGATATCGCAAATGTTTTCAGCACTTTTCTTCCCGGAACTTCCACCCTATCAACATCAACGCACATAGTTTATAGCACTGCAGGCACCTCGCATTCTTTCTTCTGGCATCCTGCAACACCCATTGAAGTGCGCTTAATAATTCTTAATCTTAAATGGACTAGCCCCGGACACGATAAAATTCACGCCACTTCCATGAAAGAGAACGTAGATGCCATTAGTGATAGCTTCACCCCTGTAGTTAACCAGATTTCCAAATCTGGAATATTTCCCCATTATCTCAAAAAGGTTGATAATTCCTGTTTTAGGTGCTGAGTACTTTAGGACGGCACGATGTCCGTCCGCGTCCGCGCGCATAGCTTTACAATCGCACAAAATGACACAGGCACCGGCAGGATTCCAGCCTGGCGTGTAGACAAGACAGAGTTAGTGTCAATCGTCTTACCCATTGGGCTACGACCGTGAGTTAGTACCCGATAGTCAAACGGCTTACCCCCTCGCCTGTAACGGCGCGGAGTACCTTAGGACCTCCCAATGTCCGTCCGCGCCCATCCATGCGCACGACACCATTAAGCGAAAATCAAGCAAAATTCGATTTGAGCCGTGAGTTGCAGTTTAATTTATAGAGTACATGGTGAAACTGACGACTCCAATCGAATGAAGGTCGCTCGCAAATCGGATGTCACTCGGGGCGCAACTTGGATGTCATTTCGAGTCGCCGTACTCTGCACCCTCGCCATCATCCACGGAGTGGAGATGATGCCATTTAAAAAAAAAAGGCGATGTGGCAATAATGAATAAGTAACGCCCGATTTCTAATCTACCATTCTTAGGGAAGGCCATTGAAAAATCACAGAAAAGCTCCTCTTTTAATATCTAAATAAATTTAATTTGCTAACTTCTAGGCAATTCGGTTTTAAGCGTTGGTTCTCTGCTACTTTTGCCTTGATAACTCTGAGAGACTAAATTATACTTGAAATTTAACCGGGCAAATTTGCGAGGGGGGGATTTTATCAATTAAACCAAAGCATTTTTCACCGTTGAGAACAAAATCTTGTTTTCGAACCTTTGCGTATAAGGCATTACCGGACCGACTTTTAAGAAGTTTCTTATTTATTCGTGAACAAATTGTTAATATCTCTGGTGCACTCTCAGACACTACAACCACATACGTAGGCATTCTGCAAGGTTCCATTCTCAGTCCTCTTTTATTTTATTATACATTGAAGAACTTGCTACCTGCAACAATTGTCTGATTGCCTACTCTATGCTGGTGATACCACTATCTACGCATCACACTCATTCATTGACGTTCTTACTACAAACCTCAACCTCGATATTAGTAACATTTGTTCATGGTCTCGGAGCAATGGTCTAATAATCAATCCTTCCAAAACTAGATTTGTGGTATTTCCATGCAGTGTAAAGACTCTAACTGCTATTGCTCCAGTTTACATCGACTCTGATGCGATTCCACCGACTGATAAACGCTCGTTTTTGGGGTTGAACTTGACTGCTCTTTAAAATTTATTAACCACATAAACTGTCTAAAAAAGATGATGGTTTCCGGAATTAGAGTATTACTACGGCAAGAAATTATTTCCTCCTCCCTACGCTTTCAACTCTTTATGATGCTTTTATTTTCAGGCATATAAACTATCGCATTCCATTCTGGGGCTTAACTTACGATATTCATGTAGTTGCTTTGAAGCGTATTCAAAACAAGCCCTTTCGACTCATGACGTTTAGCCCTTTCAACTCCCATGTCAGTTCCCTATATTAATAGCTCGATCTCCACCCGTTGGATAAACTTAGTTTTTATAATCTTGGAATGACCACCCTTAGGCTTTTTACGGATAAGTGTGCGCTTTTTATAATCGTAGAAGTGATTTGACTATCCATAACGTAACGCATTTTGCATTACAACATACTTTTGTACTGTCAAAGGTCACAACAAACTATGGTAAACAGACTTGGATTTGGCGCCGTTAAATAATGGGACGACTTGCCTATTAATGATAAAAATACGTTAAGTCGCTCACCTTAAAAACAATCAATTCTTAAAATTTTTCTGGATGACCCCTACCTTACAGGTGATTAGTTCGAGCGACTTTGTTGTTCTGTTTCTGATTAGTCTTTTTTATTTTGCTTTTCTCACTACTTTTCTTTTGCCTGTTTCGTCTCTACACTTTATTGTATAGGTGACACACGTGTGCTCTTTTTGTGAAAGAAACTATTCAGTGGGAATTTTGTATACTGTTACAATTATCTTCGCAATCATTCTTTTGTGAGTTCCTCCTGCAGCGATTGTTCCTATGTATTATTTTACTGTTCATTTACAAGAGGTCCCACCGCAGTGCCACAGTTCGGACCTCGTTCTGTATTATCAATCTCCATGCACTGTACCTTTGTTATGGGTTACAATAAACTGAACTGTACTGAACTACCGAAGCATCATACGCCTCGTAAATAGAGGTGTGCTAGGTATTGTATGTTCTTGAACGTAGTTATGAGAATAAATATTGTACATTTTTTTGAGAAATACTTTGAGTAACTCACAATTTAGTTAGCGTAATTTAGAACCCAGACGGAAATAAAAAGATGCATTTTTCAAGCGCCGCTCACGAAGTGTGCAGCACTTGAAAAACTGGTGTAGTGTCAACGTGCAATGAAAAGTTTATGAATCTCAGCCATGTTTCGCGCGAATAGAATAGATTGCAGCAACAACCTTGGGTCATTTGTACGGGCCAAATTCGTCAGATTCAGCCACGGGGTGGGGCCGGTAAGCGGGGATGCAAAATCATCAGGCTGCGTTTTAGAACGTGCAGATGCGGTCAAAACATGGGGGCTACGGTATGTAGTATGGTTAAGCGGTACTAATTTACAGTACCACGATAGAGGTATCCTAAATACATATTTTAAATATGCGTACGATAAAGTTGCCTTGCCATGGTAAGATTGCGAATTGTTCTGAAGATTTTCTAGAACTTCTTGCAGTCTCCTGAATACATGTTCTCTTTTCTCAATCAAAAGCTCCAGGGGCGCCTAACCGACCCTCCATTTTCGGCCGAATAAGAGGTATACTTAATCAGAATAAGCGGAGGTACCAGCTCCTAAAGAACGCTGCAGGTAAGTCACACTGTTTCACATATGTAAGTACTGCCCTTTCTTTTTGCTTTCAAAGTCTTTTTGTAGATATGGCAGTTACATATAAAATGCTTTTCTCGGTATCATTTAAGGCAATCGTTTCAATCGTTCCTTTTAAGAGCATAGGGTACTACAAACTGCGCGATATCTTACTACAAAAGTTCAAAATTGTTGCAATGTTGCAGTTCGAGTTAAAAATACCTAGTTTAGGTACGTACTTGTAAAAAATATTGCCTGAGGTAAGACGTTCTCGTTTAGCGGTGAACGTCAAAATTTTCTGATGGCGGAGTACTGAAGAACTACACGATCGCAGGGTTCCACACTTTGCTCCGGTGCTACTGGACCCCCGTTGTAAATATGTTTAGAATAATGGCCATAACAAAGTATAGCGATTTTCGCTTGGCAAAAATACTTTACCTAAATTGACTAACTTGCCGGAGACGAACCGACTGGCTGGTGCAAGTACTGTCTCAGTGACTCCAAGTAAACCCAAGTAAATTTGTAAAGGTGAATTTCTTGCTTTACCTACAAGCTCATGAAGGCAATTATTTTCAACCATTTCCACTAAAGGTGTAGAGGGAGGCGGAAAAATGTGTTACATATTTGCTCAGTATCTCTTCGTATAAGGCCCGCAATGTTATCCAAGTGGTTTTTATATTGAGAATGCTCCCCTACTATGCGAAACAGCGTACTGTTGCTTACATTTATTTTATAGCGCAATATTTCCAAGCCGCGCGGCGTCCCACAAGTCATTGCACGCGCGGAAAGAAGCATCTTCTCATTCTGCTCGTCTCAGAGACCCGCAAAAGTCATTCTACATAGTGAAAAACCAGACCATTGCCGTCTAATAATGTTATGTTTTGTTGTGAATGCAGCAAACCTTCGAAAGCGGCGATCCATATAAAAATTCAAGCTTTCTGCAGGAATCTTCCACAGTATTTTTTGTAAGTACTCGTTAATAATGTTTTTGAAAGCATGTCCTAAATCTTAAGAACTTTAAGGGGCCAAGGCAATTTTTGTCTATAAAGAAGCCAATTAGTTCTTAGAAACCACACTTCCCGTGGCCATTGGGCGAGTGTCCTGACAGGTGGTTTTTCCTCATCGATATTAAAACTTTTGATCCGGATCCACAATTCGCTTAAGATGCGCCAACAAAATGTTAAGTACACATAGTCGAAAGCAAGCCAGCAAGCCGCTAGGCTGGTGACTGCAATATAATTTCGGTGCAATCATCACGAAGAAACCCTAACAGAATTGAAGCGCTTCAGTTAAATTTCTTGGAGAAATAGTAAGTTTATTTAAAATAACTCGTCTGCAGAACCAGGGTCAAATACGCGCCAAGAAATATTGGCAATATTTGCAAACAGAATTTAAGGGCTACAAAAAAGTCGCAAGGCTTAACCGTGGATATTGTGAAATGTCAGTATTTTCGGCATCCCAGAAAATAAATCGGAAGAAGTCGACGTATGCCAAAACCTCGGACGTTAATTTAGCTTTTTCGCTGCGAATGTCTTCGAAAAAGTATGATTGTTATAACTGCATAACCTCTGCTACTGCCACCCTTTGCTCTAATGGCCTCTCATTTATATCTTCCCAAAAATAAGCAACTTAAATTTTCTTCAATTCTGTTTTCTCGCATCCGCACTGATCGCATGGTACCTCTAGGAAAAACGCGTCATTCCTCATATATCTTGCTTTATGGGGCTTGAAATATGAACATCACAAACTGTTTAAAAGGTGGCATATAAATCGCCTCAATTTGTCGCTGTTTAATTGCGTAGCATTTATTTCACATCGTAAAATACCAATCTAGGAAGCATATGTAAAACAACGCTTCTACCGTCGGGAATTTCTTATGTTTTACCTGCAAAATGCGGGAGGTTGCCGTTGGGACAAATGAGGTAGGCAGATATGAGCCGGGGCAGCTGTTTTTGTGGTATCCAGCCGTCCTGCATCTATATACTTTCAGTTCAAGCACTGCACAAATTATGCCATTACCTTACACAAAACAATCCATTTATTGCTTGCAATAAAGCTACTCTCCGCCTTAACTGCCTCGTTCACAAAAGAGCGCTGATTTTTGTTTCCACCTTCGTTTTGACGGACACGTCGTTTGCGTCAGTTCAAGTTCATATCCTTCAGTTTCGAAGTATTATTCACAGAGCGCATCGACTGGCGAAAGCGCTTCACCAACATTCATTAACGCACCGAAAAGGCTGAGGATGTCCTTGTGAGATTTTCAGCCTGTTCGGTGCTTTCAGCAGCACAAGCTGTCATGATATCTTTGACGCTGTTTGTGCCTGAGGAGCTCACAGCGACGGCAAAGTCGCTGATGAGACTCAGGAATTCCTCAAAGGACACCCTTTCCGCACAGCATCTGTAACGTTGGCTAGCGCTTCGTGTAGTTCGCCGATGGTGCCGGCTTGGCCCGGAATCGCTGACTGGATGTACTCCGTCCTGAACCCCGTACGTCGGAAACGGTTATGGAAGCTGTCAGGCGTCACGTCGCTCCATGGGAGGCTCAACATTTCAATTGCGGCCAATCAGCATCTCAATCACTGCTCCGATACCATGCATTTCGATGACAATTGTAGGCGCGCCGTGTTCGATATATACGATGTCAGCTTTGTTATAAGGAATACGTTTCGCATGCGTTTTCGTAACGAATTTGCTTTTGTTCGATATAGAGCATAATTCGCTATATCCGGGTTCGTTATAATCGTGTTTGACTGAACACACAAGAATCTAAACAAGTTATGCGTCAGTTAAAAAGAAAAAAGACTCGCAGACCTGGTGAAAAAGTAGTCACGGAATCCCTAAGTGCGCTCTTTTACGGTCATTTGTGGGTTAGTGTGGCCGGTTTCTGTTGGAACACCTAAAAATAGAAGGCGTTCTTATTTTAAAGTTTAGTGTAAAGTGCAGCGAATCGTTTCCGCCACTCAGAAGGAAATAGACGCACGAAGGATATCCTTTGAGAAGCATTCGCTCTGTACGGCTGTCACGGTAACCTGAAATGTGTGTCGAGGCAAACATGTAGAATAGAAAGTAAATTTAAAACAATTGAATCACTTGGAAAGCATCAAAAGAAACACGAGGAAATACCGATAATCAATTTAAACTCAAGGCTTTCTCTTATGTTATTATACGAAGAATAGCAGTACGATGAACCGAAGAAGAAATGGTTTGAAACAGTATAAGGAAGACTTTTTTTGTCAAGTACATTTGCAGGGAACATTTACCTAACAAACACTAATTGAAGCCATCCGGTAAAAGCTTTAGATTTCATTTCTTGGGTTCTGAGTGATCACATGCTTGTAACGTTTTACCACTACTAACCTCTTTTCAAATTCCTTCAATGGAAATACGCCAGGTTCTCATGAATGCAAACGTGCCCTGTAAACGGCGAGCCGATTTTTTGTCTTCATTCATCCACCTAAACGTCATTTGAGAGCAGGTGGTGTTATTATGTCCTACTCCCAGACCAATAGTTATGATAAAGTACTTCTAAAACCATTGGCTTTCATGAAGTGGCTATCGAAAACTTCTGGTTTAGTCTTTACCCCGCATATTTTGTTGCTCATAACACGTCAGCACGGAGAAACGCTTTCTTTCTCCGCGGTTTCTAGTACCCTAAAAATACGCACTCTCGTATCCAGAGCATGTATTTCTGAAGCACGATAAACCAGTAGGGGCGCCCGTTGGAGTGCTCCAGGCTGGCCGCATAGGACAAGGACACCAGACTACAGGCAAGGGGGTCTAGATGGTGGAAGCGCTGTTGAAATAAAACAAGGTGAACACATAGTGAGAAGTAAATTAGCTCGTGAAAAAACATTTGAAGGTTGAAATTTTACGAAGTCTATACGGTCATACAACAATGAAATACGAACACAAAAATGTGTACCAGTACACGCAAAATTAACAAAAAAGCTATTCCTAGAGCTCCAATAATGGCGTGCAACTAAAACATTTGTAATGCCACATTTGTCAGCATTCTTGCTGTAATTAGGCCAAGCGTAAATTTAGCTTGCATGGAAGAGACAACGTTATGTCGGTGTTTTGATTTATATTTTTATAATCGCGTTTAATTGGTCTATGTCAATGCGTAATTGTAGGCTAGTTGGTTCGAACTATGAAACATGGTTAAGTAGCGCGGTAAGGACGGGACAAAAATAGAGACCACGCAGGACTAGCGCTAGCGCTAATCCTGTGTGGTCTCTACTTTTGTCATGTCCTTACCGCGCTACTTAACCATGTTTCACAATTGGTCTATGGCTGTACGTTCGCCGCACGAAGGAAGCAATGCTCGGTTGGAGGCAGACGCACAATAACATTTTCGGTGAGAGAGATAACCTACCTGGTAGTACCATCGTTCGTGTGGGAACGTGTTTGATCTGTTCTCGCTCCCATTCTTAGATAATCTCCAACCTGACCGCACGTATGCGGTTGGATGGTTTTCCATCTACAACACTTTTCTTACTATTTAAACACCACAGCGGAATATTTAAATTTCATTAAGAGAAAGCATAAGAATATGCCCGAGTTCTAGCCTGTCCCGCTTTGAAATGAAAAGAATAGGCAGGTTAACTGAATCTAGCTTGGTGACTTGGCGGTTAAAATGAGTGGAGAAATCAGAAACATTTTATACGTGATTCCTTGAGTTATAATGCCCAATGAGTTTCTTACATTTTCGTTATACCTCAAGTAATTAATGATATCCTTTTACGTTTGTCGTTTAGTACCATGCTCTGCACAAACCAACGAAGATTCCCATGTGTTTCTGTGTTCGTATTATATATTTAATCTTGTTTATCCTACGCAAAATCTATATTACAACCCCGACAGTTTCCTCTCCTGTTGTTGTACGCAGTGAATTTCGACTGACGGAACCCAAGGCTGTTCGGAGCATTCGAGAGCTAGGACTGAGGACGTACCTACATCTCTAGCGTGGAAATAAAATGAAGAGTTTTCCGCACTTTGTGCCACAAGGAATAAAATATTTACGAATCACAGCCACCAATTACAAAACACCCTCCAACTGCTGTATTTAGAGGGGGGCCAGTGTTACATGCCACAATGTTTTCCTTCGACAAACGACAAAATTAAATTTGCATGATTGTAATTGTTTTTGAACTGGAAGAAAAAGGCGGTGATTACTTGGTGGTGGGTAAACTTGCTGTGCAACATGATATATATTCAAGGAGGCCGAAAGGCAGCCTTGTGTAAGGCCGGCTGGGAGGTTGGTTCACAATAGGTATGAGATACGTAAAACGTGCGCAGAAAAACCAGTAGCTTTTGTCGTGAGCACACTTGGTGTGTCTCCGAGAATAAAAAGTAGCAAATAGGTATCGAAGAGAAGTTTTGATATTACTTTTCATAATTACAGGCTTACCAAAGTTGAACCTTTGCATAAGATAACGTAGTTAACAATGTCCGACTTCTTTTTTGCTTACTTATTTTAGATGCTGCGCATCTCTTGCTCTGAGGCATGTCCCTCCTGCGTCATCGGCGTCCGTCCGCACGCTACCTGCGCATGCGCGACTCTCCTCCTTTCGTCTCTCCCACAGCTGTGAGCAACACTCTCACTCCAGCGCATTAGCATAACGACAGCTGGCGCGCTTGGTTGGCGCGCGTTTCTGCGTTAACGCTGCGTTAACAGCTGCTCCGGTGCGCATGTGCGTGCATGCGCGACTCTCTCCCGCGGTCTCCTCTCCTTCAAGCGCTGTGAATATAAAGCGGGTATCGCTCCGCGGCGGTTGTCAGCGCTCGCTCTCGTTCTTCTCGAACATCGACGATGAACCCAAGATTCGACCACTGCTGTGGCAACCGCTCACTGTGCATTTTACTGACCATAAAGTCATCATTCTTAAATGTCCTAAAGAGCTGGGTGGTGTCGCTAAAACACTGGTACTCTCTCATTTCGCGTATGCATGCGCCGCATCACACCAGGGTTCCCTCGCGGGGAGATGGGGGCAATTTTTACTGTAATGGTATAGTGTAGGCGACAGTGGACATGTTCCTTTGCAAATGCATACAATTGTTCACAATTTACCTGTGTGTTCTACAGAACATAACATTAGGCCTATCCAAGTAGTATACGGTTGGAGCACTATCGTCTCCTGTAACAAATACCAACAATTCGTCCAAAATTGCACCAATAAAAACATTCTAGATATTCGCACATCCACTAAGGTCCTTCTACGTGTAGGAATTACACAGCAACCTTTTATAAAAAACCATTCGTCGTTTATTCCAACATGACTTTCAGAATGACTTGTGTGCTACAAATCATCCAGTTACTTTAAACAGTGCATGAGTGCAGAGCCTTAATGGATTGCAAAAGGTAGATTGACATTATCCTTCTAGTATTCGAAAATGCTTTCGACCGTGCGAGCCACTTAAGTTATGTCAAGATGGTTCCATTGAAATAAAAACTTTGCTTGCTAGCAGAAATCAAAAGTCGCATGCAGATCGACAAAAGCGGAACCAAACCAGCCAAAAAACACAAAAATACACTCGAATTATGAACTGAAGAAATTGCGGATGGCTTTCAAAAAACAAGTAAGGCTTATTCCTTATTCGCAATTTTGCAAGGTGGAAAACTTTGAGGGGAACTTTTTTACATAGGTGCGTTGTGCACGTTTTTGCAAGGAGTATGTTGCTTCTTGTTGCCGGTATTTTTATATCTGTTTATATTACATCATAGGAACAATACAAAGACCATTCGAGTTTTCGAGTACTATTTGCAACTGAAGATGACAAAATGATGGGGAATGCACATCCTATCGCTTGAATAAAAATAGAGAGCTGAATAAGGGCAATGGCATTCGGATTAAATAAAAATGTCAATACATACCTCTATTGACAGATAGCGCGCGGGATGCTGGTGTTCGCGTTACAAACAACGGATGAATTGAGAAAAGTCTGGAACAAAAGGGATTAATTGGCGAAACTAATAAAGGGAAATTGAACTTTTGTAATGCGTGCTGGCAAAAAATGAGTAAAGCTTCAATCCTCTACTAATATATTTACTCCTACGCATAAGATTTGTGGTTTGAAGATATACGAATTCAACCTTATAAAAGGTCAATCATATGACACTGAAATGCACTTATATAACAATCAATGTGTGTCATAAATTCTTGTTAGGATAGCTGGTTACACAAATTTTACAGAGGGTAATTTCAGCTGAATTGCGTTGTAAACGTTAATTCGGTAGCTTAGGTATTTTTAAATTTACTTGGAATTCCAGGAACAGCTATTCGGCAGATATTTAAAACAACTACTTGCAATGCATGATCCTCACTCTATCACAGCTATTTATGTAAATTTCTTCCTAAAAAAACGCTAAGGAAAAGCGATTTTTTAATCACCTTTGCTTCTATCATCCGATGATGTGCCGGAGCATCTGCGTTTATCACGCCACTAGAATCGATCATGGCGCTGGAATCCAGCGTCCGTGAGGGGCATTCCCTGTGCCCGGAACAGCAGCAGTGCTCCAAGGCCATTGT
Organism: Haemaphysalis longicornis; assembly: GCF_048455015.1. NCBI lineage: Eukaryota > Metazoa > Arthropoda > Arachnida > Ixodida > Ixodidae > Haemaphysalis > Haemaphysalis longicornis. The sequence continues at coordinate 279,828 of NW_027526449.1, forward strand.
TTGAACTGTGGCTATGATGCATGCTAATCCCCGCTCCCTCACTGTAGCCTAGTCTGTAGAGCTACATTCCAACAACCATTGCGCGTTGCTAGCGCACGTTATACGTTCCCATAGTTTTAAAGGCGGTAGTCTTCCTTGGGCTACTTGAACGCGGAAAGTTTGTTCTGTCCGTATATCTGTCAGTCTGTAACTCGATTGTCTGAACTGAACTTGATTGGCTGAATTGTAACTCGATTGAGTGAACTTGGCTGAACTGAAGCGGATGCTGCACAAGAGGTTTATATAACCACAGCCAAATAGGACCGTCTAAGTCTGGAGGCAATGTTCATACTTTTCAAAATTGTTGAATAAGAATTAAATATTACGCAAATATGAGGGAGAAAATAAATACATGAGTGATAATTGCAGTGTTCTTTTATAAAAAAATTAGGATGCATGATTTTCGCGATAACAAGAAAATACCACATGCACTGCAGAAAAAAATTTACGGTGCCGCCTGCTGTCGTCCTCGTCACTATAGAGCCTGACGGAATTTTAAGAAGTCCAACGCGAACAGTAATCAAAGGTTCCCTAGATAGGTTTCACGTTCCGCCTGGACCGCACGTGTAGTAGGGCACCGGTGTTCTATAAATGTTGCAGTAGAATGCCCCGATTCACGCTCGTCTCCGCCGTACGGCAGAGCTGCCATTGAGGCGCCCGGCCTGAAGCAGTCTAACGCCGTAAATTTAAATTGAGTTGAGCTACCCTCTAGGGAGTTTATCTTGGAAGGAGCGAGATGGGAGAAAAACAGCGGGACAGGGGAGCGGGACAGAGAAGCGAGGCGTTTATTATGTAGGGGCGCCAGTGGACTATCGTCTTTCGTCGATATTTGCATCGAAAGGAGCAGATACGCTGAAATATTTTGATCTTTAGCGCGTTCTATCACTTGTAGAGCTCTGGTAAGTGTGGAAAATAAAATATAGATTGGTAGGGTGGTAAGAGTGAAGGCTGGGGGCGTTCGCACGACCAATGAAAGAAGATCGGCCATGATCGCATGCGCGAGCTGGCGTGTCCCGTCACCACTACGAGAGCCGGACGTCTGGGTACTGCTTTCCCAGCTTCATTGGCCATACGCTAGTACCGAAAACCCGCCCAGGCACCAGGTTCCTTCCCTCATGAAGCATGAACGCCGACTTTTTGGGTGCCTGCGCCCCACCATCACAAAGGCGACAGCCACGCTTAAAGCTCTATACTCGAGGATTCCGCTGTCCTTCAACACCGAATTCAGGGCTACGTCACCCTCCTTACTGAGAAGTAGACAGAGCTGCGCGCTCTGCACGCCAAGATCCAGGCTGAACTCAGGGACGAGGCTTTTCAAGCCGACTTAGCCACAGCATGGGTCTACGAGTACAGCATTGGCTAAATGAGGGCCCGCGTGCACACTCCCCGATCGGCGCCTTCTACTGTCGCCAGTCCCTCGAGTTGCGCTGCTGTTGAGCCTACGCAAGGTCGAATGCTGACTTAATCCTCTATCCACTCCACCATGCTAGTTCCCCGCGTTGCCCTCCGCAAGCTCCAGATTGAACCGTTCTCTTGGGACCGTCGTGATCGGCAGAAATTCTGGGTACAATTCGAAGCCCCCATCTATACAAACCAAGACTTGACGAATATCGACAAATTCAAATACCTCCGCTCGTTCGTCTATGACCAGCTCCTCTAAGACTTTGATTAAGGGTATCAGGCTTGCGGAGGGTGGCTGTGATGCTGCGTTCAACCTCCTCAAAGACCGTTTTGTCCGCAGAGACCTATTAATGGCGTATTATGTTGATGCCCGCCTCGCCATAACTCCAGTGAAGACATCTGCGGGCGTGAAGAGGCTGCGGAGTTTGCGTGACGAGATCGCCGTTCACCAGGACGCATTGGAGGGACTAGGAATAGCGCCTGATGAGTATGCTGCAATAATCTATCGTGTCCTGCTAAATGCGTTGCCACACGACATCGCCCTTCTTTACCGACAACGCATGAAAGAATCGGCAATGAATGAGGTGACCGGTGATGCCAAGCAAGTCGAGGAGATCTTGGAGTTTCTCCGAATTTAGATGAAAATTTGGAAGGAAGGGCACACCGCACATGGACATCATCGTCCCTCAGGTTCGACGCCCTCCAGCATTCCGGCAGATCCCCGCATGAGGGGTTTTTTCAACGTGGACCACAGCGTTACATGCGGGGTCATCGACTCCTCCCTATCGGGAATGTTGCCCCTTTTGTGACCGGCGAGGCATGAGATCGTGCAATGCACCGCGAATGTGTCACCAGACAAGAAGCGATGGCGAGTGCATGTAGGCAGACATTGCTTCCAATGGGGAGAGCAAAATCATGTTGCACGTGCCTGCCGAATGGATAGAACCCTCTTTTGCTGCCGCTCTTCGCGCCAGCATGTAACTTCACTTTGCGACATGGCTCAGCCAGATACCGTGTTTGCTATCAGGTCTGCCCAATTACCTGTCCAAGAGGGACCTCATGCCATACCTAGACCTTTCGACTCGGCATCCTCGGTAATCACAGCCTCAACCACCATCACACGACCCACTACAGTCTATCTACAGACTTGCCGCATGTGTGGCAACGGGTCCCAAGGGCCAGCTGCTGGTGAGGGTTCTGTTAGACACGGGCAGTCAGCGGACCTTCGTTCAGCGGGACGTATCACGTTCTCTGAGGTGCTCCGTCGACGGTGTTGAAGAATTCAAGCTAGTCACCTTCGGAACGAGCCACCCCACAACAGCTCGGAAGTGTCCTCGCATGTTAGTTACCGTGACCAGCTAGAACAGCAGGAAGCAAGTTACCATCGACGCCCTGGAGTTGCCAAGCATCTGCTCAGTTACCAGCCCAATGATCGCAGATGAAACGCTAAGATTCATGCACGACCATGGTCATTTCGCCGCTGACACTCCTCTCACGTCATGATGGTAAAAAGTGCGCTAGACGGGGACAAAAGAAAAGACAGTGACACGAGACGAGGGCTAAAAGGGCCAGCTCGTACCGTCCCATGTCACTGTCTTTTATTCCGTCCCCGCCTAGTGCGCTTTTTTCCATGTCGAACTCATATCCCCAACAAGCCCAAAATTTCTGCGCTGCCTCTCGCCTCGGCTTACATAGACGATCGTATCAATATACCAGTTGAATGCGACGACTATTGGCAAATTACTTCGGGTCAAATTTTACGGCTGACTCCGCACCTCAAAGCCGCCAAAAACGCCTCTCGGCTGGACTATACAGAGTGCCTACTTCAATCGCAGAGACTCTCCTTTGGCGGAATTTCATGCTTTGTCACTGTCCCAGGCGGAGCCCGCACCCTACAACGTCGCAGCAGATTACAAGCTCTCTTCCCTACGGCGCGACGTCAGGAACAACGATATGCGATGCGAGGTTCCGCTCCTGAGAAGCAAGCAGGTAATGCATGACACCGCCAGCGTGCAGAAAATTACGCCTGGGTTGGTTCGGGTAGTCCGCGGGGTAATGAGCTCCTTGGAATCCCCTCACAGGAAAATAGCTGTGTTATTCCCTTATGACCCACTACGCAGAGCAGTAGCGAGAGACAACGTCAAGAAAAGGAAGGGCCAGCAAGAGCAGCCTGCGAAGAAGGAATCTGAGTGTCTCCTGAAGGTGCTACCTCATCTTTGGTCCCAACTAGTCCCACTGTGTTTGAACCCGAAGAACCGAGTGCACCACTAGTAACATCTAAGACAACCTTGCATAAATGGAGAGTGACCCTCTCTACAACAGATAACACCGGCTCGCTTTTGGCTCGGCAAGCCGAACACGCGCCTGCCCCGTAACCTCGGGCTATTCGAGACATCAGCAACAAGCTCCAATTTGAAACGTCGCTGGAGTCACCGACCGATGGTTACAAAGCGCCCATGGCAAAGATGGCGGAACGAATACCTGCTGTTTCTGCGGTCCGCTAACGAAGCACCCTCACATCCACCCCGCCGACTCGCACTCGGAGACGTGGTTGTAATTCACGACGAAAGATACGTTTTGGATACTCGGCCGTGTGGCCAAGCTACTACCCGAACGCGAAAGAAGTGCCTGCATCCTTGGACGTCTCGGCGGGCGAGGAAGTGTGTGGGAAAGAAATGTGCAGTGGACGGGTGACACAAGCGAAGGCAGGGGGCGTTCGCACGATCAAGCAAACAAAAAGATCGGCTGTGCTCGCGTGCTCGAGCTTGATTATTCCGTGACCTACACGTGAAGCGGACGTTTAGGTCTTGCTTTCCCTGCTTGCTTCGCGTCACAAACTTGAGCGTACGACGCCTAAACGTACCGTATAATTCTTTCATTTTATTGTACAGCGCCTAATTCGTGTTAAAGTCGTCCGATTCATTCAGTTCGGTTCTATTCGCCCCGACAAAATGCTGGAACTCTCTCGAACGAAGAGGCGGCAACGCGATCACTTGCCGGCTCGCCGGCAAGAAAATAACAAAATAAAAGCTTTGCCGCTCAGCTTTCAGCGAAGCTTCGAGTTCTTTCGAGGTGTCACGCGTGGCCTTGCCAGTGCTAAAGCGCGCCGATGATTCCAGAAGGGAGAAAGAGGGAAGCTGTTCGTTCGACGGCGGCGGGCGCGTTGTGTGTTGTGCCCTCTCTCTCCGCGCCGGCACAGTTATAAAAAGAGAAGCCGCGCCAAAGCAAACCAGATACGTCTGGACGTCGTGATGTGACAACGGCATCTGCCAGTTTGTGCGCCACGCCATCTGCGACCCGCGCCCTGGAGGACTCCAACATACTCCCGGGCCTCGAATCACCATGATCGTCTCACACGGCTTGGCCTACGCCGAAGCCACGCTTCACTGGTAGCCGAATCGCCTCCCACAGCGGTGCATCGTCCGGCCCGGTCGGTGAATATTGTGGGGCTCTGTCTCTCATATGCATCGAACTGTTCATTTTTTTAGTTAACTACTCCGCTTCGTAATATCTACCTGTTAACGCTCCTGATTTTATCGTTTTGTCTAATATTTGAACTGTCGCTCGCATTTGTATCCATTCTAAGTTTCCTTTCGTTTACGTTACATGTACTTGTGCTTGTACAGTGTTTTGCCTGTCTAAATATAAGTCTGTGTTGCTTCCGTTCAAGGCTTTGACTCATTCTTACCGCTCTGGTCGGCGAAAGGCGCCCATCACACGGCCACCCCTTTCGTCACGTGTGCCCTGTAGATTCGGTGGGGTTGTTGCTCGCTTGAGTCGACTCCCCACATCTTCTATCAGCGCACCAAATTACGGAATCGGTGACAATTCGCCATAATAAACGCGGGTTTTTGTATGAATGAAAAAACCGTAAATGTCACACCTTAAGTGTCACAACACACGTTACAATGCAGAAACATAAATTGTAGGGACGAAAGATCCCCTTAAAACCACTCTCGCAGTCTGAGTCAGCTACTTCTACTCAGGAGATGAGTGGTCTTGTATTTCGCGACCCTGTAACAGTTTCTTCTGATCTATACTCTTGAGGAATGAGGTTCTACCTCAAAAGCCAACATCGTCCCCCGTAAGTTGCTTCAGCCATAAATAGAGCCGTGGCTTGGGTTCCATGAATGTTGCAGCTTATGTCGAATACCAAGGGGCTAGATGGTGCATCAAAAAACAAAAAACTGCGCATAAAACGAGGACGCAAGAGAAGACGACCACACAGAGGACAGAGGGTGCGCCCTGTGTATCTAGTCGCCTTCTCTCGTGTCCTCGTTTTATGCTCAGTTTTTTCTTCTTTTTATAGCAGGTAATGTATGGCCCAAACGAAACATAAGCTTCTGGAATCTCCCGAAAGCTCCATCTTATCTGGGTTAATTTACTTCTGAAGGATTCCTCGAATCCTTGATCAACGTGCCGAAGAAAAACATCAAGCCGGCCATTTCTGAATTTCCCCTGAACACCAAATATTTATTTGACATCTGTGGAACGCAACATCGGCCGCAAAATGAATGCTTCCCGAAATCTAAATCTCTACTTCCTGGGCTTCCCTTCGTGTCAAATGCTCATGTTCATGCTTAAGCGCATATTTAGTTAATAGGCTGGGATAGTCAGGTTAGCTGCCATATCTTGATTTACCAGGCATGCATTTTGCTAACGTTCTTGGACCGTCTATGATGGCAGCCACCCCGTTATTATGGTCTCCCACCTTCCCCAGCATATTATGTGCCCAACGTAGGGGACGCCCTCTTTTGCCGCTGAAGTTCGCCACATTTACTTTAGGGCTCCGAACCAACAAACAAGTTTTTTTGAAACAAGGTAGAAATACGCCTGCCATACATGTGTACATTCACCACTTCCCCAAGGCAGGCCAATGAAAATCAACTAAGCCCCTACAGGATCTGATTCATTGGCCTCAATGCACCACTTTCAGGCTAAACACGACAGGTTGCAATAGCCAGAATCGCATAACACACAGCAGCGGCTAGTTGCTTGATGCATCAATTAGTAAACTATCAATATATAAAGTGTTGGAATAAACGAACTCTTCTCAGAATCTTGATCCATTATTCCCGAAATATTTCCAAGGAAGAGTAATGGTCTTTTAATGAAGTCATACTGCTAGAGAACTTTAACACTGGAGAAAGACTAAAGTGAAGACAAAACACACGTTAGCCTTAAACTTGGTTTAGGCCAAAGGCAACCAGCAGAAACGCAAACACACATGAATAGAGAACACGTAAAAAGACCGCTTCAATCGTCTTTTTTTGCGTTCAGTGACTTGTATTTTGCTTAAATAAGGCCGGGGTTCTTTTGCGCAGGTCGCGGATCATCAAAGAAGAGGAATATTAGCATTAAACTTGATGGTGGCCGCCAGTATCTACGATGCTGTAATTAGAGGTTCTATATTTTCGGACTACTTTGAAGATATTCCGTAAAACTCTTATTTGAAAGGCACTTCGTATGTGAGCCCATTCTCAAGCCTCATTGAAAATGTTTTTCCTTGTGTTTCTGCAAACCACTATTATGTTCGGACTACTTTGCAGATATCCCGTCAAGCTCTTGTTTGAAAGACACTTTGTATGTGAGCTCATTGTAAAGCCTCAGTGAACGTGTTTATCATGGTGTTCCTGCAAAATACTAATACAATTCGCGAACACAAAGTTTAAAAGTCCCGTTATGCGCATTGTTAAGGTCACTTCCGTGAACTGCATTGCGCGTAGTTTATTCTTCATAATGACTGACTTCTTGCTTCAAAAATTGGAACTTGGGCAGAAATATCTGGTGACAGGTTACAATCACTGCTGGCAATTTTTGTCATGTGAAAGAATTGCTGCATCATGTTTATATCCGACACTCTCTCTTCTCGTCTTCGTTTTGGACGTCTCAAGGATTAATTCACATCAGAAATGGCTAGATAACTTAAGCGGTTTCATCAAAATGAACCTCTAAACGCTTCGGTAATTAGATATAAGGGCCATCACTTTTATGAGAAAAAGTTCATCGCAATTACACACTGGGAATGTGGTTGACTGGAAGAACTGTATTTGTGTTACTACGGAACGACATTACGACAGCATTCAATCACATTTTACACTCATTTTTTCTGGCCACAGCTTCGTCAGCGTTTTGATGGAGTGTCCTGGGCTTAGTGCCATGGGCCCGCGCTTCTCCTCCTACGCCGCCGCCGGATGATTTGCCGCGACGTCGATGTTTGCGCTCACGTTTCGGCCCCGTTTTGTTTCTAGGACGCTGGATCAGCCCAACACGTGATTGTATCCTCCCATACGATTCTTTATTCAAGTTCTTTAATTTTGTTTCGGCTACTGCTTTTTGTTTATGTTTTTTAAAAGTTAAGTTTGTTACCTTTACCCCCCAAGGGTTCTGTCACGACCATTGGTGTCAACAGAAAAAACGCCCTCAAACAAATAAAAGAAGTCACTGGTGCCACCAGGAATTTAACCTCGAACGAATTGAATCGAACCTGGAACCTGAAACGAAGCAAGAGCCCGTTGTCTTACAGATTGAGCTTCCAACCCACGCGGACACGGGGATAGACAAACGGTGCACTCACTGAGCACATCTTCGTGTTTACCTACTCCTTTCTCGCTCAATGCCACATAGTAACGTCACGAGACCCCTCGCGCCGGTGTGCGCTCAGCTCACGGCACCTGTACCGGCCGTGTGCGCGCCTTGCGCGTGCGTTAGGAGTAACAAAAAAATTAAAGGAAGCTCAGAGCAACGCATGACATCTTAATTCTCCGTCTCTGCCGCCGATCTCGTCACCTCGGTCGGTGGCGGTAGAGACGGAGGAGAAGTGAGATCGTCTAAGACCGAGTTTGAGCTTCCTTTAGTTTTGTAAAAAAAGAGCTCCTATTCATCTGCTTCGCCAATACAACTCAATCAACCACCGTTCATGAATGGTGCATTGATTTACGTTAGCAAAGAATATCTCTTTGAAATAACAAAGGGCTTTTTTAAATGCTTTTAATTGTCTCTGGTTTCACTCCTTTGTAGAGGAACGTGTGTGAATTCAAGTGACGTCGCATGGGTAATCTTTGTGGTTGTAGTTTACAGCTTCGCTTTGCAACAACCTTCACAACGTGGATTGGCGCGCATTTTTAAGTGCGAATGCACTTCTTAAGCGAGCCTGAAGCGTCCGCCGCCGTCAGCATAGCAACAGCTGCGGGTGCGCGCGCTCCTCGTCTTCCTTGGCAACGGGGGGAGATGGGCGCGCGCTGCCTGGCCGCTGACATGGCACATACCCACGTGGGGGATTGCCCAGGAATCTCCTCGTCTTCCTTGGCAACGGGGGGAGATGGGCGCGCGCTGCCTGGCCGCTGACATGGCACATACCCACGTGGGGGATTGGCCAAGAATCAGGCGTGAGAAGGGCTAATGCACCCGCTTAAAGGAGTACTGACACGAAATTTCAAAGCTGAGATCCGCTCTAGCAATCAAGTACAACGACAACACAAATAGCTGTCTGTGAATAAATGCATCTTACTTTCTTTGTAGTTGTGTGTGTGTGTGTGATCTCTCTTTCGCAAACATTACCGAACCGCGCAATTTCAACTCGTGCATTCGCACTTTCACATTCTTCCCCTCAGGGAAATGCGGGGAATTTTTTTGGTATCGTTTTCTTGTTCAACTTGTCTAGTTTTGTTTCGGGTGCTGTTTTCGAATTCGGCAACCGAAACAAAGTTAAAGAATTTGAAAAAAAAAACCGTAGGGGAGGGTAGAAGCACGTGCTATTAAGGACCTCAACAATATCATTAGTTCCGCACGTTCACGAGATCCCACGAGACATTAAAAAAGTGGCCACCAGAGATGTGGTACGCACGTTGCGTTATCGGCACCGCGTAAGCTGGTGAGCCTTTTTCGCAAAACGTGAAAAGCAAAAACCATAGAACATAGACACAACGCTCTATGCCGCTAAATTCCCGAAATTCGGAACATATTTTATCCATCCCATGCGGCTGAACTGTGATAAAGTGTATACAGGGCAGTCGGGACGGTGTCTGAATGCTCGTCTAAAAGAACATGAAACTTCGGTGACGTTAGGCGGAGAGACAAACTTTCCTGCCCACTCCCGAAGGGGTGAATGCACCCGCCTGTTTGACAAAACCTAGATTATTGGTAGGAAAGACACAAAGTGCGAGAGGGAGCTTAAAGCATATCAAATATGAAATCAAAGTCTTGATGAGTGCATAAGTATACGTTCACTAATGCAATCAGGAAAAGACGCCGAATATTTGAAAAAAGTGCTGATATTGAAATGCGTCATAAGCATGACATTTTACTGCAGTTCTTAGGCCGGATGCCCGGACCTTGTTTTTCCGTCGCAATTTTATTCATTAAACTGTTCCTATTCCCAGCGTCGGTCTTAACCTGTTGTCTCTCTTTGTGTAAGCGTCTTCAAGGCTGGGTTCCACCGTTCTTCAAATTATGTACCAAACGGCCCAGCCCCAAACTGTTCTACGACATCTTTAAGTACCAGAAAGCAAAACTTGACAACACTATATGCGTACTCAGTAATTGCGGCATACCGCGCCTAATGTTGCACTTCGATGCAATCGAAGGTTCGTCCTCCTTCCGTTTTTCCTTTCACCGTTGCTGAGATCCTCCGCCTCGAACAGCGAATTAGCTATTCAAGAAAGTGCAAAAAGCTCGGGAAATTAAAACAGTGCAAATGATCATTGGGGGAGTGTGAGGTGCATATAGAAATGCTGTTATTGTGCTCTAAGTGCTGAAGGTGCACTTGTTTATATATTTACCAGGGTGGCTGCATATATTTTTTCTCTGCCTGCAATGTTCAGTTACAGAGTTTGTATAATATTCGGACAGAACTTAAAAGCACAGGCAGCTCAAATACTTTGTTATCTCCAAAAGTGGTAACAGCGAAGAATGCCACGACCACTGTTATTACAAACGCACCCAGACATACACCCAACACTAATTACTTATGTAAAAAAAAACAATGTTGCGTTGGAATGTCTTTAGATGGAAAATAAAGCAGTATTCCTCTTCATCGTTGCGTAAATAACCCGCCACTGCCCGCATTTGACGGAGGGAGCCAATCCGGGTTGTTAGGTAAGACTGCTGTTTTCAATAACTATGTTCCTGAAGTAAGAAGTAATGTCCACTTAGTTCAAACGATCACATTGATGTTGCCCCAACCTTCTTTGTCACATTTATTTATCATTTTTAAAGTGAAGCTTTAGTGCGCTAACTGATGCGATCGTACGCCAATACGCCCTGCAGGGAAGAAAACTTTCTCTGATGATGATGTATGTTCATGGGTGATGTGAAAGAAAAAAAAAACGCTTTCCGTGAGTGGTATTGAACCTGGGTCCCCCGCGTTATCAACCGACGTCCGTCCGTCCGATTGCTCCATTTCGACATGGTCGAAGCGAACGCCAAGCAGCAGGTACCGATTCACGCCGTACACAGGAAACCCAAACGTTAAGCCTACTGAGTGCACACCCGAGAGTTCCTATAGGTATTTTAGAATAGCGGTGCGTACCTCAAGAGGAGCACTTACTCGCAGTGTGGGATTGCACAACCAAACAATCCACCACCAGGAAGTTTCGCGTGAAACCATCGCCATCGTTATGCGGAGGCGTGCCTGGTTTTTTTGTCGACGTCCTACTTCCTTTATTTTATGTAGCTTGCTTTGAATGCATGTGGAGTGATAAAAATTACACAATTTGCTTCCAATTTCACTGATACACAGCACGTAAGCTAGTTTTGTGGTAAAGAACAATTTCACTTTCAGAGCACTTTAGGGACTCGCCTTGTCGTCGTAGCTCGCTCGCTGGACCCAAGTAGAACCACACGCATTCGGTCGTCGCGGCGTAATTCAGAGGCTTCGAAAGACAGGGGGTTTATACAGTTATAAGTAGAGACCGGAACTTTAGGCACGAAAAATTACGGTTTTAGGCGCCTATAATAGGCACTGAAAAGTGCCATTTAGGCATTTATAGGCACCAAATATTGTCGTTTAGGCACATATAGGATCGATTCTTATTTACTTGAGCAGCATATTTTGCTACAAATTTAAACTGCGGACAAGTATTGTAGTGTGGGAAACTAATTTTATTTTATTGGTGAAAATAAGTCACAAAAGAGTTGGTATTTTAACAGATTTACGTGACATGCAGGGTGATTCAATAACAAAACAAAAGCTTAAAAGCGATGGCAAGCCACACCCATCGCAAATATTTGCGGCTGATGTCGTAGCTCATTTTGGTCGATAATTGTGTGCGAAAAAAAAAATTGGCCGCGTATCTTCTCCTTTCGTTGCAAATGTCGTCAAAAGACGATAGTCTTTATCGGCTTTTGCCATGTAAATGCCTCCGTTCGCTTTCCCGCTCACCTCTCATGTTGTTCCTGTTGCGTCGCGGTCCTCCCAAGGTAAAGACGCCAAATGTTTGCTGAAATCATTTTAAATTTGCCGCGTTCCACTGCTCCAAACCGGGTGTCTCGATGCCAACGCTGCCGTACGGCGAAGACGCGTGTGAATCGAGGCGCCCTACTTCAACGTTTATAGAACCGCGTTTCCCTAGTCTACGTGCGTTCCAAGCAGAACGTGGAACATATGTAGTGGAACCTTTCGTAACTCTTGCCACTTGACTTTAAATGCCGCCAGAAGCTATATGGTGCGGGCGACAGCAGGCGACGGCGGAATATTTTTTTCTTCAGTTGATGAAGTATGTAATCTCGCCAAAATCAAACATGTACAATTTTTTTATAAAGGAACGCTGTCAATATCACTTCTGCATTAATTTGTTGTCTTATACATGCGTAATGTCTTGTTGTTCTTCAACAATATTGACAAGTATGAACATTACACCGGACTTCGACGGGCACATTTAGCTGTGACTATATAAGACTATTGCGCAGGCATTGTTTTACTTTGGCCGGGTGGCTGAATCGAGTTACAGGCAGACAGACGGACAGACAGACATACAGACAGACCAAAATTTCTGGGTTTAAGTAGCCCAAGAAAGACATTCGTCTTTAAAAACAACACTCAACGTTAACTGAAGTTGGAGGCGCATGCTTGTTCTTAGGGACGCTTCATGACCTCACAGAATCTGAAATATTATTAATGGTTGGTGCTCAAAACCTTCAGAAGCTCTTTTACCGCAGGAAATGCAGGAATTTCAGGTCAGACAGATTGGCAGGTTGTCGGACAGGAATGACTCTATGAGGAACCGGTTCTTTCGGGATTGTGGCGGGTAAGTCCTGGACCTTTGAAATGAGCCCAGAATTATTAGTCAGAGTGGCGCCCAAGCTCTCAGCTGCGGAAATGGTTTTTGCTAAGAGTGTGAAATAAGCACAGAAATGTGCCTAGTCACGTTCAAGTGTAGCGTGGTGTAAACAATTTCGGCTGCGATGCTTTTGTCGTCTGCAATGATATTAGCAGCACCGGCGAGTGTATTTGTAGTATTTTTCCGCACTTGGCCGAGTTTTTAATTCGTAGCAATAGGCTGTGGTGGAAGAGGGACAATCGGTGACTGCTGCTTGAAGACAAAACTGCAAAGCGAAGAAAGATCTTAACTGCTGGTATTTATTCGTTGACAGAGCAGAAAGATCTGTTCAGCTCTTCACAGCAGCGTTGAATCCCATAGATTCATCGGTGCTGTGGTTTTTATTGCGTTAGCAATGAATGGGGCACATGGGCAAAATTCTCGCTTTTGGTCCGCGGATACAGCGCATCAGAAGGACAGATCAAAACAGCTCACGTGGACAACGGTGACGTCGGTGAGGCCGGCTGCGGTTCGCTGCGTATGGCCCTGTGGTGGTTCGGCCGATGTGACAAGGTCTAGGTGTCGGGGGCTTATGCACGGTTTGCGTTTCTGGGCTTGTTTGCACGGCTCGTGTATTTTTTTTTTTGTGCAAACGGGGTGTGACAAACACTTTGTTCGGGCCTCTGAAGCAAAAACAGGCCGGGCAGGCCACCAACTCGAAAAACCAAAAAATATAGCTATAACCAAAAAAAGGCATTTTTAGGGGCTAAAAAGCCGATATAGGCTTATACACAGTCAAAATAGGCGCTAAAACGCCCATATAGTCAATACAGGCATTATAGGCACAATAAAGTATTGCACAAAATGCTGCCCTTGCATTAGTTCAAGCTTATATGTTAAATAGGCTTGATACGGACTCAAGGAAAAAATAGGCATTTTGCCTAAAGTTCCGGTCTCTAGTTATAAGCATTCTAAACTTGTGAACCGATTGCGCTTGCCATACATCTCCCCGTTGTTTAGCGTAAAGAAAAATGTAGGTACATTTGAGGCAAAATATACGCAATTAAATGGCAGTACTTGCATTCATTTAGTTAGGAATGCTCGCTCGTTGGGTTGGTTTTTATGATAGTAAGCGCAAAAAAATTTCGCCCACCTCCCCGCGAGGGAAACCCTGTGTAGATGCGACGCATCGTGTGGTTCACTTGGTGTTTCCGTTGGATTGATTCTGAAATCGCGTGAAACATGTCGGGAACGCGTATGATTATTATGTTTTATGATTATTATTATGTTTTATTGGCCAATCTTGGTCAATCTCTCTAAGTGGTATGCTTGGGGCTTCGCTGTCGCAACGACCTTTACTCCATCATTGTTGCTGTAAGTGGGAGCTTATTTTCTTTTATTGCAAGTGTTAACCATTGCCCCATCATGCGTTGTATCAGTAGCTTCTTGACGTAGTTTGAATGAGTCAAGGATATAAGGCGCATTCATACCATTTGTTTTGTGCTCCTAGGTTTGTTTAGCTTGTGGAAGTGCCGCATGACTGATCGGCATGCTGAACCACCTAGGCCGACCAAGGTCATTTTTCGGGAACAGGCGGCGTTGGTACGGAGCGTTTACGTTGCGCAGAGTGATCCACCAGGGTGGCTGCATCTTTTGGATGCGTGCGTTTGCTTGCCTGAGTTTTGAATTGGTGCCGACCTTTGTTAGACTGACGTGCTTACCCTTTGCTGTCTGTTAGTGTTTATATTGTGTGTCAATTGTCTTGGCTGACTTTTCTCTAAAATTTCCATGTATTAAAGAAAAAAAAAAGTTTTGTGGCGCAGTGGGAAGAGCACCATGTATCTCGCGTTCCGCCCACAGGGTCGTGGGATCGAAACCGGGCGCCGTTAACTATTATTTTTTTTTTATAGTGTAGGGGGAGGGACGTGGATGGACAACGCCGTATGGAGGGACAAGGCGAGTGAATGAGATGCAGTCGCATCTAAAAAGTGGCAGTGTAACGCCGGAACGTGCGGGAGGAAAAGCAACACAAAAATAACAGAACTCCCGCTGGCGCACCTTCAGCCAGGGGCACGCGAGCACTGCTAAGGCGGGAAATTTTAATTGCAAAGGGTGGTAGCAGTGAGCATATAACAGCGCTACAGGCCATTATGGCGAATTACTGCTCCGCACTTTCGACAGCTTTCACATTGAGTGGAACGGCTTTAAGTTTTCTACAAATATTGAGGGCGCTGCTGTCGTCGAGGAGAGCTGACGTGTTGACACCTGCTCCTGCTTTAATTGTAATTATCGCAACGCTAATCAAGCGTTACCGAGGTATAATTGGTACAAATCTGTTCGTGAGGTATGCTATATCGACTGGTACCATATTCGACCTAGTGGCATGCTCCTTTTACGATTTACGAGGACGTTATTCCAATGGCGGCGGCGACCCCCCCTAACACTAACCACGCGGACGTGGAGTAAGACAACCTGGCCTCGGCCGGTTAGGCCTAACGCCGCGGTGGCGACGGAGCAAGACAACCTGGCCAGCTAGATGGAGGTGACTACGTCACCACCGGAAACGCTGAGGACCCCGGGCCCTAGCAACAACTGCCGCGGCCGGATGTACATCGAGGTACAGGGAGATGAGGTTTCTTCGAAAGAATTCAATGAGAGCCATGGTTGTACGCACGTGAGCCGACGCATAAAATCACTGAACGACGGAGATGGCACCCCAGTCGTTCCACGCAAGCCGAGACCTGAAACGAGGGAACACGCGGCCAGAAGGCAAGATCAGCGGCAAGAAAAGTAGCGAGGATGTTCGAGATACTTCTCACGAAGGAAATCTAGGTGATCGTGAGGCCGGGAGGAGGCATAAACATCACGGGAACACAATCGTCCATCGCAGCCTCGGCAATCATGCTGGCGGTGAGAATACTGACAGCGGATGGGGTGGCTGACCCCTTCTGCCCAAACGTCGAGCAGAACATCATGGTGGTGAGGACGCCTGACGAGGGGCGAGCCCCGTCCTACGGCAAGATCCAGGCCGTCCACATCGGAGGAAAGTCGCTCGAGGTGGCAGCGTGCCAGACCACGCCAGACGGTATGGTCAAGGGACTGATCAGAGGAATAGCGGTCAAGAACACCCTGTCGGAAATCGACGGGAACATCGTAAACCCAAGAAATCTGCTGGTGAGAGGAGCACAGAGAATCGACAACTCGGCGACCATCATAATGATCTTCGAAAGCCGAAAGGTACCGAACTACGTATTCGACTGCACCGGTGGTCACGAAGTGCACGCCATACCGCAGGCACTTCGACGTGCGCAAGCAGTCAGGCAAGGTAGGCCGCAGAAGAGACGTTTCCCCGATGCACATAGTGAGGGTGTGCTTCGACTGTGGCACCAACAACCAGGTGGAGGGCCACGAGGAAGTCTGTAACCCTAAGTGTACACTGTGCGGAGGGCTGCACCCAACCGGAATCAGAAACGGCAGAACAGGTACAAGCACCGTGCGTGATACCGAAAAGGCAATCAGAGTGCAACATCCCGCAATGGGAGCAATCGCGCAACAGGTAAAGGGAGCGCGAGTTCCCGCCACTCGCCTGCGCTGCTGGTGTCAGCCGAGGTCATGAGTCACGCCTGCAAAGCCACAGCAGAAATCGAAGCCAAAGTGCGAGCCACCGCCGCCGCGGTCGCTGGCAAGTAAACTGGTCCGACGCGACAGAGTCGGGAGCCGCCAAGAGAGGGCAGCCTCAGCCGCAGCTCCAAGACAACAGCAAGAGCAGCCAGTGGCACCGCCTATGCAAAGCGGCAGGAAAATCCAGGAAGAAAACGATTTGATGAAGGCACCAAGAGAGGCGACCGAAAATTTCGGGCTGAGCGACGGTCGACGGTCGACCGAATCAGCAGAGAAATGGAAGAACTCAAAATGACGACGGCGAAAATACTGCAGCGGCTACAGTAGACACCGCAACCGGCGCAACAAGTGGAGACGAAAATGGAATCAGAAATGAACCCTAGAGCGGTGGCAATGGCCCCGGTGCCCGAAAGAAGGGCAATCGAGAACCTGAAAGAGTGTAAACTCAGCGACAAGATAGACAACCTCGAATACAGGCTCGACCGGATGGAGGAGGCTCGATATCTTCGAGGAGTACTCCCTAACGACGTTTACCAAGTCGATAAACGGCCGGTTTATAGCACTCAAAGAACACGTCCGGACGAAGTTCACTAAGTCGATAGACGACCCGTTCACCGCGGTCGGGAGAACGTGCCAGCAGCTGGCTACGACAGTACAGAATCACCTTACGCAAATCGCAAGCTCCAGCAAGCATGGACAGGACATCCACAGAAACAACAACCATAGAAGTAACGACGAGGAGCCTTCCGGTCTGGCACTGAAACTTCAACGGCTTCGCCGTTAAGAAGGTGGTGCTACAGCAGCACCTACCCCAAGCCAGACAAGCCATAGACAGCCCGACGTAATCATGCTGCAAGGGACCTGCACTGAAGATGTCAGACGTCAGAGTCCCGAGATACTAGACCAACGCGAGCCCACTGAGCTTGCACAAGGCGGCCGGTAGGTCCGGCCGGGTGTCTGCACAATAGTGCGGACGGGCATCACGTACGTGGAGCGCGAAATACTAAGCAAGAGAAAGAGAGAGCACGGCACGGTGCAGGCAATCCCGGGGACAAAAGAAGAGGTAGAGGACGTTCCTGGTGGACGTCTACAGCATCCCATCACACGGCACACCAAAAATCAAGTGCGAAAAAAACGGCGAAGACCAACAACAGATTCGTAATCTGCGGGGACTTCAACGCGCAGAAACGGGCCCGGGGTACCCAGGAACGCTGGAAAAGGAAGGGACATAAAGGCAGTCGCCACAGACCTGGCACTCAGCGTAATCGCGACTCCACGTTCCCCACGAGAACTGGCCACTCCCGATCTCGCATTAGCCAGTGGCCGTAGCGGAGACGGGGAGACACGAGCTGGGCACTGACGACTTTATTAGGGAGCTCACTGCACCACTCAGGAACATCTAAAAGATCGGCAGAGGCCCGCGGAAACATCAGTTCATGGACTTGGACACCTTCCGAGTACTGCTGTACAAAGAGCAAGGCGGAATCGTTGGCATCGAGGGATAGGCCAACGAGATAGTGTAGAAGACGGGGGAGGTCACCCGGGCAATCGAAACGGACACGTGCATCGATAGAGTGGAAAGCCGCCTGGCCCACCTGACCGAGGCCAAGCAGTCGATCAGGGTGACATGGAAGACGCAAGGGACGAACAGAAAACTGCGGAAGATCGGGGAACTCAGCCGCGAAATCGAGTCGCACAGCGGGGCACTATGCGGGCAGATATGGAACGAAGCCTGCAGCGCGGCGGATGGACAGATTCGCCGCGGAAAGACGTGGAACATGATAAGACCCCTACTGAACAAGACCAAGACCGATTCTCACCAGCTCGACAATCAGGCCACGACCGTCCACAGGGCACTTGCCTAGCAGGGAGAGGTCGAGGTAAAGATGCGGACCGAAGACATGTACCTGCCGGCCACCCCCAAGGCGACGCATTTGGACAACCAAGGCGAGCGGGCGAGTGAGTGGCTAAACACGGACATAGAAGTGTGGGAGGTTAGAGCAGCCGTACACGACTCAAGCACCAAATCGGCTGCGAGACCCGACTACGTGACGAACAGAGTACTCAAGAACCTGACCGAGAAAGTGATCGAGCACCTCACGGCGTACTAACACAAGTGCTGGCGATCCGGGAAGCTCCCGAATCACTGTAAGGTGGCCAAGAAAATCCTGTTCCCAAGCCTGGCAACCTGCCCCCCCCCCCCCCCCTTAACATCAAGAACCTCTGATCAATCTCGCTCACGTGCTGCGTGAGCAAAGCGCTGGAGCCCGTACTATTGAGCAGATGACAGACGTACCTGGGGTACGCGGAGGTATACCCGATCACCGTTATCGAGTTCCTGAACAAGCTCGGAACGCAGGACGCCATGATACAGATGAAGAACCAGATTCTGGACGACTGCATCAACACAAGAGACAACCGGACGATCCAGGGCCTGGACTTGCAAAGTGCCTTCGACAAACTGAAGCACTCGGCCATCCGGGCCCAGGTGTCACTACTGAATATGGGGAAGAGGATGTACTAGTATATCAGGGACTCCCTGACGGAGCGGACGACCGCGAGAGAGAGAGAGAGAGAGAGAGAATAACTTTATTTCTGACTAGGCTCAGTCCTAGCGAGTGTCCCTCAGGTGAGGGAGGCGCGCCAGGTAATCCTGAGCCCTAGTGGCGGTCAGGAGCTGTAGCTCGGGCGAGGAGCTCCCGGTCACCTCCAGCCAGGTAGTTGGAGGGTTGGGTAAACGGAGCGGGGGTAAAGAGGGGCATTCCCAAATGGCGTTTGGCGTGGTATCTCGAGCGCCACATGCCGGGCAGTTTGGGCGGGGATATAATGTGGAATAGATGTGGTGGAGGACGTGTCTGGTGGGGAGGGAATGCGTCTGTAATTATCGCCCTAATCTTCCCAAGGGTGATGGAAGAGACGTGTGAGGGGGCGGTAGTTCTAGCCGCTGTAGGCGGTTATGTGTGGTAATGTCGCTAAAAGTAAGCAGGGTTTCGTAAGCGTTTCGTGCGCAGTACTGTGTAACGTCCACATCTGGTGCTCGGTAAACGAGTCCTCGAGCGGGCAGGTGGGCCGTTTCCGCAGCTCCAAAGCAAACGTGGCCGGGGGTCTAGTGCGGGATTATGATTTTGTTGGGAGGAGGGCGGGGTAGGAGAATTTGGCAAGCAGGGAAAGAGACGGGTCCCCGCACGAAATTTCGTACGGCCGTTTTAGAATCGGAGAAGATGTGAGATGGGGGTGGTTGGTGGGTTATGGCCAGAGCTATTGCCACTTCCTCGGCCTCGTGGGGGTGGGCTGTGCGTATGGTGGCTACAGCTGCTGGGATCGGTCTGTCTTCTGTAATAATAGCAGCAGCGGAAGCTGGTCGGTGTCTATATGCTGCGGCGTCTACGGAAATGGAGTCAGGAGATGGGGGGAATAGGCGTAAGTGTGCCAAAGCGCGGGACCTTCGTCGCACTGCGTGGTGGGTAGGATGCATGTGACGGGGAAGGGGGAGGATTTTGAGGTTTTCGCGGTGAGACAGGGGTAGGGGGTGAAGGTGGGCGGGGGGGCCTGGAGCAGTGAGGTTGAGTTGGTGCCGGACGATCGAACCTGTCGGAGTTGTGGATAGACGAGCAAGTTGGCGAAGGCGGTGGTCTTCGAGGAGCTCGGGGATCGTTTTAAATGTTCAAGTTGAAAGGAGGCGGATTATAGGGGTGTTGGGTGGAAGTACAAGTGCTGCTCTGTATACCCTGCGCTGCAACACTTCCAATTTGTCGAGTTCCGCTTTTGTAAGCGTAAGTAAGGAAGGGAGTATTTGAGTCGTGAGGTGACGAGAGCTGTAACGAGTTGTAATCTTTCTTTTTCGGAAGGGCCATTGCCGCGGGCGGTGATTCGACGAATAAGTCCTACTATTTTTGCCGCGTGTTGGCTGAGGGTTTGTATTGTGAAAGGGTTGCTTCGATTTTGCTGTAGGGTCAGTCCAAGTATGGTGAAAGATGGCGAAGGTGTTATTGGCTGGTAATTGATGTAGATTTGTATGTGGGGAGGCCAAGGGGTGGGCCGGAAGCGCAGAGTTAGGAGGAGCATGTGGGACTTTTCTGGGGCGCATTATAGGCCTGCTGAGTGGGCGAACTTTGTATGGGGTCCGTTGCGATTTGAAGGTTCGATTCAATAAGGGCGTCACTGCCTTGAGTTACCCACACTGTTATATTGTCCACGTATAGACTGCTGTGGAGAGAGGGAATATTGATTAACGTGGTAGCGAGAGGGATGAGACCTATGTTAAAGAGTGTGGGAGATATCAACGCTGGTGACCTCTAACTCCTGGAGAAGACGCTGGACAGTATCGGGACCCCAGAGGGCTCGGTAATCTCACCGCTGCTGTTCGACCTAGTTCTGATCGGGGTGACCGAGCGACTCACGAATGGCAGTGGTCTGGCACTCCATCTACGCCCACGACGTAACGCTGTGAGTCCCGGGAGGAAGCGACGGACACATTGTGATTACGCTGCAGGAAGCTCATTTCTTCGAGGAGCAACTGAACGGGTCCGCACTCGTAGGCTCCTCTAGAAAGTTCGAACTCCTATTGAACCCACTGAAGAAAATGACGAGGAAATAGAGGGGGATGAAGAGTGACCAGAAGAACAGAAGATCAAGGTCAGAACGAGCCGCAACCACACGATCCCGGAGGCCGAGAGGATACGCGTGCTGCCCATATTGATAGAGCGGAAGCGCGTGAACCGCCAGACGGTGAACCACCTCGCGGCCAAAGTCACCGCTGCCTAATGCCTCATCAGGAGGGTTTCAAACAGAAATGTAGTCATGAAGGAAGAGAGGCTCACCAGACTGGTGCAGTCTTTCGCCATAAGCCACATCACGTGCGTCGCCGGCGTTCCGCAACTGGAGGCAGGGCGAGTGAAACAAAATCAACGCAGTCATATTATAAAAGGCGCACACGGTGACACTCGGACTCCTCGACTGCTCTAGCACTGAGAAGTTCCTGGTGCTTGGATGCACACCCCCTGAAGGAGATCGCGGAAGCGCACAGGACCACCCGGCCGATCTCTAGACTATCGAAAATGAGGAAGGCAGACAGATACTGCACAACCTGGGTCCTACAGTGATAGAGGAGGCAGCTGAGAACCAACAGATACCCGTTCCAGACGCCACAGGTAGACGCTTATGGGCATACCAGGTACTCAATATCCAAGTTCTTGGCAGGTATTGTACGATGCAACAAAATTTCGAGCTTCGCAGAAACTATAAATACTATAAACATCTCTGTACCTACCCAGCGCCGACAACTCATGCCATCTGATTTCCCGCCTTGGAATCTATCACCCCTATGCAGAAAATGAAACATACCTGGACTCACATAAAAAAAAGTTATGCCTCAGATATGCCTCCTTCAGTTAACACTTGCTCATATAAGTGACCAATACTCTCGTATGACCCACATTTTTACTGATGGATCATCTACGCCTGACTGCAGTTCTTCTGGGCTCATCATTTCATTCACCAGCCAAGCACTCTCATACCGTCTTGAGCGCCCAACGTCGTTTACATCTGCTGAGCTTCATGCCATCAAACAAGCATTTCGCTACATTCTCCGCCAGCAGCCAGCACCGTGGGTAATCTTTACGGATTCGAAGGCAGCACTGCAAACTCTTCGACGTGCCAGCTGCTTCAGCATTCACGAACATATATCCCGCGATGTCTCTTACCTAAATCATCTAGTTTGTGTCGCCGGACACCGCGTGATACTGCACTGGATCCCTGCCCACTGCGGCATCATAGGCAATGAAAAATCAGATGAGGCTGCCAAGAGAGGATTGCAACTGCGGAACGTGAGGAACATTTTCTTCACGAAGCGCAATGCCTCTAGGCTAGCAAAGGAGCTTGTTTTAAGGGAAAGGAGCACCTTCTGGTCTCTCCCGGAAAACCAGCACCCATTCCTGGATCATGTCGACCCAACTTTGGCACTGAGGTTACCGCAGCGACTTCCACGTCGGCTAGAGACTTTGCTCCATCGCTTACGTCTCAACTTGGCGCTAACACATACCTACCGTTATCGCCTTGGCCTAACCTCGAACCCCTATTGTGACAACTGCGGTTCACCAGAAACCGCCGAGCATATTTTACTGGATTGCCCTACATACCGTCAAGTAAGGAACAACCTCGCACAGAACATAGAGTGTCTCATCCACAGTTCCTTGACTTTAAAAGCACTTCTGGGACCATGGCCATCTCCTTCCTCTCAGCGTAAAGTGCTAACCGCATTATTTGAATACCTCAATGACACCGGCGTCGCTGAGCTAATGTAGGACCAGACCATGCTTGCACTGTACAACCGTCCATAGACTTTTCACGCGTCGCACTGACGGGCCCCAACGCACACGCTACCTCCTTTTTTTACTTTTTTTATTTTCGTCTTTCTTCTCTCCGTTCCGCCTTTCTTCCTATTGCAACTTTATTACCTCCTCTCGTACCCAGCAGAGTAGCATGTAGGCGTTAACATGCATGCAAACCTCTCTGCTTTCCTCTAATAGAGAGCTTTCTCTCTATCTCTCTATTTTAGGCACTGAGAAACATGAAACCAGAGTTCAACAAGGAGCGAAGGACGGCGAGGCCCAAGGCACTCGTCGACCTCCACGTCATAGATGAAGGAGCCATGTACGTGGACGCGAAGGAGTACAACGAAAGCGAGGAGGGCTACTACGCGGCGGTTGTCGAGGCGTCCATCGGCGAGACAAGGACGGCGGCGAGCGTGAGAACGCAGAAGTCGCACCGGGTGAAGGAGCTTGCCATCACCATGGTCATGGGGACCCCACTTGCACGACGGTGCTTTGCGACTGAAGAACGGCGTGAGAAACTACGCCAAAGGGAGAGTGCAGGGAGGCCGCAAGAGTACTACGCGCGGTCGACCTCGACTGTGAGTGAAGGTGTCTATCGATAAAGTGGTTCCCAGGCCACATGGGCAGCGATGTGTCGGACTGGTGCTAAATCATCCACAACAAGACGGTAACCGCTGCGGCGCGGGGCCTAACCCACCGCGCCGCCGCGGCAGAAGCCGACCGGTCTCGGGGGGGGGGGGGGGGGGCTGGAGGGGGAGGGGGTTGGAGATCAAGGACAGTATGACCACGTACCAGGAAATCGCGAAGTGGTACAGACTGAGTGGACGAAAGGTTCCGCCATTCTATCCGGGCCTGGACAGAGAGGAAGCGGTGATATACCGGCAACTGCAGACTGGGTGATGATGAGGCGCGTGTGTCCGAGCGTGTACGAAAGTTACTTGTGTCGAGTGTGCTAGATGGAGACAGCCACAGCAGTTCACATGCTCTGGGACTGCGTCAAGAAGCCGCACGAAGTGTCGACAGAAACTATGACCCCGCTGCAGCTCGAAGCATAAACGGGAAGCTACGTCTAGGAAGAGATGACCAAGGCAGTCTAGCTGATATCGGCGGCCCTCAAAAGGCAACGATCAAGCGAAACCGACGGAAGGTTACCGCCCCAAAGCTGAGGCAGGCGTAGCCGGCCGAAGGGAGTAGCGAGGCCGCAGCCGAATACGAGAGACAAGAAGTCGAGAAAGCATCAAAGCTGCGCCGCGGAAAGATCCCCTGGGCAAGGGGGATCTAACCCAGCCACAGGGACTATATTAAGGTTGTTTCCTCTCTCCCTCTCTCTCTCTAAATATTTTCCCACTGACTCACCGACAAGGCTAGTGGAAGAGCATGGCATTCCAATACTTCAATCCCGCCGTCAAATTCACAGGTTAAAATTTCTATTTCTGCTTAAAAATAACAAACTTTTGCTTAAACTTGATGAATTTATTCAGGCACTAACTGCCCGACGAACACGGCATAGAGACCTTGAATCTCTGATTCCGTACAGCGTTCGAACTAACATTTTTCCTTTTTTTCGCATACCGTTCAAATAAAACTTAATCTAGTAAAACTTATTCCCGGACTGGAATAAACTAACTGATTCTACTGTAACCCAATTTTCACTTTCTGGAACAATTGCAATTCTGAATCACATTTTTCGCGACTTCATGTATACCTCTGAATGGGTTCAATCTATTTCCATAAGTGGGCCATGTTTATTTTGTATTTTTGTGACTTCAATGGATTTCTGTAAATATGGTCAGTCTATTTTGATTAGCGTGCCAGTTGTATTGTGACAATTTTTTTCTGATGCTCTTCCTTCTTCGGCTTGCAGTTTAAAAAAATAAAAAAAAAAGAATCAGTATAATTTATAGCGCCTGAAATATTATTCCTGAAATGTAGGGCAGTTAAAACTCAAATTTATCTACGAATACGTGATGGCAAGGGTGACTTGAATGTCGAAAATGCTCTGTGTATAAACTGTCGTTTCTGATCGACGGTAATTACGGTGCTCTAAGCAATCAGAAGAGCTACGAGCCCCTGGTGCGGATGCAGGTATTGTCGAGCAGAGGAGTGAAGGTAACTCGCCCTCCAAAAAATCCTCCAAAACTTGATTTGCAGACACCGGAGACCTATACTTTTACAAACGGCAGAGTGTTCTCGCGGTGATTATGATTATTTATTCGGGGTCTGTAGCCCCACGAACCACTGCCCGTACTTTTTTTTTAATTGCGACAGTATGCCCTTTGGCATAAGTTCCTACAGGTACAAGTTTGCACCCGTTTCCCGGATGAAGTCCAGAAGACAGCGGTGGTGGGGCCCCCACAGCCATCGCTGAAAAACGCACGATCTTTACGTTTTTTCATTTCTATTAAAGTGTTGAAAGATGAAAAAGAGACAGTTGTGTTGAAAATGGTGAAAAGAATTCCCCTTCGAAAATTTTAAATCCTGGAATTTATAAGAAGGCTCTTTAATATTGACAGCTTTTTGGTGTTTGTGTAGGGAAGCTGCTTGTAACTAACCTGCGGTGGTGGCCAATGTCCTTCCCTTTACGCGTGGTTGACAGAAAAAAGCGTTCTTCACTGGTTTATGGCAAATTATCGCTAATACAGGTGTCGTGGAAAACAACCATACTGAAATTGAACGTAAGACTGCTATCAGTAGGCGGTGTTTTATTTAGATCCTCTATTTCAAGGTGAAGTTGCGAACTCTACAGAAGTTCGGTCTGCTGTCACTGTAGACCATCTAAGGAAGAAGTGTGGTTAGAAGAAAGGGCTGTACGATTTGTATAATCGAAGCTATTCGTAGCAAACTGTATAAAAATTAGCTGCAACGTCGACTCTAACGACGGGTCGCTCTTGATCTACTTTTCCAATTACGTAGTTCACAGGAAGTTGTAAATATTGGGAAATTTCTGTCTTCTCCCAATACATGGACTTCTAGTGCAAGAAAGCGGAAGGCTCCACATTTCTTCTATTTAAAGCTCTTACCCTTTCAAATTTCACGCAGGCAATTAACTAGGCACTATGCTCAATCGCAAATTATGAACAAATGTGTTTTGTTGCGTGCATAAATGCGTGGACTCAGGTAAAGCACCACAACTTCTCTGTACTTCTCGAAGTGGAAAGGCTGATGAATTCTTGTTTTAGATCGTTCAGATTGTTTAGATTGTTTAGATGTAGATTGTTTAGACCCCTTAGATCGTCTCAATATACAAAAAAGCGCATGCTAACACCTGATACGCATTTATTCATTTCCTCAACCACACAAACTTTTCCCGCTTAGTAGTACTAATAAAGTCGAACAACAAACTATCTGGCATGTTGTCTTATCTGCTGGCGCAGAAGATCAATTTCTTAAAAACCTCAAAAAATACCTCCATTCTAAAGTTGGAGACAACTTAGCAGCCGTACCGCAATCACACCAGAAGGCCTCGATGTTTTCAGAAGTGAGAACAGAGCCTTCAATAGAGCCTTCCACAGAGCCTTCCATGAAGCCAAGCGTTCCAGCAGATGTCCTAATTCTCAAACGTACTTTATTGTTAAACAATATTTGGGAGACTTTCCAATAAATTAGCAGCAGATGGTTGTGGATGACGGTTACAAAAATGGCATGTCACGATGTCTTCGCCTATTTTGATGTGTACCCACTTCCTCAGTAGGGACGGTTGTTTGTAGTTTTAAAAGACGTCGTGCTTTTAGGAAGAGTAACAAAAATAACAGTGAAGTACACAACAATGGCTAACGTGTGTCTTCCTCAGTCCTTCGTATTGACGCAGTTACGCGATTGTGCTTCAAAAGCCTGCTTGCGTCATGTTTTTGCTTCAAATGTCCTTTTATTACTTGAACAGGTTTATAAAAAACCTCTTGCCGAATTCTGCAGCCTGCGGAGATCCCGGTCATTTGCCAAGCCTCTTTCTCGTGGTCGGGTTACTCCTAAAAGATGACCCTTTTTTTCTCGCCTTGAATGAATGCTTGCTCAGCTGTATCAAACGCGTTAACAGACCTGAGCAACGACCATTTTGCCACATTCTTGCCACGTTTTGCCCGGCTAAGCTTGGAATCCCCTTTCGTAAAAATAGTAACCATTAACCCAAGGTTCACCTACCTGGGCGGTGTCTAGTCATGTGCATTTTTATGCAGGCGGGATCACACCGGTAATACCAAAGTTCGCTAGACGGAACACAGAGGTACTGCACATCGCGTTCGAGTCAAGTTTAATGTTCACCATGAGTGAATATATTGGAAGATAATAGCTGAATAGATGCTTTTTATGAATTTTTACTGGTTTAAAGAAAAACGAGCGCTACAAACGAGGACAGAAAAAACGAAGAACGACGAGACAGATGCGCAACTAACAACTGATTGATTCCAAAGGAAAGACAGGGATATACGTACTTTGTCTACAAACCCACCAATATACACAAAGGATAAAAGATCTAAAGATGATACTATAAAAACAAAATAGCCACAGCTGAAGACAAGACCTTTTATCGCATGTCGTCTAGGATCCGGTACTCCTTCGAAAACAGTGATAGCGATGCTTCACTGATACAGCCTGTGCTGTTTTTCTGGATAAAATAAGCTTCGCATAGTTCTCGCGCCACGGTGTCATGACTATCGTATAATGATCGTTTCTGTCAGTCGCGGAAGGCATCCTTTGCCACACTCTCGGCGGTGATGAGGCAAATGCGACTCGCTGCCATTATTCATGGAAAGATCATGTGCCCTGAGGCGGTCATTTACGCATCGGCCGGTTCGTCCGATGTACCCTTTACCGCAAGTGAGCGGAATTTGGTAAATGATGCCAACTTGGCAGTCCACGTACTGCGCACTGTGCTCCTTTTCGCAACACCTTTTATTTTTTCCACGGTGATGCACTTACACAGGCTCGCCAAATTGCATGGTGCAGAGAACACGATAGGCACATCGTATTTTTTGGCCCCACGCTTAATATTATGGGCCACTTTATGCATATAAGGCACTACCTCAGGTCGCTTTTTCTTTTCCCTGGTCACCTGAAAATTCGAGTGCCGGCGCTTCATTTTCTTGAGTATCAACTCAGAGACAACTGACAGCAGTCTGCGAGATAACACGCGTCCTCAAGTGATGATACGTTTGCATCGAAATTGGCCTGCGTGCTATGAACGTATGATTTGGTGAGGCCACACTCTCGGCACGAAATAGCCATCACTCGCTTCACGGTTTTTGAATGAGCAGATGCATGAAGCGTGAAGCGAGGGTAACTGTTTGTCCGGGGGAAACCGTTTGTCTTCAAGTCGAGTAACTGCGGCGGGGTGTGTGCCATGTGCCCAAATGCGGAGTGAATGTTCATCCCGGCCGATCTTTAAAAAGCGAAGGCAAGCGCAAACGCGACATTTAGTCTTGTTGCTGCGTCAACATTCTTCTGTATTGATGCCCAAAACCACATGTCAATTTATAAAGTTCATGGTAAAGAGTAGCGTGAAATTCAAAACTACACGAATTTTTTATACATCTTCCCGAAAGTATAACGCACCGACCAGTTGTCCGGATATTCTGCTGGAGACTACAAGTGGTTAAGTTTATCTACTTCCGTCGATAACCTGTATAGAAAAGGTATGTAGGACGACGCCGAATGAATGGACCATAATTCGGTAACAGGCCATAAAACGCAAAGATACTGATGTAGGGGCTGTTGGCCGATAGGTTTGAGGAGCAAAAAGTCTTTATTTACAGTCTTACACAAAAAAAACAAATTTGCACTTGTTATACTCACTAACTGCCCGTAGAAAAAATGTATCCCTTCCGTATAAACCGGAATATAGGTCGAGTTTTTTTCCAAAAAAATCCGCACAAAAGTCACCCCTCGTCTTATATAGCGGTCATTGGCAGAATGTAAATCGTTGTCTGGCAACAATGTGCAAGCGTAGTCGGTCGCCAATCGCCATCCGTGTCGGACTCTCGCTCTATCAGGCCTTTATTTGATTTCGCTTTTCTCTGGTTTTTCGTCTTTTACTCGTCTATTACGCGTGCATGCGTACATTTCTGTACGTCTCTGTTTCGAGATGAATGGCGGCAGTCGACGCCAGTTCACCGCGGCGTTTAAGCTGACGGCGATTGAGTCACCGAGCAGAATGGGAATATGGCGGCGTAACGCCAGTTAGGCGTTTCAGAGAAAAGTGTGCGGTACTGGCGGAGCCAGAAGGCTAAGCTGTGAGCGTGCAACCCCCGAAACCGATCGTTCTGTGGACGTCAAGCGGTGCACCCCGAGTTGGAGGACAAAGTGGCGGGCTTCGTCCGGGAACTTCGCTCACGATCGCTCCGGAGGCCATGCGCGGACCGGCTCCGCGAACTGTACAATGAGTGGATAGCTGGCGACAACAAAAAAACCTATACGGGCCGGTTGCGACCGTGTCAAGCTGGGTGTCCTTCTCTGGGCAATTGCTGCCCGACGACATGGTTACACGAGCGTTCAGGAAGTGCTCCATCAGCAACGCGCCTGATGGCATGGAAGATGACAGTGCGAAGCAGTCATCCTCGGACGACTCTGAGAGGTCGGACGAGTGACTTCGGCAAGCATAGTGAGTGGCAGTGACAGACGGGCGTCGAAAATAAATATAGACATTGTGAGTGCGCTTCTGTGCCAAATTATTTTTTTTGTCAACTTTTCCCACCTCAAGGTAGGGGGTCGACCTATATACCGGGTCGACCTATAATCCGGTTTATACGGTATGTAGAAAGGCAATAATATATCCAAGAAAGCACTATAAAGCATTCTTGAGAAAGTTTGTATAAATATTAACGCCGTTTGCTGAACAACGTCGACAATTAGCTTAACCTTTACTTTTTATATTCGTAAAATAATATAACATTCCGTTGACAAAATTGCCATTGAGTATCTTGCGTCAAACACTGATTACGTGTATTCGAATAGACTATGCCTTTACCCAGAGACAAACAGATATAAAGCCACGGGCCACTAAAGTAACAATTGGATTTAACGTTCCTATGTTTGAGAGATTCGCAAACAAATTTTGGCAATAGAGACCTGTCTGTTACCTATTTCATCCATTGATAACAAGACAATAGTCAGATTGAAACCGTTTTGTCGACGCTAGCGTTTCCAAGCATTGTTCAGTGAACATCTGACGGTCGTGCTTGTGCAGACATGGCCATTGGGAGGTGCATTGTGCAAATGCACTTCACGGGCCTGACAAGGAGAAAGTGAGACGAAGCTTTAGTTTGGGAAAGAAACAAGAAGAAGGCAATGAAGAAATATCTGTACATTCTCCTCGCCCTGGCAATTTTTGCATGCCTCGCAAATGGCAAGTAGCTGGAACTATTATGGTGGACGTTCTGCATGCTTTACTAGAGGCGTGGTGTTATACCAATTAACACGCGTACTTTGTGTTTAGCAAAGAGACCTCTGGATATTTCATATCAAAAGCTATGTACATGCCAAGATGGGGACTTTCATCGTAACGGGCCCTTACATGGTATAGAGGAATTGAGGAAACAAACTTACAATACTTACGTTATCAAAATTTAGCTGGCGGGCGTAACAAATAAAAAACAGTTTAAGTTGCTGTTTTTCTTGTGTTTTGAGGTTCCCAAATTTACAACATGTCAATTGCAGCAGCGAAAATAGTTAGGAACCTTATCCACAATACCTATAATCCCCGAATAAAAATTCGCCTATTTACGCTTGAGCACTGATGCAGAGGAAGATTGGTCTACTTCCCCACTCATTCCTGATGACACAGTTTCTTGGGACGGTAAACAATTCAAAATACCTCACCCCAAACTGTCGTTTTAGTAGTTTAGTAGTCAAATCCTTAGTAGGCATACAACATTTTTGTTCGTATTATCTATAGTTAACGCAACCTATTCAGCAAAAAATTGCTGCCATGAAGCCTAACACGTTTTGTCATTAAATCCTTCCTTTACATTTGAATTATAATAATCTATAATGCGGAAACACCGCGTAAAACATTTTCAGCGTCATTCCTGTCTGTAAAGTGGATGACCAGATGAATTGTTTAAGCTAAGAGCATATTCAGTAGCGCAAAAAAACTCACACAAGAAAGAGGATACGACACGCTTGCTTCACTTCCAACTGTTTATTTGCGAAGATAGCATCGTACATGTAAAAGTGCCTCCACACAGGTACATTAGACGTGCCAACAATCATTATCGAAAGGAAGTATCTAAAAACCGCACCTTAACATTGAACAGCATCACCGAAGTATACCTAATGCACTCTGTCCCTTCAATCTTATACAATGTGCCTCCAGCAGTTAACGGGCGTTCTGATTTATGACTTTTCCCAGTATTTCGGTCTTGCAAAATCCTGCGGACATTCCTGCTCAATTCGTGCAGGAAAGAAAATGCGTTGTCAAATGCACGCCACTGTTAGGATAAACTAAATAAACCGTTGGAAGTGTAGCGTCTGTCCAGTGTCCCCTTGTGGGTGTTTCTCTGCGCTGCTCAGTATGCTCTCCTGAATAGTTTGAGACTTCGTTAATGTGGTCGCTGGCCGAGGAATGGACGAAACAGAACAAAGTAAATAGTTTGCTTTTGGGCGCACGTTCTAGTCAATCAAATGAATGAAACTTTAAACGACTATATTTCTTTTATTCTACAAACATGTGGGCCTGTGTTTATTTATTTATTTTATTTATTTATTTTCAATACTGCCAGTCTCATACGAGACCAAAGCAGAAGGGCATCAGTTCTTGGATACACAACACACAGTTTTCAGTTTCACATTTGTACAGCGGCATATTTCTCAGACAATGTCTAAGAGGACACAGGCTGGAGGCAGAAATGCCTTAAGGGGACTCGAGGCCTTTACAAAATTCAATAGGTACATTTTGAAAAAATGGCGTTGATTACATACAAACACTGAACAGTCGGTGCATACTTAAAGATGGCATACAAGACAGTTCTACTTATCAAGTAGACATTACGACACTAGTTATACGCAAACACAAGAGCACTGGCAACAATACACCACAAAAAACATACACTTTGGTAGCGTAGAACCAGTTATTGCAACCAGAAAAATAAATTCGTTTACGCGCAATTGTACGGGATCATTTATACAACAAAAATAACCGCTAGAAAACAATACGGCTCACCAAAAGAGAAAAAGATAACTAAAAAATTATTTACAGAACATGTCCTCGATTTTTGAGGTGAACTCTGACATTGATTGTATACTGGTAATCGAGGAATCTAAACTATTCCATTGTCTTATTGACAGGGGAAAGAATGAATGCTTGAAGCAATCGCTGTTAAAGGTGTATTCGGTAAGGGTGTACGCATGTTTGTGTCTTAGTTCTATGGATTCTGCTAAGGAGATGTATTTTGATGCATCGATGGGGCTGTGGTTATGAAGCAAGTTGTGTATAAATTTTAATCGTGCCAGTTTTGCCCTTGTCGCTAGCGTAGGAAGACCACAAGATTCTAAAAGGTTAGTGGGCGAGTCGGTGCGTTTATACCTGTTGTAGATAAACCTTACGGCCTTCCTTTGTACCCGTTCTAACCTTGCAATATGAGTGGCATATTGAGGAAACCAAACCGTGTTGGCGTAGTCTAAAATTGGACGGACGAATGTTGTGTAGGTTAAGAGCCTAGTTTGTGTCGGTGCAAGTGGTAGCCGCCTTCTTAAGAAAAACAGCTTGCGCAGAGCTGCAGCGGTGACGTTGTTTATGTGCGCTTCCCATCTCAGATCGGAAGTTAATGTGACACCGAGATATTTCTGCTACCTAACTCTTTGTAAAGGTGTGTTGTTTATTGTGCAAGTAAACTCAGAGGGAAACTTCTTTCTGGTCACCGTCATACAGACTGTTTTTGTTAGGTTTATCGACATTTGCCATTCTTCAAACCAGTGAGCAATCTTTTCCAATGAACTATTTAGTGCCTTGTGGTCATCGCTGTCTCTAATTTCCCTGTAAATAATGCAGTCGTCCGCGAAAAGCTTAATTTTGCAGTCTATGTCGGCTGTAATGTCATTTATATAGATAAGAAATAATAATGGCCCAAGGACGGAGGCTTGGGGCACACCTGACTTAACAGAAGCTGTCCCTGATAATGCGCCTTCGTAAACCACAAACTGTTGGCGGTCGCTAACGAAGTCTTTTACCCAATTCGTAATCTCTCCACCCCCTATTATGTTTTCCAATTTTGAAATCAGTTTGTGATGACGGACACGATAGAACGCTTTCGACAAATTAAGCAGTATTATATCTGTTTGGGAACGGTTATTTACACAAACGGCAAGATCGTGAATAACTTCAGTAAGCTGGGTTACAGTTGATAACCCTTTCCGAAAGCCGTGCTGGTGGGGAGACAGAAGGTTGTTATTTTCTAGAAAGACAGTTAAATGCTTTAGGATTATATGCTCCAATATTTTGCATGACGTACTGGTGAGCGATATCGGTCTGAAATTAGAGGGAACAGCGGTATCTCCGGTTTTGTGTATTGGAATAACCTTCGCTAGTTTCTATTCGCATGGAAGTTTAGCAGTTTGAACAGATTTGCGATATATAATGCCTAGGTATCTACTGCACCACTCTGCATATCGTAACAGAAAATTGTTTGCGATATCATCATGGCCGCATGCTTTTTTGGGGTCTAAGTTCAGAAGAAGGTTAAAAATACCCTCGTCACTTATAACTAATGGTTCAAATGGCTTTGCGACAAGCGTTATGATTGTGGGAGTGATACCATTGTCATCAGTGAAAACACATTGAAAATAATTGTTGAACACATTGGCCTGACTCGTTCTTTCGCTAGCGGTTAGAGATGAAGTTGTTCCTGTGCCGGGCCGAAAGTGTTTCCAGAATCGATAAGGGTTGCTCTTAACGTAGCCGGGTAGCGCGGTGGTGAAATAATGTTCTTTAGAGAGTTTTGCCTTTCTCTTGAAGTAGGCAATAGCAATTGCCTGTTTACACATGCGCACTGAATTTTTGCCTTTCTTTTTGATTACATGACGTAGCCTTTTCACTTTGCGCTTGGCCTGCAACACCTGCAGAAGCCGGTGTTTGACAGCAGACGGGATTTTCATAGTTTTCATAGTCCAAAAAAGTGTGAAAATTAGTGTGAAATGTAAGGAAACTGACCCAAATGTAATGTTGTGTTAACAGCTAATTGTCAGATAATTTGTTTCAGAATTTTTGCTGAAAACAAAAGTTACAGCCGTTTTCTGTAGCCACCCTGTCTCCGTATTTGGCCATATACTGAGTAGCAACGGAAATTCTGTAGCGTTAACAATCGAACTCTAGCTATTTATGAAATGTAAAAAAAGTGATCATTACTTAATACTTATTACGTGTAAATAAGACTCACGCTAATGATAAAGTGACCTTAGCGGCGAATTTTAGTTTGGTTTTTTTTAAGAAACGGATATAGTGTTGGACGCTACAAACCATCCCTCAATGCCATTGGCTTTGTCATCAAGTTTCCGCTCTCGACTTCCTGTGTACGAAAGCAGTTTTCGTCTGAACGTTGCCTTTAGCAGTTCCTGCGTATAAATTTTGGGCTTCATTCTCATAGTCTGGGAGGCACTCTAAGAAGAAATTATGACTTGATGGAAACTTTTGGGAAGAAAGTGTTGCTTAGCAAAAAAATATTCATTTAGTGTAGCGGATTATTCTGACTTTTTTCGTATTTTTCGGTCCCAGAAAGATCAGTAAAAAAGAAGTTTCGACACTAGATGATTGATCAGCTCGAAATCGCCTTCCGTTTAGTAAAAACACGTAATTGCGAATGATTTAACCGCAGTGAAGCAGTGGTAAATCGTGAAACATCAACAAAGGTTAGTGTTGTTTATTTTTTCATTACTCATTTTGTTAATATGTGGTGTAGAGGCATATATAGAAAAATTAAATGAACGAGAAGCAAGGTGCCGATTTGTAGCTGACTAGGTCCTTCGTCCCACGCATTCTGCCCGTAGATGACAGAAGCGAGTGTGTTTGCCGAAACACGAATAAAATTCCTGGTATTCGCATGTCCGAAAGATTACATAAAAGAACATAAAGTCCAAAATAAAACTCTCGGTATACTAAGCATGTTTTGTAACTTTAAAAATTACACAGAAAACACAGATATAGCTTCTTGAGAAAAAAAGATGCACTCATCAAATCTGCACATTACGCCGTCATTTTTATTAGATTTCTAAAAAAACGTACGTTTCAGGTTGTCTTTAGTGTGAGGTGTACGCACTTCGGCTTTATTTTGGCATGAATCTAGCCGCTGGCAGTGCGCCAGGTTCTGCAATCCACACACTCAGCTTTTTCTGACATTTAATGCTACATTCCCCGAAGCATAGTAGAATGTTATAAAGGGGAGGTTTTGAATACAGGCAGGATTTAGTTTCTGTGACGCACAAAGAAATTATTATAGAAATATCCCTGGATAACGTGCCATTGGGCTACGCATTGCCCCCGACAGAGGGTACGCCTCACCAGACGAAAGAATTTTCTTTCCATGCTATTTATTTGGCGTGAAAAAGGTTTTTAACAGTTTTCCGAAGTTTAAAAATATTCTGTATCATTTAAAATTATAGGTCAGTTGTGAAAAATGTCTCCAAACTAATTGTTTTTTTGATTGTATCCACAAAATGATTCTGCGAGATATAATTAAGCACCGATGGGCGAACAGCCAGTCCCACAAAATAACAAAGAGAACCAATCTCTGTGTGGGTGTATTATACCCACAAGAAGAGGGAAATGTGCATGTAAATTTCAGCTACTGAGTAAATCACACATTACATATTTGATATTGTTTTTACATTTCTGCTTTTACGATAACAAAATATGACTGTCACCGTTTTACAAAAGCAAAAGTAAGATTTTGCTAAAGCTAACACCTCACATATGCTTCAAATGTATATTTCTCTAACGCCTCATCTCATTTTTCCGCAATTATTTAATCGCAACAGATATCAATAGAGGTACATGTTATGTTTTACGGGTCAGTGCACATACGGTTCTCTGTGGTAGTTATATGCTCTCCAAATGTAGTTTTAGCTACGATGTAGGAATACAAAATTGCTCTTTCATACGTGAGTGAACTAAAAGCTGTTGCGCAGGGTTGTCCCTCTAGGCATAAGGTTGATAGGGCCAAAACTGTCACAGTGGTCTCTGCTTTTGGCTGGCGAAGCCATGACGAGATGAGTTTGTAGGCTTCCTATGTCCGGATTATTGAAACAGTTAGGGCTGTCACATACCTTGCACTCTATCAAAAAAGTTTTGCTGAAATGCAACTGACAGTTTCAAAAGCCCAAACCATATATATCCCTTGAAGACAATAACCCGTGCTGTGCTCATACGATGGCTAGATAAATCCACTATTAGGCAACTGACACGGCAGCAGGTACGGGACTTCAACCTAGTAACGCATTGTTTCAAGCCATTTACTTAGTCGCTACTTTCAACGAGCAACGTAAGCAAGGCTTTCAGGGCTTCCTTTCGAGGACCTTAAATGCTAAGTTTGAGCGAAAAGCGTTTCTTGTGCGTTTTATTTCGGCGCTCAAACTTCTTTTAGTGAACATTTTATAATCTAAAGAGCACCGATTGTAGAAATACTAGCATCACAGCGCAATATTTGAAAATGCTGTGAAAATATTAATAACATAAAGTGAGCTACCCGCCGCAGTTGCGCAGTGGCTAAGGCGTTGCGCTGCTGAGCACCAGCTCGCGGGTACGATTCCCGGCCGCGGCGGCCGCTTTTCTGATGGAGGCGGAAAGCAAAAACGCCCGTGTGCACGAGATTTCGGCGCACGTTAAAGATCCTCAGGTGGTCAAAATTAATCCGCAGCCCTCCACTACGGCGCGCCTCATCACCTGCATTGCGTCAGCGCGTTAAAACCCCACGCTAAAAAAAAACAAATAAATGAAGGGAGCTGGCCTTTTATGACTTCATGGCGCCACGGGGGAAGGCCAAAATTCTTCTGACTGAAACCACGAAGCAGACTGAAGTGTACCGAGAAATTTTGCAAGCAAAGGAACATTCATGAAAAGGTTTTAAAAACAACCTATTTTGGCTGTTATTGAATATATAACTTTCCAAATGCCTTTCTTTTAACGTATTATCTCCTTTCAGGGTGAATGCATTTCTTTTGTGTAGGGTACCTGCGTGCGTTTACATCGGCTGATGATCGGGCATTTGGGTGTCAAATGTAGCGTCAAAACTGCGCTGATGGAGTTCAATTGTCTGCATACAATTTCTAATTTAAAGTAAGAACATAAATAACATTTGCGTGCTTGCGGCATTTACAAAGTCTTATTAGATATTAGATATTAGAGATTAATGGGAGAGGCCTTTTCCCTGCAATGGGCGTAGATGGGCTGATAATGATGATGATGATGATGATGAGGAGGATGATGATGGGATATTAGACTCCCTGAAACGACTTTCCGAGAACTACGACACTATTTTATAAAGTGTTCAATGTGCTAATTGGTTGTTGCGCATTGGTACATATGGCGTCAAAAAGACTACTCTTTGCCTTATTGATTACCTTGTACTGATTTCCCTACAAAAAAAGTAATTCCTTTTAATTCATTTCTTTTTTGTTTTCTTCACTGATTAGCTTCGTCTGTAACTTTGTTATACCTTGTGTAATACATGATAGCGTGGGCAGTTTGTATAATGCCGAAGTACGTGTAGTACCCATTACGCTTTCTGCGTATTTACTGTGTTGGTAGTTAATTTCGTTCATTTTCGTTTGTTCTCCTTCTTTTATTTTCAAGATACAGGTTGTATTTGATGTCACTGAAATGCTGTCCAGTGTTGGGGGGCTTGCTGCTCTGTCAAGCTGTCGATTTCTTGCAGCTTTTACTGCTTGCTCCCAGAGTCATGTACGTCATGCAAGATGTGAATAAAGACAAACAAACCAACAAACAAACAAAATACCGTAAACATATTGCGGCTAGCCAGAAACGTCACATCTATTTTAAGGTTCCAAGAGGGGGGTACGAGTAAAAAAGTATACAAGCATTAATGACTTCGTCAGGATGTAATACCCCACATGTATTTCTAGATTTAAAAAAATATTGCTACCGAACGCAGTTTTATACGAAAAACGAACTATGGGCCGTATACGTTTAAGAGAAAAGTTGTCGCTTTATACTTTATTGAGAGAACTGGGAAACTCAACGAGCATTACTAAGCCCATTTTCGAAAGTGTGAACACAAACATGTACCGAAGCGAGAAGCTTAGAAGGGGTGCAGAGGTACTGAGGAATTCCTCCCAAGTATTATATATCTCGTATTATATTATATACCAGGTATTATATTATTATAATAATAAATTATATTCCAAGTGCTATATCCCACGTAATATAAACACTTCCTGCCAATTCCATTGTGCTCACCGCTTTTAGAAGGTATTTATAATTTCTTCACAGGAATTATAAACACAATAAAAAAGCGGTAAGCGCAAAGGCCTTTGCTGCATGGACTCTCAAAATGCCCACCGCCTGCAAAACCGCCAGGATAATTCACAAGGAGGGAGATAACAAAGTCTTTAAGAATTGCAGACCAACCAGCCTACTCACAGTTCTATTGACGCTGTTTAAAAGGTAATAGTGAACCGCATAAATGACTGCCTAGATACGGACAACCCAGGCAACAGAGTGTACTTAGGGAACGATAGTCAACAATTGGTCACATTTATGTGGTTAATTAAGTGATAGAAAATACGGAAAGTATTTTCCGTATCCAGCGCCATAACAGTGCGGGAAGCATTTAAAAGACCAAGGAATAGATCAGACCTCCATAGGACTTCTAGAAGGCATTTATAAGGAATGCACAGGCAGGACAACCTTCCACAAGCAAAGCGATAAATTTTCCCATCCAAAAAGGCGTACTCTAAAGAGACACCATCTCGCCAAACCTATTAACCGCCTGCCAGGAAGAAGTATTTAGGAAGGTTGACAGAGGAAACATAAGATTACGGATAAGCGGAGAATACTTCAGCAATTGGAGGTTTGCAGGTGACATATTCTTGCTAAGCGAGTATTCGGAACACTTGCACAAAATGCTGGAAGAACGACATTTAGAAGGCAAGGCCATATGACTAAAGATAAATATGAATAAATATCAAGTGATCATGAATAAGTAAGCCGAAACACCCTTTCAAACTTATGTAACGAAAGGCTAAAAGTGAAAGATTATACCTAGTTCGGGCAGGCTGTCAGAGCTGACCCTAATCAGGATGTAGAAATTCTTTGAATAGTAGGTATGGGGTGGGGTTATTTTGTCAAACGCACCCAAATAATGAAATGTAAGCTACGTCTATCACTCAAAAGAAGAACATACAATCAATGCATCCCGCCGGTGGTGACATATGGAGCGAAAGCGTGGCGCCTGACTAAACCACCGGAAAAGAAGCGTAGTTCGGCTGAACGAGCGATGTGACGAATAATGATCGAGTAAGACCAAAAACGGGATTCATGGATCACGAAGTAGACTCGAGTCGATGATATCAAAGTTCAAGTAAAGAGAAGGAAGGTACTAGGGGTGGTCGTGTAATTATAATAAATGATAACCGGTGGACCAGAAGGCTAGTAACACAGTGGATACCGCGAGATGGGACTGGAGAAGAGGAATGCGAATTACTCGATGGAGGGACGAAATAAGGAAATTGGGGGAAAAATGGAGTTGAGTAGCACAGGAGAGGAGGGGTTGGAGGTCACAGGGAAAGGCCTTCGTCCTTCAGTGGACCTGTGTGGAATGTTTATGATATAATTCATGCATTATTTCATGTCATACCTCTAATGGCAGTCAGAGAATAAAGCTGTCTACCACTATGCCGTATCTGGGTCTCATAACCTAAATTAAGGAATCAAGCACACTTCCGAATGAGAAATACGCCTGCAATATTTATGACACGATGACTAGACTATCACTGTGTCCTCGTGTAATAATTCTTTTTACTTGACATGTTCGATGTTCTAGGTTACAGTGCGTGTTTATGAGCCCTTTTGGCCTACTCGTTTACAAACACGTTCTTTTCTTTTTTTATTTATTAGCTGCTGCTGTCAGGAAACCAAAGGCTCTTGATCCGGAAGATTCAAGTGAAGACGAGCCTAAAACAAGCCATGGCGCAAGCTCTAATGCAACTAGAAGCCCAAAAGAAGACCTTGGCAATGGTGTGGATACCCGATCAGTTCGTCCAGGTGGCCGTGGAGGAACGGGCAAGGCCAGCAATGGCGCTGGTGGTAAAAGCAGCAGTGCTGCCGGTGGCATAACCAGCGCAGGCTCAAGCAGTCGTCCTACTGGAAGCGACGCCAGTGCAGGTAGAAAGAAACTTATGATGTCTTCAACAATTAGATGCACATAAATACTTATATCCTGGAGTAGCTGGATTAATAGTGTAATGTGATTTTGAGCAGAAGGAATCAACGATAACTTCTTCAAAGGGCAATTCTTTACTGCTGATGTGATTTGGGTTCTTGGAAAGGTTTTTAAGTTACAGCCACTACCACTCTGATGCGATGACACACTACTTACTCGAAGTTCTCTGCGCACGTGCTTGTTCAAGGCAGCAGAACAGTGCTATTTTAGTTATGGAAAACACAAATTATGACAAAGCCTAAGACAATAACCTAAAGCATTACTTTAGCAGGTGCACAAATGGGTGCACCAAAGGAATCATGAGTACTGCACGCTAGTTGCGGCATAAACTAAAAGACCATGCCGCGACCCTGACACAGCTATAAATTGGGACAGACGTGTCGCCACTGCTATAAGGGTTTATGCCAACGAAAACGGAAATGATAATCGTGGCCTCTAAATTTTAACGAAAGAATGGCAACGGAAGAAATAAACAAAATGACAAAGATCACCCTTCTCACTGCTGCATTGAACATGGTGTGCGCGTCTTGTTGCAACTGAAGTTGTTGATTGGTGGCACAGTGCATACGCTTGGGCTCAGCAGCTCGGGTGATTCAGTAGATGCCGTTAGCTAACCCAATTCCCGTAGTGAGAACCGGAGGGATAGAGGTACGTGGGTTTGTAGAAGTTGCACCAGTGTCGCCGCAATGTAGTAATCATCGTCCAAGGTTCACTCACTCACCCACTTTATCATTGTCATCTAGCACGAGTATTCGTAAGGATACCACGCAGCTGTTTATCTCCATGATTGTCTGAGACTTCGTCAAACGAACTCCATTTACTAGTTTCCTACATTAATAAGGAATATCACTTAAGCACACGAACACAATGGTCTAAACACGCGGATGGTACGGCAGTACTCTTCACAGATAAAAATTTTCCTTTACATCACAACGTATCTTGCTGCTATGGGGATTTTTATTGGGTCAATAGCAATAAGTTTTAGGTATAGCGGCGGAGAAATATCCGAGAAAGCATTGTAGGTTTGCGAAATTATTTTTTTAAATTGATGGATATTCTGTAATGATGATAATAAAAAACTAGAAATTCATCGTTACTTACTACCTAGTTGCTGCTGTACAACAATTCTTTGTATAGGGGGATGTAGCTTTCTTTATTTGGCCACTTTACGAAATAATTGTTACATACATTGAAACAAAAAGCCGGTTTGACAGATTAATAACGTTTTCCTGTGGTCCTTTCTTTTTCCGTTAGGCCTCCACCCCATCGCTCGTAAACAAAAAGATGAGGGACACGAAATACCCATTCTATAGAATTTACTGTGAGTAGAAAAGAAGAACACAGGAAATTCTCATAAAAATCTCTGATGACTCGAAACGTAAGCAAGTGCGTCGGCGGGCGAATCTACATCTGTGAAGCGTATGCTCGACTGACCGACTGACTGACTCACTCACTCACTCACTCACTCACTCACTCACTCACTCACTCACTCACTCACTCACTCACTCACTCACTCACTCACTCACTCACTCACTCACTCACTCACTCACTCACTCACTCACTCACTCACTCACTCACTCACTCACTCACTCACTCACTCAAACGATCCAAAAGCCGGAACATATTATTCTTGTGTTTCAAAAAACACAGGCTTTACGCAACAGCGTTACAACAAAACCATAATATGTTTAGCAACCAAAGGGTGGTGGCATCGTCAGAAACCAACTGTCCCGTAAGAGACAAAACAACCTATTTATCAAGCGCACCGTGAATATTCGGTAGGGGGCCGCGATTAATATTGCGCACCATTAGTTCACGGCGAATAAATCATCAGCCATAAATATTTGGGGCCCCACCGCTGTCCACCACTGTTCCCTCAACACTCACTCTGCCTCAACCTTGCTCATTCCTCACTCACTCACTTTCTAATTCATCCATGCCTAACTAAAAGTAGTTATTTTGTCACTTAAAATTTCGGGTGTCCTAATTTTGATAAAAAAACCCGCTGGTGAGGCGAAGGAGAAAGTCTTCTTTTCACAAAGCCTTGATAATCTCGCTAGTGTGTGTGCTATCGAACTGGTTTGACTGTAATGAGAAATCTGTAAAATTTTTCACAAAGACAAATTGTATATATTGAAAGGCAGGACAGATAATGACAACTAGTGCCAATTAAAGATTCCGTGCATGGAGGTACATTAGGCCGAAATAGTGTCATTACGTTTAAAACTCTGTCAGTTAGAGCATGGCAAGCTCGCCCAACATTCGCATTCCATTTAATTGAGAACACTTACGAGATTGATACGCATAGAGATATCTTTTTTCCAGACCCGCCCTACAAATCACAAATACGACGGCACCATATATGAATATTCCTGTAGTAACGACCCGTTTATGTACTCTTTATATCTCGTTGCAATACGCTAGTGGAATAAATTAGACTCGGTGATAACAAACACTTTTTATCTCATTTCAGCCAAATGCTGCGTTCTTCAGTGCAGGAATAACATTTATAGTTGCGCGAACCGAACATGGCACAGATACAGCATTTCTAGCTCTCAGATATGCTCGTTCTTGAGTATTTTTTGTTGCTGTAGCTTTGTAGTAGCACTATTCTTACCTGTTTGATCTACTTGTTTGATCTACGTGCCAAGCCCTAACTGACAGAATTTTAAAAGTATTAACACTGTTTCGGCCTAATGAACCCCCGTGCAGGAAATCTTGTATTGGAAGTAGGTGTTTTTAACAAGTTCTCATTATCCGTTCTGCCTTTCAATATATCGAATTTTTCTTTGTGAAAAATGTTCCGCCGTGAGCATTGTCCAAGAAGAAATTTTGGGTTTTTTCTCAAACAACTTACAAAACGGAAAGGGCGTTTTTGACTTTATGCCCCACAAAGTGGATAAATAACTAGGATTTCTGAAATTTCAAACGTTTGAAATTTCGGTAAGGTCTTGCTATCAAGGTTTACAGCTGATTTAGTGTAAATATTTTATACAGAAGTAAGAGAGTCAATAAAGCGGGTGACGATTGCTATACTCCCTGCGGAATTTATCCGCATGGTGAACTGGAGTCTTCTCGCTCATGGCGCATAGAAGCGCGTTGCCACACATTACCGTGTGATCAGCGAACGCACGGCGGCGGAGCGTCGCCGCCGCTGGCGAGCATGTTGTTGCAATTCGTGTTTCAACCTCCAGTGCAAATGTCACGTGGTTCATATGAGCCATGAACGGAGGCTCCTACTTCTAAAGCAAGTGTAAGGAGGAGGTAGGCAGCCGTTGCGACACGCATGTGGATGAGGCCATTGCAGCGCGTGCCGCCTCCCGCTCACACTTTTACCGAATTTTGCCCTCCGGTTTTTTTGCCTCGGGTGTCTCGTTCCAACGCTGCCACCACCACCAAACCACTGTACCGGGCGCCAAGGTTCTGGGCACTGAAATAATGCCGCATCTGCTTGATTCGCTGCAAAGGTTGAAAATTGGCATAGGTGGGCCGCCTGCCCCCCAGATAAAATCACCACTTCTTTCCCCTTTAGCACACTTCTCTTCTCCGCGCAACTCGCCACTCACGTGGTAAAAAAGGGGTCTTTTCAATTCAATTTTAACGTGTTCGGCTAGCTCAAGCGCCATCTGTTGGCAATGCGGACGCGTCTTCTTTAAACTCACCCGGAGTAGCCCATTTTGTCTTAATAAAACTAGGGCTGATAGCTATCAATATACCTCAAAAGGCAAATTTTCCTATAGCTATGTAGTCGTTCGAACACAAGGACGTCGCGCTGAACTATGTCATAATTAGTTCACTGCTGAACTACGCGCGGAAGTAATTATGACAAAGAAGAGTAATCGTGCATTTACTATAGCAATTGGAACCTTAACCTAGCCTGGCAGCGCCGAGTACTACCACTAGCTTGGCGCAAGCACTAGGAAAGAGATATGCATTTGACTACTTTAGCTAACTAACCAAGAAACTCAGTATGAGGGCAGCTATTTACACTGCAAGAGTAGATGGACTTAAAAGAAGAAACACGGAAGTGTCGCCGTTAGAGAAAATTTTCCCGAAATGGAGCAGGCCGTTTCAGCAGATTCTTCTCTGCGATAGAGATCTGCAGCAGCAACGCTCTTAGTTGCTGCTTTTTGACACAGTTCTTTGGTATATGCGGAATGTTTACTGTAGCATTTTAATAAACAAATTTGATCTATGGTGCAGCCACACGATTTAGGCGCCCGGTTCAGGCCTCAGTAGTAGTCTGCCAATCGCCTTTTAGAAATCTGGACGTTTTTGCAAGCGAATAAAGTCCAACTGCGAGTCGGACATGGACGTTACAACGATGATAGGGTAGGCTCTGATCTGAAATTTCATTTTGCTCAGTTTTCTAGTTACTTCGTAGGACTACTTTTGCAAAAGCAGCCTTCTCTTAATCATTTTCTTGACCTATTTATGTGTTTTGTTTTCACTACTAGGTGATGATTCCAAAGAACAAAAGCCACAAGCACCGAAGAACCCAAGTAAAAAGGTCACTCCAAAAAAACTTGGTAGAGACCCTAATAAAAATCTTATCCCCACAGCAGTTACAGATAAAGTTCCTGGTGGAGATTCTAGTAATGCCTCTGGAGAAGAAGCTTCAGCGAATGGAAGATCAGGGTCTGGGACAAGCGCCAAAAAAGGGGGTTCCAGACGGAATATACCTGATGTTGGTACTGATCGCCGTAATAGCAGTTCACCTGCTACGAGCGTCGACGGGAGCGGCAGCGGCAGTGGCCCCGAACCGAGGAAATCCAGCCCAGGTAAAAAAACCAGTCCCACGTCCTCCCAGAAAGTCCCCAGAAATATG
Source organism: Haemaphysalis longicornis (assembly GCF_048455015.1). NCBI lineage: Eukaryota > Metazoa > Arthropoda > Arachnida > Ixodida > Ixodidae > Haemaphysalis > Haemaphysalis longicornis. The sequence goes on from NW_027526449.1 coordinate 324,685, forward strand.
CAGCCTCCTCGGAAAGTATAATTTAGCAAGTGCACCATAAATAAGAACCGGAGGCATATACTGATGACCCTCTTATAACGTGAAAACATACTTGTGTTCTACATGGAGGACTAAGCAAGGGATTTTTAGGCTGAGCTATTACTTACGTGAAGAGCATACAGACTATGTGGTCGAAGTACCCCAAACAAACCTGAGATCGCAGCATCAATTAAGGACTATTAAAACAGAAGAAACAAGTTACGAGAAATTGTCGCGTGCTTCGGTTGACAAAAGCTCGCACCAAGATGGCGCGCGCTAATGTTGGCTAAACGAAAACTATTCAACGTACAGAAATCTATCCGAATTTTGTGCAGTGATCGGCTAGGGAATTAACCACTAATCTGCGTGAACGCCTCACGGAACCTGTCGCTCGAGGTACTTTAAACAAAAGTTCGCATAGTGGAACACCGCAGGAATAAGAAATGGCACTCTTGCCTCTCGGAATAATATGGAGCGTGCATATTAGCACGCAGAAAAATTGTGTTCTTAAATTTTCCTTCAGGAGGTATATTGTTCGGTTGTGCCTATCAGGCAATTTACTAGATGTCAGAAACTAGACCTGTGCACATACTCTTAACCTGAGGTATAGAAACCCATCGTATGATGGTTGTGGTGTCGGTGTGTCGTTATAGAATTTTAGAGCGAAGCTTTCTTGCCTCGTTGATGGCGTGTGCTGCACAGCCAAAAACACTACATGGGGAGCCCACTTTGTACAAGCGCGTCAAGAAAAAAACACCTCTCAAGGTCGAAATCGGTCGTGGGTACCTTGCGATACGAAACCGACATCTATTCGATTGCGCCATCCTGACACGGTCGAAGAATTTTGAATTTGAAAGCGATATTTTTTTTTGCCATGGTAATATCCACCTCGCAGGAAAGCCAACTTTTTCTAAAGACGATGATGATCATGGGTCAAGTGCAAGATGGTTGAAACGCGAAGGTCGCTCTGGGCGAAGATGAAGGTCTTCAAAGTCCGAAGTCCAAAATCGAAGCCCTTACACACAAAATGCACTGCAGGAAAGCCAACTTAAGTAAATGGGTTTCCACAAGACACATCAAGAGCAGGTGCCGAGTACACACTTCATCCCTGGCAATACCCCGAGTGGGCTCATGTCGAACAGTTCTAGGGCACCATAATCATATTCTAAGTCCAAACTCTGACAACAACAAACGAATCGATCATGAAATTTGACTTTTTTATGCTCGGTTTGCGGCTGGAGGAGGCTTCGCTTTTTATTCATCTTTCTGAGTAGTATGCTCGGTTTGCGGATGGAGGAGGCTTCGCTTTTTATTCATCTTTCTGAGTAGATGAAAGGGCTTCCATTTTTTGTTGTCCGAACTTCAACCTTTCCCTCTATTTGTAAATTTTGTGCCCTAAAAACCTGGTTCGGGACGCAGCGCAATATTTTGCATTAGGCACTAGCAAAATAGTGCCACATCTAACCGAATTACAGTTTTCTTTTGGTTAAATATACCCCAAAGGCGAAAGCCACTGCGTTACCTTTTGACAAAAAGAGCAAATTGGAATTGTTTATGGCCCAAATGGTCCTTTTCACTACGACGTCTGGCTGTTTTTGAGAAGTACGACCTTGTGTCACTAGAAGTTAGTTTTTGCTGACGACCGCCGGCAGACAATCTAAAAGAAGTTTTTACGCGCAAAGGAATAGTTTCTAAAAATGCAGGTAGTCAAACACAATATCATTATAATAGGAAGGCCTTCTCCATAGGGTGTCCGCCCATATGCACCACATCTTGATTTGGGGAACCCCGATTTTTTTCCCGACCGATAAAAAATACATACAAGAAATCTAGGCTAGAAAAAGTGGGGCCTGGAAGTGGTTCTCATATGTTTCGCTGGTTCTCTGCCAACTGTACTGAACAAAATTAGAATACGAATAAATAAATCAAATACATGGATGCCTGTTACAGTCGCGTCATCGGTTTGAGAGCATTCTATTTTTGTGGATTCAAAGACCACAAGCTGTCTTGCCTTTAGGCATAAAAATACCATAAAACTCCCGAGAACGCGTGGGCTGGTGCATTATGGTAAGAAGGAAGGCTACGAAACCAAAAAAAGAAAGCTGTGCCCATATGGCAATTCCCGGTTCGGAGAACGGGTACCAAAAGCTCTCGCATCAGTAATAAATATTTTGAGTTGTAGAGTGGTTGTAGTTCTTCCCACATAACATGTTAACGAGCACGCGTTTCTTCACCGTGGAATAAATCATTCGTGTGTTTTGATTTATTTTTAGCCACTGTAGCCTCGCCCCCAAAGCCTCAAGAAGCACTGGAAAAGGGATCTGATAAAGTCTCTCCGCCCACCCCTGGCGGGACCCAAAGAGGTGGGAGCACCAGAGGAGCCACGGTTGAAGGCCTTGGTGGAGTTCCTGGCAAAGCCACTGGTGGAGTACGCCGGCCAAATGCCGCAGCAGGGTCTGGTGGGGGCACCACATCTGCGAGTTCTGGGCAGAATTCGAATGGTGGTGCTACCCGTGGCCGTATTAGTCGTCCTACTGGCATCGACGACATCAGCAGCGGCAGCGGCCAGATTCCCACCAACAGGAGTACAGGTAAAGAAAATGCATGCCGTGGGCATTGACCTTTACGCTACATCAATTTAAGCGTAATTTTCGGCAGAGGTGGATTTAGATGCCGTTTAAGAAGTTGTATCGAGAAAGCATTGGGTGCCGCATGTGGCGCAAGTGCGGTGTTGTGAGCAGTGGGTGACCACAAAATCCTATGCGCATTAACAAAGAAAAAGCCTTATAGCAGAAATGGCATTGACTCGAATGCCAAAAAAATGAGAGCTGCAGGATGCGGGAATCTCGACGTTGTAATTTGCGTATTCTCTCAATTAAGTTACAAATGTCAACTACAAAATTCAGAGCTAGTCTTTTGTGGGAAGGTTGGTAACGAAGCTGTGAATGCAATTGTAAGAAAAGTTGTGAAGAATTTCCTGCCTCTTGGGTGCATGCTGCGGTTGCAAGCGATGCGTTTTGTTTTTAAATGACTATTTAAATCTTGCATTTTATTTTGACAGTTATGTTTTCTTTGCATGGCGCGAAAGAGCACGTCACACACAAAAAGGAAACGCAAATTGCTGTGTAATTCAAGGGATTCTCTACAAGGATGTTTCTGCGATGAAGGAAAAGATATAGGAAGTATTCGCACAATTACTCAGAGTGGGGCTGTCGGCAAAACAGCTCGTTGAACGAATTGCGCAAGTAATCTCAAAGGCAAGGTTTGCCGCTGGTTGTCGTGCGTAAGAGAACGCGTAAAAGATATAGTGGCCGTAATCTTCACCCCCTTAAGTTTAATGATGGTGTTCCAGGGACATGAAAAACGTGTGACGCTATTGCAAACTGAAATAAATCTAGAAAATTCTGATCACCTCTTTGAACGACACAAGCTGTTCAATACGTTATGATGGCGGACAGTTTTTGCTTTGCGGAAACTTTGGGCCTGCTTAAAGCACTCTGAAACATTCATCGTACATTGTTTACAACCGTCCAAAGGATAGAAAATCCCCAGACAAACCCTTCCAATTTTTTTTAACCGTTCATGGTCGTGATGGGACAAGTAGTATCACACGAAATGTGTTGCAGTGCAGATGTTTGTTTTCACTCTATTATCATTTTCTGCACCAGTATGAACTGCTGTTTCCAGGAATAGTAAATTTTAGTTTAAGGACTCTAACCTGCGAAATAGGGGACTTGTGTTTTCAGCTTATTGTTCCTTTAACGGGACAAAATTAGAAATTCCGGCCTCAGAAACCTTTCTGAGATAATAAATATAAGCACTCACGTGCGTCAGCATTACATTATGTGTGATATATATGCTTGCGGAGCTCATGCCTGAGGCATTGGTTTGTGAATTTTGTGAGCCAAAGGAATGCTTCATTTCACGCCTTGAAGACATCGCGTCTTATGCAAAGTATCACTGGCCCTACCCCATATTCTTTTTATATTTCGAGCTGCAAAAGGCTGTAAAAATACTTCCGAATTTGTATAGATGGCCAGAAGCACCTCGGTAGAAATTTCCTACTCCAATAATATCGATTTGTATATTAGTCAACAGTCAAAATAGACTGACGAATACGCGTTTGCTTGGTCATACAAGGTCGGGAAAACATGAAACTTGTATTTTGCAAAATAAAACCAGCTTTCATATTTGAGACATTCGATGATGTCGAGCCGTATGAAGCCAAAACTGTCATCCGAAACGACAAATCCTAATTCTAATGACGACGATGACATGGCACCTATTCTTTCTTTGAACCACCAAACAGTATTTCTTTCTTTTTTCTTTATACGAGTTTTTCATCAGTGTTTTCTCTGCGCTAAAAAACGGCGTCGTTCTATCAACGCGGGGTGTTTTATCATGTGTGTTGTTTCCCCTGACAGTAAGCGCGAAAAACGTCGGTATACGTTTGAACATTAAAATTGAAAACGTACTTTGTTGGGCTCATGAGAGAGTTTAGCGCTAAGGCCTAATTTATGCTAGCAGTGCCTAAGAGAGTCGATATACCACTTGTAGAATTAAGCGTGTTGAATTGTTAAGTTGCAGAAGGAGCCGGTGCGAGCGCTCGCAGTGTTCGGAAGCCAGAAGGAAGCCCACTTTCTGGAGGACGGGGCGTTAGTAGCGGCTCTAGCGGAAGCGGTGGCTCAAGTGGAAGAGCTGGAAGTGGCTACGCACCGGGAGACTCTTCAAGCGGTGTCTTAGGTGTTGAAGACCGTTTTCCGGACGGCCTCGGTGGTGCAGCCTTCGGAGCGACATCCGACGATGGCCTAAGTGGACATAGAAGAGGTACTTCTGGCTCTGCCGGCACTAACTTTGGGTAGCCAGATTCAACTGAAGCACAGTCTGGGTGGTGTACACGCACGTATTGCCAAAACAATACACGCAGAAATGCATGGTTAAAGCAGGTTTCATGCGGATCAGAAAAAAAACAAAGACCATCTGATGATGATACATTTTAGAAGCGTGAGGAAGTCTGAGACCGGTCTGAAACTTGTCTGAGCAATTCAAAGACATGAGGCGGGTCTACACATATTTCGCATATTTTCAATGGCTTGTGTGCGTCAGAATAAGTACACATCTGTGCTTTCAAGCAACAAAAAGCTAAATAAAAATTACCAGAAGTTCCAAGGAAAAAAAAACACCCGTGGGGATATGTACTACCCATTTGGTTAAACACTGCTACGAGCTGCAGGTACGCTCGACGGCTTCAGATTACGTGCATACATTTTGCGTGGTCTTGGTCTCACCTTTTAGTTCTTGGGCATTGAACGTGCGAGGCACAACTTATACAGTGCTTGCAGCCAGTAGTTGGGTGAGGTCATTGTACAAAAACAATTTGGATTACTATATTACAGTGCTAGAAGCCCGAGATAATTGCTGCCCAGTGCACTGGAGCCGCTCTGGTGAAATGCTAATCACCACCTACGAAATAAATAGAATACATTTTTAGCCCTTCCTTATGCAACAATGAGCACGTGCAGAAATTAGATTTGCAAATACTGGCTGTTGAACTATTTGTTCCTGTTTTGTTACCCATGTATGACAACCAAAAAAACTGTCAGCACTTCTACTTTCTTTATGTGGTTTACAAAGAGGGATATGAAATTACAAAGCATGTGGAATTTACATCGCAGAGGGCATGATTTTAGTGAGGGAGGCATTTTTTTTCATTTGTTCAACAATGTGCAACCTCTATTGGGAACGAAAATGCTTCCTCGTGGTTTCAGTGCAGCTGTTTTACGATCGAGCCACAGAGACCTTTCTATTCTTAAAATAATTTTTAATATAGTGCACGTTGTAGAAACATTTTAAACAGTAACTGGTAGGGGGGTGTATTTGGTTGAGTGGAGGGGTGATGGGCGTATTAACGAATTTTATTCGATGTCGAGTTTTAATTACCACAAGAGTCCTTCTTAAAAAAGTGTTAATACAGACAAGTTTATTTTATTTGCATTTATACGTGTTTGCACTACGTTTTGTACTGTCGCCGATACTCTCGGTGTCGCCTTATGTAAGACTGGAGGTGAAGGTATTTCTTTAAGACCAGCGGCCTGGGGCTAGTCGTAAGCAAAAGCTGCTTGCTTTATCTTCAGGATCTTGATAATTCAATTTAGGACACAGCTGATGAAAGAATAGAGACTTGACCATAAGAATAAATTTAAAGTACCCGCACTTATTTCTAATAATATAGCGGGCAATGAGAGTACCGTGGCATCAGGAATAACGGATAATATGTTTAAATGTGGCACAGAAAACTGATTTAAAATTATCAAATTAAACTTTTTAAATCATGGACCCAGGCTCCTCTGTCTCTTAAGCAGGTATCATAACTATTTGCAAGCATGTATTCACTGATCGCATGCTATAGATGACCGTCTTTTTCAGTTTCATGATCCAGCCCATGGTCAAGTGCGTGGAGGTCATGTTTCGTGGACTGTACATTGGGTCCCAAATGAACACAGGAATATTAAAAGTACATGCCGTGATTGCATCACAACCATCCATACCAGCGGCCACCTTCTGTAACATGTAATTGCAGAAGAATGACCAAAATCGGGAAGTAAACTCCGTTGCTGGTGCATACGACGGCTTTTATACCCGATAATAAAACCCATATAGTTTGGTACAATATCTACTGGGGAGGAATTGTCAGTGCGTTAATGAGGCATTGAACACTAGCGTAGAGTAAGAATTAGCAATTACCTGCCGCGATGGCTCAGTGGCTAAGACGTTGTGTGGCGCAGCACAAGGACGCGGGTTCGATTCCCGACCCGGCGGCCGCTTTTCTGATGGAGGCGAAAAGGCGTGTGTGCAAGATGTCGGCGGAAGTTAAAGATTCCCAGGTGGCCAAAATTATTCCGGGCTTTGCAGGTGCATTCTTAATAGGCTCTGGATAATAGGCCCTCAAGTGTTAGGTTTTTGATGGCTGGAATGTTGCGACTCCCGTGTTACGTTTCGTTACGTTTCAATATCAGCGCTGAGTGGCGATAAATACATCACTAGTATATCATGTGGGCCGCGTATCGTGATTTGCCCGAGACTGAATAATACATGAGCTGTGCGATAAACCTGCTTACTTCAAATTGGGCTCGTATAAAGCTACTTTTGGTGTATATGAACCTCCGTTTGCAACCTCCATAAGCGAAACCAAACTCCGAGTCTTCTAAAGAGAAACTCAGAACCTTGCAATGAGGAGAAATTGCAGTCAGAAATAAATGTCGGCCAAGCCGACACCCTTGTTTGAGAAAAAATTATTTTTTTAAATTATGGCTTATAGGTGTCCAACTGCAATGTGTCATGGAGGATAAGCAGACAACCCCGTATCTGTCGCCAAATTTGTTGTGAATGTAAAAAGGGGGGGGGGGGGGGTTGAGCACTTCAGTCCCCCGAACACCCGCCATTAGGCCGCGTTAACGTCGTCACTCAGAGCTTTACCCATCACACCCACTCACGCTGTATCTTTGGGTCGAACGGAAAGTAACGCGTCACACGTGTGACGTGCTGCATACCATCGCTGTGCGGATACGCGCACAGCGGCTATGGCAACCGTGCAAATTTTTGTTGTCGTTCTGGTGACATTGTATAACTCTGCGTGAAATAACATATTTTCCTCATTTACAGTATTCACGTTTCCATGCTTCGGAGTGGCTTCTCGAAGTTGTATACGCCTGGAGGGCCTGTTTACTCTTTCGATATGGTAACTGATCAGGAAAGCTTCAATCTGCTCTGTGAAACTATAAGAATAATTAAAAACAATAAAGAACCTCCTCTGAGGCATGTTGCCTGAAGGATATTGGGGAATATATAAGAATAACACAAGTAAACCTTCCAAAGTTTCTGCTACTTTCTCAGGAGTATGGGCAGTATTCTTGTTGGCAGTTGTGCACCCTTCTTGCGTTTGAAACTAATCATTGATATCTAACAGTTCTTAGCCATAATTATACCTTTTTTGGTGCCTATTTCTCGTCCATTACTCTTCCGAACGGGTGGTATCTAAGTAGAACAGCAGCTGAGAATAGGTGCAAGCGTTGATCATTGAGATAAGCGTAAATATGAATGTCACCTTCGGAGAGTGGTTGAATAGGCAACTAGGATAGGCCACTGTTACAAAAACCGTTAGGGTATATCGTTCGTGCGAGGACTTCGACGCATAAATGAACCGATCGGTTATTTGTATGAAAAACTATAAGTTTTACTTTTGAGTACCCGTTGCTAGCAAGATATTCCAAACGAAGGGTACAGGTATAATGCCCTCTCACGCGCATCAGGACGGCATGAAGAACTTAGCACTCTTCCCCATTTCTCAGAGCCGAATGCATAGCGGCACATGGAGACTTTTTAAATCACAGGTGTGTAGGTGGTTAAGTTATCAGCACGAATTGTTTCTTTTACTTGCGTAAAGTGGTTTGTTACGTCCGGTCGTTTCCCGGAAACCATTCGCCGTGTACTTTACAAAATTGCAATATGTTTTTTAAGGTGCAGTTTAGTTTAGTGACTATGGCCACGCCTCAGGGCAGTTTAAACTTACAAATATAAGCTGTCGTATACAGCTGCGTTTAAGCACGCGGCTATAGCCTCATTAGGCTGTAGCCTTTCCTTCCCCTGCTAAAATTATGAACTCCCCTATGACCCAGGAGGAATTTGTGCATGATTCTTGCAGGAGTGTTTCCATCGGGCCTGGGCGAAGGGTCTCTGAGAGAAGGTCCAAGTCGTGGTCCCCGAAGGGGTACTTCCGGGCTCGGTGGCTCCGACTTTGGAAGCCCTATTTCAGGTAAAATAAAATTAGATAGTGTGCACGCACTTGTGACACAACATTGTCTGTTAGCTAGAGAGTACTGAAGTCTTGTGTGCGGAAGAATGACGTACAGGGTTCAACTGATGCGTGTTAGCAAACACCGCTCAAGGAGCTAATGGAAAGAAAGAGATTTTAACTACAAAACTGAACCTATATTAGAAAGAATTGCCCCTGGATGCGCTTCTTCAGATCCTGCGTAAACTGACAAGCTCATGAAAAGGTAAAGAATCATTGAGCAATCCACCATATACAATTTTTTACTGCACAGAAACAAAAGAGCATTTTGAGAATTGTGGTTGTTCTTGGTTGTTTGCAATTAACCAAAAATTACATCAAAATATGAATGAAATGATAGTGAAACTGAACTCGCTCTATTTCTCAATTTTGGTCAGGCCTCATGCATCAAGCACACAAAAACTGGAGCATGAACACGATGCGTCAAAAAGTGAAGTATTCACCAGGTTCCCCTGTTACGACGCCTAAGTAGACCGAGCTCGTTGTCTTGTTTAGTTTCAAGACAATCTTGGGGCCTATACTTCGCTAAGGTACTAGACGCTTTTCGGAAAACTGTAATAAATCGAATGAGACTCTTCATTATATTGCGGTAACTCTGCGAACTAGCCTGCGCTACACAGTCTAGTTTACCGGCTTGCGATTACTTGGTCAGCGTTTTACACCTGGGGGCCTTTTTTGTCGCGGCCTGCGGCGCGAGCGAGTTCGTCCTCCCACTATCTTCTGAAGAGGAGGGCGGTGCTCCTCTGGTAGTCGGCGGAGCGGCTATGACCAGACCGAAGGGAAAACATGGAGCAAACGATTTTCATAAAATCACTCTCAAAAAGTGAGACGCAACCATCGGGCATTGATAATGGAGCTGGACCCCCATTACAAAATATTTCATTAAAAGAAAAAATCGACAGCCGCAATGGCGTTGCCCTAATCGTGACACAGAAAAGCGATTTTGATGGGAGTCTACGCAGCTTTTCTTCACGGTTCTTGAACGTGATGGATGCGCTTGTTGGTTGTTTGGCATTGTGGGGTGATTGTGCGTTTTGCTTTAACAGTGAGGGAGTTTCACTCATGGAAACGTGTGGGATATCCATGTGCCGCTTAACTCTATCGAGTGGTTGATTTAAACTGGCACTGGCCGCACCAGCTGCCGCACCGGCTGCGAGACTTGCGCTCTGTGACGTGCCTTCTGCACGTTTGCGCTTTCGTTCATTGCACCCATCGCGTAGGTTATAAAGTTATGAGTAATAAAGAGGTTATAAAGAAATGGTAGCTAATACCACGTCACTGATGCGGGTGGCATGAGTAGTGGTGTAGCCCCCATATCAGTAACGTGGCTGGCAGCTGGCCGTTATAGGGCTTGTTGCATGTGAGCTTGCAACAAAGAACCAGCAGCCTACTCGCAACTGTCTCACTCGAGGTGAGTCGAACAGCACGGCGAGGTGGCGTGAATGTGAGTTCTTACTCCGAATAAATACGTTATTCTATTGTCATTGTGAGAAATTATACCCACCCACCGTGGTGGCTCAGGGGCTAAGGCGTTGGGCGGCTGAGCCCAAGATCACGCTAGGCGGCCGCTTTTTTGATGGAGGCAAAAAGGAAAAACGCCCGCGGGGCCGAGATTAATCTGGAGCACTCCACTACGACGTGCGTCATTGCCTGCGTAGCGTCGGCCCGTGAAGCCTTCTAATCAATGAAGAAGTTCTACCGACTGGGTTCGTTACTCGTCAGTAGACCGGTTTTGTAGAACGCACGCCACATAGGAGACGATCCTTGTATAAAGCCAAACACAGCGTTCACAGGCAACGAGACCCGTTCGCGTGAGATGGCCGACGAAGAATTGCAGGTGCCTGTACCAGAACTTCAACAGCGCCCGAATATGCCTATGCATCGGCCGCGTTCCTTAAGTTGTTATGATATTGGTTAAACATTAGTTTTGCGCGACGCCAGGGACACCATCAAACAGTGCATGTTCTTGGAGAAGTATTATTATCACCCAGCTACGCACGGTGTATAAATGATGCGTACACACAAAACAATATTGCATAAGTATCAGTTGTAAATACAAAATTGTTCTGGCATAATAGCCCACTTACGCTGCCTTCGTTAAACAGATTCCATGTAACACATGCTCTTGAATCATGTTTCTGCACTGGTAACGAAGGTAGAAGCACTTCCGAGATTCCTGGTGGAGTTTGGGTTCTTGAGAAAGTGTACGTTATGAAGAAGTGGGCTTTGGTAGAGGTAGTAGAGCAAGCAGTGTCTCCAGTTTAAGTCCTGCAGGTGGAATGCCAACACGATTATTTTTAACAGGGAGCTCAGGCTTGGGACGACGCTTTCCGGCTGGCCTCGGTCATGAGAGTACAGTAGGAAGTTCCCGCATTTCTGGCGGCAGTCCTGGTGGCGGGACATTCGGATCTGCTGACTCCGGGTTCGGGAGTCTCTTTTCAGGTAAAGTAACGTTTTTCAGAAGCCATAGCGTGTGATCCCTTCACCTAAAATAGCGATGGAGTAGCAACGTCGGTGCGAACATTAATATGAAGGGTACAATTGACGGGGAATAGGGGCTGCCTGTTTGCGCTTTAATTGTAAACTCGTCTGTTTGAATAGGTAAAAAGATATGGGCAGGCGCATCAAAAATACCAGCCAGATTTATGTCTTCATTATGCGGAAAATCTTTTCAATGCGAAAGTAAAATACCCAGTATTTTGGAGCGCTAGAGGCAGTATAAATATTTGTGAATATGTCTCAACTAAATTAATGTCTGAAGGGGGGCCAGTTGGTTCATTATGAACTGAAGCAAAACAGCGCGAAAAAAACTAAGGACGAGGGAGAACACACACACGAGCGCTGACAACAACTGAGTATGTTTATTGCAAACGCAAATATATACGCTATACAAACAAAGATACAAACACATATGTTTATTGCAAACGCAAATATATACGCTATACAAACAAAGATACAAAACCAAACACAAGATATGCAGACAGCGTAACCATTTTTTCGCCGCGCCCGAAATAATCACACCACTCTGGGTACTGCTTCATCCTTTCAAATATAGCATCTCCTTCGCAGTTAAGGTGGCCGATGGCTTGCTGACGCACTTATCCCCTCTGGCGGCGATTTGGAATGCTTCAACAATTTCCCGCGTGATTTGGTCCTTGTGCTTCTTGATGAGGTCGCATCTTTCGAGAAGAGGCCCACAATTTTTGCAAGATGCGAAGTGGATGGCAAGGTTCCTTCATGTGCGATTTTTGACTGCATTCGCGTGTTCTCTTAATCGGTCGTTTACGCATCTTCCTGTCTGTCCAATGTACGAGCGACCGCAGGAAAGTGGAATGTCATACACCACCGCGGTGTCGCACTCCCGATAGCACTTGTCATGCTTCTTGCTGCACGGTTGGGCCCTTGGCGCGTCACTATTCACTCGCCGGCACAAACCGTTCAACTTGGTCCTCGCCGAAAAAACTACTCTCACATCAGCTCGGTTTTCCACCTTTTTTAGCCTATGGGAAACCCCGTGCACATAAGGAATGACAGCTATTTTCTTCTTCTCTTGGTCACTTGTCTTTTTTGTCCTTTTTCCCCTTAGTTCGGCCACCAACCTTTCGGCAACGGCCCCAGAAATTCGTTCGGAAAACCCGAAGCAATCAGCCGGCTCACCTGGGCTTCAAAGCTTGCGGAAGCTTGGTGGTGGCAGGAACGAACCAAAGCGCTCCTCAGTGCCGTCATCGCGATCCCTCGCTTTACTATTTTATAGTGTGCTGACGAAAATGGGAGGATGCCCTTCCGGGATCGTGGCTCGTACCACCAACACACGTGGTCTGCCGGAAAAACGAGACTGAGGTCCAGAAATGGAATGCGACCCTCCTCAGGCAGCGCCTTCGTTAGGGTGAACACCTGTAGTGGTGAAGTGAACAGCTGGAAGATCGTCTCCACCTGTGCTTCCGTGTCGCCTGCTCTTTCGAACACTACCAAAAAATCGTCCACGAAGCGGAACACTCTCACAACACCCGAGACTTCCAGGGCCTCTGCTAGTCTCCTGTCGAAACGTGCTAGCAGTAGGTTTCTGAGTGCCGGGGCGAGGCATGATCCTATGCACACCCCATCCTTTTGGATGTACACCTCACCCCAAACTTCACGATCGTGGACCGTAAGTAAAATTCCAGCATGCTGACGAAGTCCGTTGCACTGATACCGCAGGAGTTCTGGAACCCGATTGCTCCGGTCTCATCAATACCATCCCTAACCACCTCGAGCAAAAGCGCTTGTGGCATGGAATAATAGAGATCCTTAATATCCACTGAAAAGGCACTCAGGTCCTTCCTGTCCTGTTGTTCGAAAAATTACGATACCGCCTGTGCTTTTGTTACCATGAAGGGGTCTTCTATGGGGATCAAGGACAAGCCCTTCTGCAAAAACTTGCCCATTTCGTGTTGCCAGGACCGCTTTTCTGATACGATAACCCTAAAAGGGCAGCCAGCCTTATGAGTTTTTGCCGCAAAGAACGCGCCCAGGCTAAGCTCACTTGAACCCTTGATCGGTTTTGCCAATTTTTCCAGCCCCACATCTTCACACAGGCTGATCGCTCTCTTAATCTTCTCTGGCCGCCTTTCCTCGTCCTTCCGGAAATTACTTTCTGTCGCTTCTCGGGTTCTGCGGTTGTACTCTCGTGATGGCAATACAGCTAAGCCTCCCTCCTTGTCCGACGTCACCAGCTTCAACTCTGCTTTGCTAAGTGCGTCCACCACTCGTTCCGTGCGTATTTTGTTCCTACTACGAACGGACTGCGGTAGGCCATCCACCTCTTCAAGGACGCACCTGTTGAAATCCTCTGAACTGGCTTTGGAAGCCACTCGTCTGACATGAGACAGGAGTTGCGGCTTGTCTAGCTCAGGTTGAGTGCAAAACTTGGGTCCGAACTTCAAGACCTTCAGGGCTTCACTAGGAACTTCAGGGTTTCCAACGAGGTCAACGGTTTGACCTGACGTCTGGAATCGTCGTTTCCTCGGCAGGGAAGCCATCATCTTCGCCCAAATGTAGTCCGAGACCTGAGCGGCTGTCTTGAGCTCATCCTGGAGCCGCCGATTGCCTCGGCCGGGTGGTCCATTCTGATAGCACAAAAGGCGTAGACTGTTCTTGCACAGCTGGATCAGCCTCCTTGCTTCAGAACTTGAGGCCCGGCAGACGCTCAGCCCCAGTCTTCGGGACGGAGGAAGTGGTCCTGTCAGAGCCACTACCTCAGGGGGAATGAAATCTTGATTAATAGCAAACGTGTATAGCCTGGCGCGGCACGTTGCAATAATTAGTAAACTAACACAAAAGGAAGGATTGAGGACGGAACATGTTAGAGCAGAGCCCCGCACGCCTGCAATGAACTGAATTATTGTCTGAAGGGGGGCCAGTTGGTTCATTATGAACTGAAGCAAAACAGCGCGAAAAAAACGAAGGACGAGAGAGAACACACACACGAGCGCTGACAACTGAGCATGAGGTAGCCACTACCTCAGGGTCATGAGGTAGTGACCCTGAGGTAGTGGCTCTGACAGGACCACTTCCTCCGTCCCGAAGACTGGGGCAGAGCGTCTGCCGGGCCTTAAGGTCTGAAGCATGGAGGCAGATCCAGCTGTGCAAGGACAGTCTACGTCTTTTGTGCTATCAGAATGGACCACCCGGCCGAGGCAATCGGCGGCTCCAGGCTGAGCTCAAGACAGCCGCTCAGGTCTCGGACTACATTTGGGCGAAGATGATGGCTTCCCTGCAGAGGAAACGACGATTCCAGACGTGAGGTCAGACCGTTCACCTCGTTGGAAACCCTGAAGTTCCTAGTGAAGCCCTGAAGGTCTTGAAGTTGGGACCCAAGTTTTGAACTCAACCCGAGCTAGACAAGCCGAAACTCCTGTCTCTTCTCAGACGAGTGGCTTCCAAAGCCAGTTCAGAGGATTGCAACAGGTGCGTCCTTGAAGGGGTGGATGGCCTACCGCAGTCCGTTCGTAGTAGGAACAAAATACGCACGGAACGAGTGGTGGACGCACTTAGGAAGGCAGAGTTGAAGCTGGTGACGTCGGACAAAGAGGGAGGCTTCGCTGTATTGCCATCGCGAGAGTACAACCGCAGAACCCGAGAAGCGACAGAAAGTAATTTCCGGAAGGACGAGGAAAGGCGGCCAGAGAAGATTAAGAGAGCGATCAGCCTGTGTGAAGATGTGGGGCTGGAAAAATTGGCAAAACCGATCAAGGGTTCAAGTGAGCTTAGCCTGGGCGCGTTCTTTGCGGCAAAAACTCATAAGGCTGGCTGCCCTTTTAGGGTTATCGTATCAGAAAAGCGGTCCTGGCAACACGAAATGGGCAAGTTTTTGCAGAAGGGCTTGTCCTTGATCCCCATAGAAGACCCCTTCATGGTAACAAAAGCATAGGCAGTGTCGGAATTTTTTGAACAACAGGACAGGAAGGACCTGAGTGCCTTTTCAGTGGATATTAAGGATCTCTATTATTCCATGCCACAAGCGCTATTGCTCGAGGTGGTTAGGGATGGTATTGATGAGACCGGAGCAATCAGGTTCCAGAACTCCTGCGGCATCAGTGCAACGGACTTCGTCAGCATGCTGGAATTTTACTTACGGTCCACGATCGTGAAGTTTGGGGATGAGGTGTACATCCAAAAGGATGGGGTGTGCATAGGATCATGCCTCGCCCCGGCACTCAGCAACCTACTGCTAGCACGTTTCGACAGGAGACTAGCGGAGGCCCTGGAAGTCTCGGGTGTTGTGAAAGTGTTCCGCTTCGTGGACGATTTTTTGGTAGTGTTCGACTGAGCAGGCGACACGGAAGCACAGGTGGAGAGGATCTTCCAGCTGTTCACTTCACCACTACAGGTGTTCACCCTAACGAAGGAGCTACCTAAGGAGGGTCGCATTCCATTTCTGGACCTCAGTCTCGTTTTTCCGGCAGACCACGTGTGTTGGAGGTACGAGCCACGATCCCGGGAGGGCATCCTCCCATTTTCGTCAGCACACTCTAAAATAGTAAAGCGAGGGATCGCGATGACGGCACTGAGCAGCGCTTTGGTTCGTTCCTGCCACCACCAAGCTTCCGCAAGCTTTGAAGCCCAGGTGAGCCGGCTGACTGCTTCGGGTTTCCCGAACGAATTTCTGGGGGCCGTTGCCGAAAGGTTGGTGGCCAAACTAAGGGGAAAAAGGACAAAAAAGACAAGTGACCAGGAGAAGAAGAAAATAGCTGTCATTCCTTATGTGCACGGGGTTTCCCATAGGCTAAAAAAGGTGGGAAACCGAGCTGATGTGAGAGTAGTTTTTTCGGCAAGGACCAAGTTGCACGGTTTGTGTCGGCGAGTGAATAGTGACATGCCAAGGGCCCAACCTTGCCGTAAGAAGCATGACAAGCGCTATCGGGAGTGCGACACCGTGGTGGTGTATGACATTCCACTTTCCTGCGGTCGCTCGTACATTGGACAGACAGGAAGATGCGTAAACGACCGATTAAGAGAACACGCGAAAACAGTCAAAAATCGCACAGGAAGCAACCTTGCCATCCACTGCGCATCTTGCAAAAATTGTGGGCCTCTTCTCGAAAGATGCGACCTCATCAAGAAGCACAAGGACCAAATCACGCGGGAAATTGTTGAAGCATTCCAAATCGCCGCGAGAGGGGATAAGTGCGTCAGCAAGCCATCGGTCACCTTAACTGCGAAAGAGATGCTATATTTGAAAGGATGAAGCAGTACCCAGAGTGGTGTGATTAGTTCGGGCGCGGCGAAAAAATGGTTACGCTGTCTGCATATCTTGTGTTTGTTTTTGTATCTTTGTTTGTATAGCGTATATATTTGCGTTTGCAATAAACATGCTCAGTTGTTGTCAGCGCTCGTGTGTGTGTTCTCCCTCGTCCTTCATTTTTTTCGCGCTGTTTTGCTTCAGTTCTCAACTAAAGCAGA